>NC_066362.1:149166093-149496093 GCF_013377495.2 Cygnus atratus | reverse complement strand
CTTCAGATATCAGACATACAGCAATATAATATAAACAATTTGAATTAAAAGTTATTTATACCAGATATTGAATTAAATATGCTAATAATCAGGACGTAAAAATACAGGTGAATAGTGTTGTTTGTTTGTTTGTTTGTTTGTTTTTGTATCCATACAGATTCTTTTAAAGAAGAAAATTTGTATGTCACAAGTAACATTAAAATAAAATAGTCCTTAAGCAAAATGTAGAGAAATCCATAAGACTTTTCTTTTTTTTTTTTTTTTGTCTTTTTGGTGGGAATATTTGTTCTGTGACTTAAGACAATTATTCTTTCTAATTATTTATTTCTAAGCCTGGAAGAAAACATAGAATCTAGTGAAAGGAGATCAAGAATAAACACTTTCTGATTTTTCATCTTAATTAAAAATGTGATTGCATATCCATTTTTGTATTCCTTTCTTGGAAAGGAATAATAAACAAATTCATTTACATAAATATTAAAAAACAGTGAATTTTAACAAATATGAGGAAGCACCTGTAGAAAAAGAATATAAAACTGGGAAGTATGAATAACTACACTGGAATCTGAAAAAGAGTTATATTAATCAACAGATTAGAAGGGATACTGTTTTATGAATTCGGTACAGCTATATTCAGGGTACAGAAATGATTCTAACAATCTAGAGACCTTCTCCCATTCCAATATGTCAAACAAATCAGCAAATATAATCTAAAATACGTATTTATGGTGTAACAAATTCTGTTACATATGTTATATTTCTTTTCATGTAGACTAGCAAAAATGGTATAAGACCAAGTTGCAGAAGATCAGCAACTACAGCACAACACACATCAAATTATTCTGCCATTATCCTCTTTCTAAAGTGTCAGTATTCTGTGGCATGGCTAAAAATATTTCAGCCTTTCCTTAGATCTTGGAGAGGGTGACACAAATGGTGTACATTCCATAGAAATTTAGGAGGTTTGTAAAGTCCAAAGTAAATATATTATTTAAGAGCTGATACAGTGAACAGTGTATACCCTTTTCTTTACCTACTGAACTCTAAAAAAAAAGTCTATTTAAAAAACTTCTCAAAAAAAAATCATCCACTAAAAAATTAATTTCATCACATTAGAATTTCCTATTGAATTCTGCTTTAAATATATATATATAAATTTATTTAATTCTCTTAGATTTAGCTGAGTAAAAAGAGTGAAGGAAATCCTTCGCCTTCATGAAACAGGGATGGAGGACTGCTTGTTCATTTTCTTAAGATGACTTACCGATACATGAAGCTATTTTAAAATTTATTTAGAGACTGTCACAAATCAGTTATTCAAACTGAACTATTTGAATAATATTTTTCACCTTTTGTCAGGTCTTTATCACCTGAACCTGGAGACTGTACTAAATAAAAAAGGAAAAAAATCCTGTTACAAAAGGACTGCTATGTCAATGGATACAATCAAATTACCATTTACAGTGCTTCTGAATATATTCTGACAGACAAAGAAGAAATTAATGGCCTTACTAATACGTAACATCTCTATGACCTGATATCTGCTTCCTAGCCTCCTTCTTTGTTCATGAGGGATTTGGCTGAAATGAATCTTAATCATGCCAAGTATACACAGGTTTGCAAACTGATAGTGAGACCTAGATGTAAGCGATTAAAGCAGGAGGCAACATCAAGGTACAACTCAACAGTCTGGTGTGGGCAGGGTCTTTCGGAGCTACTCAGTGAGGTAGATGAGAGAGGAAGCTACATCTATTGGTCTGGGTTCACCAATAGAAAAGATTTTCCTTGTGAGATGGAGGGCAAGGGACAAGAGAAGGAAATGGAATTTCTAGGACCTCAGCACACTGGCATGAAATTTTGTGTATCAGCAAAATACTAAGGAGTAGGAGGCAATGAAGACACATATTTGACAGAACTGCTTCTGGTAGGCATTCAGACAGGTCTTGAATATCTCCAGAGAAGGAGAATCCACAACCTCCTTGGGCAGCCTGTTCCAGTGCTCTGTCGTCCTCACTGTGAAAAAGTTCTTTCGCATATTGGTGTGGAACTTCCTGTGCTTCATTTTGTGGCCATTGCCCCTTGTCCTGTCCCCACAAACCACTGAAAAGAGATTGGCCGAATTCCTCTGTCTCCCACACTTAAGGTATTTATAAACATTGATGAGATCCCCCCTCAGTCTTCTTTTCTCAAGGCTTAACAGACTCAGGTCTCTCAGCCTTTCCTCATAGGGGAGATGCTCGAGGGGAGATGCTCCAGAACCCGTATCATCTTTGTGGCCCTCCGCTGGACTCTTTCTAGGAAATCCCTGTCTTCTATGTACCGGGGCGCTTCCATATTCTTCCTCATATTCATCTTACCCTGGAGTGACAATTTAAATAATAAAATAAATATATAAATAAAAAGAAGAAGAAAAAAGATTGATGGGAGGGAAGCTATTGAATTTTGGTTTTGTCTGGATATTATCAGGTTAGCAACTAGTTCAACATGCTTTTAAATCTCACTTCCAGAAAAAGGAAATGCTCTCTATAGATGTCTGCTCTATACAGAAATTTTGTGGTCTGACTATGGAAAATATATCCGGACTGGCCACCGGTACTCTGTGTCTGTCAATATGTTCACATTATATTTGGGCTCAGTTTTGCAGTGAGTTATTCTTGATGAAGAAAGACAAATAGATTAGAAAATTATCATCATTTATATTTCAAAAAAGGTTCTAATAATATTTTGGTAGATAAGCAGCCATGCTAACTAATGGAAATAAATAAATAAATAAGAATTGCATGTGGGCAATTCAGAAATGTAAGTCTCTTTTAATCTCTTAAAAATCTCTTTAATGTCTTTTAAATCTCTTACTAAGATTCAAAATATATATACTTTAAATATATGTATATTTATTTTCAAATAGTTATTGTTTCTCTTAAGTTACTTTGTTTCATAGAGCCAACACCAGGGCTTGACCAGCTAAAGCCTGTAATATACGTGGTTTTTTTTTGTTGTTGTTTTTTTTTTCACTTAAACTTTCTTTAAAAATTGAATATATATATGCATTGTATATCTGCTAGGCATATATTTATTATTTCAGTCAGAAACAAATCCATGAAAATGTGCAATACTTCAATATTTGATCATTTATTTACTAGCTTTTCCTTTATCTATTTGATACATTGACAGAATGTTTTTTTAATCACCAGGATAACTTTTGGTAACTTTGGGAGGTTTTTTTGTTTGTTTGTTTGTTTTGTTTAATCTTTTCTATTTATTCTATACCCAGGGGGAAAAAACTTTAAAAATGACAAAAATTTCAATCAGTCAATCAAGCAAACAGAAAAAGAAAAAAGACTCCTATTTGAAATTTAGGACAAATTCTTAGAAATTTTGTGTTTCTACATTCAGGACCATTCCTCAAATAGACAAGATTCTGGCATCCTGTAATTGTCAGGTTATAAGTAATTTCCTGAAATAAATGAGATTTTTTCTAAAGGAAAACAGTATTTAATATAATGAAATTATCAGAACAAATTGTTTACATGTATGGAAACTTTCTATGTTATGGTCATTATCTTCTGTCATAATTTCTCATTTGGGTTACTTACACAGTTAATGATATAAAGTTTAGGCGTAATGGCTATGATTTTGTATATATTCCCTGCACTAATTTTCAATTTAGAATTTTAAAACCATATCAGTAATCTTTTGGGATCTCTTAAGTACAAGGAAATTATTTAATAAAAGAAGTTATGCATTGTTAGCTGTTTGCACTGTTTATATATATATATATATACAATTAAAAAAAAAAGCAGTAAAAGAAATTATGTAGTGATATTGTTACAGTGCAAAATGAGGTGTATATTAAAGTTGTATTTACAATGATTAGAATAACATACTAACTACTAAGCAATAGTAAACTGTGGAGTTACTTATGAAGGCAAAGTGATAAAAAACAATTATCTCCTAAGGAACTCATGGACTTACAACAATTTTAGGGGAATTTTCTTCTTTTTTTTTTTCTTTATTTTTTTTTACCTAGGCTTGAACAAACAATTTTGCATTTTAACACATTCACAAGCCACTACTTGTAATATACAATATTTTCTTGTCTTCATCTTTTCTTTCATGATAAAAATATCACACTTTTTTTTTTTTCCTGCTCTCCTTGTGTTTCTGTTTTCTATTTATGTTCTCTTCATGGCTATCTCAGTAGATCAAGACTTGCCTCACACCTAAATTTCAGCTGAATGCTAAGAACATGAGACGTAGAAAAGAAATGCAACGTTCAGTTACATCAATTTTGCCTTTGTATCTGCTGCCATGCAGATATGTTTCTGTAAGAAAATTAATTGTCTTTTGCTCAAGAACTCTTTGTCAATATTTCTGTGCCCAAGATCATTGTAAAGCAAAACGTGCCTTTTTATCATTCCTACCCTAAGACCCAGTCTAGTACCTAAGAATCTTACAAATAAATGAGCATATTCTCTTAATGCTACTGAGATATAGAGGAAAGTAATTTCTGTTTGTATATATGAAACAGATTCATGATTATACCACTGGTCTGACTCAGAGTCTCTTGAAGGCAACCAAAGTTTTCTCATTGGTTTCACCAAACATTAATTAATAATTCAGTGATTTGACCTTTCAAATCATATAATAACAATATCATAACACAGACTCAATCAGCTGCTCCTCAGTCACAGCATTACTGCATAGCTTTACCTCCCAAGCAAGGGAAAATAATCACAGACTACAACAGCTAGCCCTCAATCAGATAGCTTACAACTGTTTAAGACGATGATGATGATGATGATGATGATGTTAGTTTTCAGCTTCCCCCTCATTTTTGGCATTCTGTACATTGTTGACCATATGTTTTTTCCATCCTTATATAGAACAATATTTATTTAGTACAAAATATTAACATTGTACCATTTTTATGGTTAGGCATTATCTATACAGAAAAAAAATATATATATATATATATATTAGGTCAACATATAACGGTGTTAAAATCTGTACAGAAAGGTTTCTTCTATTGTAATAGCTTGTTCAGTTCCTCTGTTTCTCACAGGATTTCAAGTAAAATTTCTTTTTAATAATTTGCTTGAACCAAAATATATATGTGTGTATATAGGCATCTGTAAGAGCTTTAAAATGTCAGTTGAAATCTTCAGGTGAAAGAGTACAAGTCAGTGTACAGACACAACTTGATCTTAACTAAAATCAGACTAAAATCTCTTCATCAGGACAAGCAATAGAAATTATTGGGTAAAAGCAATCAACATTTGCATAAGCTTACCAGGATAAAGAAGTGCTTCTGCATGACTTTGTTATGATTTGAATGTTTGAAGAGGAAACCACATAAATTCTAGAACTGGAATCTTTAAATTGTTTTCTTAGCAGTAGAGTCCATGAAAGATATTTAAAGGAAATCTGTTTTTTAAACATATTTTATTTACTATAAAGAACTATATTATATTTCACAAATAATTTTACCTGAGGAACAGGGAAAAAAAAAAAAAAAAACTTTAGAAAAAAACCTTTAGATATTAGGTATTACTGGGAATTATTTTTGTCAACATGAGTTTGAAACCCAGCCAAATCTAAAGGGATTAAACTTCCTACCTTTCATAAAAGGTGGTTTTGCACCTGATTACAAGATACTCCTCAAAGAGATCCTGTGTCTATTTCTTCTGTGATTTTCTTCTTACTGTTCATACAGGATAGTTCACTGTATTCACTGAGAAAAGTTCTGAGCTGTCTGAGCACACATCAACAACTTAAAAGTCATTCAATTGCTTTTTTTTTTTTTTTTTGGTTCAGTGACCATATATTACATTTGTTTATTTATTTGTTTGTTTGTTTGTTTGTTTGTTTTTTCCATAGCAGGACCAATGTTAACAGGAAAGAGGAAGGAAACAGAGCCTAAAACTCAGGATCCTCATGAGTTAAAAAATAGTAGCTTTTAACTTGAGTTGAAACAGTCTTATACATGGTCTAAGTACTCACGATAAGGAAGTGGGTTCATGCTGATGTCTTTCATTTTGTATAAACCAAATAAATATTGAAGGAAGCAAGAAGAGCCTGTTGGAGGAACAGGGCGAGAAAATATAGGAACAAAACCAACTTCCTCTGTTGCCTGTTACAATTATCTGTTTCTTAGGGAATGAAGACTGGTTTTCAAAACCTATTTCAGACAATCAGACATACTCAGTACCCCAATGGCTATTGCCAGGATGGAGAGATGTTTTCTTCATAATATAAATTATAGCCAGGAAACTCAGAGTATGGTCCAAAAAACTCCCTGTTTAGGATCCAATTCGAATTCTTCCACAACTGAGATACATAAGTAATGCCAAAGTATAATTAGCCTAAATAACATTGTGATTCATTTACTTTTGTCACAGATGTCATGGAAAAAATATTTTAAAAGAAGAATAGTTAAAAATAATAATAATTGTTATGTTTTGATTAGAGTTGAAAATGTTACCTGGAATCATAGAATCACAGAATGGTTTCAGTTAGAAGGGACTTTAAAGATCATCTAGTTCCAAGTGCCTTGTCATGGACAGGAGTACATTCCACTAGATCAGGTTTCCCAAAGTCCTATCTATCCTTGTCTTGGAGTTCAACTATGCAAAAGTAATGTTTAAACAATGTAAATATAATATTTTAATGTTTATCCAATGTTTTAATATTTTTATATTGGATTTATGGAATTCAAACATATTTTCTAATAGGCTGTTTTGTCTGTACTACAGTAAAAACCTCAGAATGATTATTGTTCAGTGAAATCTTACCAAGGAAAGTATCTTGCTTACAGGCCACTTTTAGGCAGTTTTTACCAAATTTTATAAATTAACTCTAAATCTACATTTATTGTATTCTTCCTAACAGATTTTGCATTCTCCAAAGGTCAAAATTAACATAAGTATGTGAAACATTAAAAAACAAGAGCAACAACAAAAACCAAAACCAAGATACAAGTGGATGCAATTCTTATTGACAAATAAATTAGTGTATTATAATTTGTCTAAAAGAATGTAGAAATCTTAATTAAGATACAGAAAGCTCAAAATATACAGCTAACTCTAAAGCTACTGTTTACTCTTAGAACCTCTTCAGTTTTAAAGTTAAATTGAGTCCAGTAAGATTAGTCAGGGTTCCTAAAATATGGCCATGCAACCTTTAATTTAAGGAAACTGTAGTAAGGATACTGACCTTTCCAAAGCCTTTTTATTATAGACTCATTTGAGCCATCTATTACTGCAAGACTCAAAGAAAGAGATCTTTAATACAATACTGATTATCTTTTTCAATTGTGATGGATAAGACACAAAAAAGTGAAATGTAATAAGAGAGTTGTTAAACGTTTGAAGCAAAAATTTGCACTGTAATATTGCAGCAAAATTTAAATTGACTGTAAGTTTCGCTTACGGGCAGGGAGTTTAAGGAACATCTGGATATTCTGAAATAACCTGCATTCATTTATGTTATTTAAGTTGTAAAATCATATTCAATCTTGACCCACTCAGGAAATCTAACATAAACGTCCTGCTGATTTTGACAGTCATACAGCAAAAACACCCTCTAATGAGCATTTAATAGTCACCAAAAGTTCTGCATTAAGTACAAAGCTCTTTTGATTACTTATTCCACTAATTTAAAGTAAATGCTTTTACAGATGGCATCTGTTAGGACGCAGAGCATGTGCTGCATTTATATGTAGTCATTGAAAATAAATTCCAGCTTTGGAATAAGGATTGTACAAAAAAAGATCAAACATGAAACACTGAGTAAACATTTAGTGGTGATATTTAAAAAAAAAAAAATCTTCATAAAAGCTTATCCAATACCAGAATACAATCCTCAAAGTATATGAAGTAATTTAGAAATATTTTGGCAAATTAACACCTAAAGGATAATGACTTAGATTCTTCCATTTTGTTTATCATCTTCCCTAGGGTGCAAAAATATCATATTTCACTGAACGTTCAAATTGTATTATCTTATAGATATAGGAAAAAAAAAAAAAGACAACACACTTTAATTACTATATATAGCTGGGAGAACAAGAACTGCTGGAAAGGAAGGGCGGGAAAGGGAAGGGAAGGGAAGGGAAGGGAAGGGAAGGGAAGGGAAGGGAAGGGAAGGGAAGGGAAGGGAAGGGAAGGGAAGGGAAGGGAAGGGAAGGGAAGGGAAG
Organism: Cygnus atratus; assembly: GCF_013377495.2. NCBI lineage: Eukaryota > Metazoa > Chordata > Aves > Anseriformes > Anatidae > Cygnus > Cygnus atratus. Next base: position 149,487,899 of record NC_066362.1, on the reverse strand, counting down.
GGAAGGGAAGGGAAGGGAAGGGAAGGGAAGGGAAGGGAAGGGAAGGGAAGGGAAGGGAAGGGAAGGGAAGGGAAGGGAAGGGAAGGGAAGGGAAGGGAAGGGAAGGGAAGGGAAGGGAAGGGAAGGGAAGGGAAGGGAGTTAGCTAATTTTTTAAAGTAAATGGAAAAATGTTCATTTTGTTCTTGTACCAACTTCAAGAACATCATCTACAAAAGTTATACTAAAAAATTGATTTAAATATGTGCAATGCTAACAATGATTTTTGTCAGTCTATATACACTCAAATGACCAAATGTTTACTAGGTCCTTATGGTTATACAGAAACATCTGTGTATTTTAGAATACCGAAATATTGAGGGCACATTGATAAATAACAAAATATTATTTTTAAAAGAAAATATCAGTTAATTGGAATGCAAAGTATGTCTTTTATGGTCATTTCCAGTAGCTGCTATTAAGAGCTTTGTGATTACTCCTTACAAGCTATTAACATTACCACAGTATGTGCTCTGTTGCATGGAGCATGGAACATAGAGAAGCAACACTAATTTAAGAGTAAATTTATATATATATATATATATATATATATAAATAAAAAAGCTTTGCAATACAATATCCAGGTCCACCAAACATTGGAGAAAAAAAAAAAATCAGTCATCAATCAGTCATCAGCTAATCAATCATTAACTTGTGTCAAACACCCTGAAGTCAAGAATCATCATCACTGCAACCTGTGAAATATTAAAGTTTTACTTGACCCACTGTTCCAACACTCAGAGCTATTTCTTGGCCTTGTCTCAACTCTGAGGCAAGTGTGCTACATGTTACACTCCACATCTTTGTGGGGATTGGAGATTATCCCAGCTTTCTTCCTTACTCTGCACCTAAAGTTAATTTTAATAAAAATATGAGCATCAAGAAGTGTGCATAAGTGTATAATACATTAAAAATCTATCCAGTTTCATACCAACAGACAGTCAGAAACAATTAAGAATCCCACCTGAAGCCACAACACAAAGAGTACTCACAGTTTCAATAATTTGAATAAGAGCTGTATCAGGGTATCCTTTCAATAAAGGTATATATCTCAGTATGCCAAATATATATGTATGCATATATTATATTCGAGTAACAATTACTGTTCAAGTTCTTAGCATTAATTTTTATATTTTTGCAGTTAGTATTAATTATTTGCAAAATAACACATATTAACTATGACAGTTAAAAGTACAGCTACAAGCAAATCCAGAAATTAGTTTTCTATGACATTGTCATATGTTCATTGTGACAACTGAGCCAAATAATCAGCCAGACCAAGTCAAAGCAAGATGAACATTTCTTATATTAAGAAGGATGTCTTTCCCATTAAATTTATTTACTGTAGGATGCGGGAAGCAGTATTACTAACTGAGGGAGGGACAATGGAGCGACAAAGAAGAATGTTCTCTTTTCTTTCTCATAAAGGTAAATAAGCATAGTGAAAGAACTGATTAAACAGGTGAAAATGTACCCTTATAAAGAAAATTTAAGAGACAACAACAGCCTATATTTCATTCTATTTCTAACCATTATGCCCAAAACATGATCCTGAAAAAGTTACATCCCCTGGGAGAAAAGGGGTAACTTCCCAAGTCCATGTTTGGTCTTTATGAATTTAATTTTGCTAGAACTATTTCAGTGATCAGAGAGTAATGAACTTTTCTTGTCTTTCAACTGCACACTTTCTTATTTGCTTGTCTCTACTAAAAAATATATTTTATGGAGTACATACCATTGGAACCTCATATTCACAAGCTGTATTTATTTCTTTTACCATTTTGTAAGGTAGATGAGGTTCACCACAAGCAATTAGTAATAGAAAACCCAGAATATACAACAATGTAAGCTAAGTTCATGCAACCAGAAGTTTCAGTGTTTTTTGTATGAAAATGAGTGCATAAAATAGATATAAGACACTATGAACTTAAAACTTTGCACCAAATTGGTATTGCCTCAGTATTAGTTGTCCACATTTTGAGGCATGCCAAGTCTTTATGTTTCAACTTAAATGAACTTAATTTTCCCTTCATTATTTTAGTAATAAATAAATAAATGAAATAAATGATGTTAATAAATTTAAAATTGTTTAAATCTAGTATTGCAGGAGAATTGAGTCTCCTCAATGACTGCTCAGGTAAGGTATTCAGAGCAAGGACTAAGCTACCATCTTTACTGTCTAGTCATAACACATTTTCTGATAAAAGACTGACAGAAATTGTGAATAGTGCTGAATCTAGGACAGAACCACGTGGAATTCGCCCCAAAGATCTTCCTAGATTTAGCAAGAGAAGAATTTTAGCATGGTGACATATGTAAAAACAAACAAACCACAACCTACAGGGCAAAGACTAGAAGGAAAGAACTGGGTAGTTTTGAATATATTTATATGGCACATAGTCCACCTGCTTCCTGAAATATATTGAACTCTTAGGTAATGACTGTAACGTCAATTAACTAGATTGTACTATCCTACCACTACTTTATTCAAATACTTAACTTCTAGTTTCTTAACACCTTCCTTTTGCTATGAATTTTCTCTGTCGCCCTATCAAGGGCCTAGTTTTGAATCTCAGCAGTACCCAACTGCTACATCATAGATAGTCAAATGTCCACTCAGACAATGAAAATAATAAAATAATGTACACAAGTGAAATGCAGCACGATTGCTCTCAGCTTGTACTGGGACTGTGTTATTTTGTGATTCTAAGTTTGAGCATTGTGATTCTAAGTTTGAGGAAATATTTGTGTATCTAAGAGCTTGTCTGCTTTAACTATATCTGTTGTTTTAATTGGAAGTGTTTCATACCCCAAAGGATATGGAGAAGATATTAAAAACATTTATCTGACTGCTGTCAGAGACCAGGTTAAAATTTGGTTTTAGTCCTGTACTACTTTTGCCAGGATTCCTCTATTTGATTGCAAATAAGCTATGGTACAAAGGCAACTGTAATCGTATGAAACAGAATACACATTATCTAATTTACATACCTGAAAATTAAAAATTAAAATTCTAGTTAACCTGTCTATGTTCTATAATCGATGTTTATAATCAATGAGGAGAAGAAAAAAGGTTATTAATCATCTTAAGACAGTTGTATGGGACAGGACAGTTGAATAAAAGTAAGTCAAGGTGATAGGAAAATCCTGGAACTTGCATGTCATTGCAAAAAAGCAAAAGTCTCAGCTCACATAGCATCAGTAAAACTGGAGTTGGAGTTTTGGCTGATATGTTACACGAAAGGCTGTGTGCTCTATTACACTTCTCAGACCGGAGATGCTCAAGGAACTGTCTGTTCTTGGCTTGGACTGGCATACGTTTTGTTGGGTTAGAAACTGCCTGGGTAGCCGGGCCCAGAGAGTCATGGTGAATGGAATTAAATCCAGTTGGAGGCCGGTCACTACTGGAGTCCCCCAGGGCTCAGTACTAGGGCCAGTTCTCTTTAATATCTTTATCGATGATCTGGATGAGGGGATTGAGTGCACCCTCAGTAAGTTTGCAGATGACACCAAGTTAGGTGCGTGTGTCGATCTGCTAGAGGGTAGGAAGGCTCTGCAGAAGGATCTGGATAGGCTGGACCGATGGGCTGAGGCCAACTGTATGAAGTTCAACAAGGCCAAGTGCCGGGTCCTGCACCTGGGGCACAACAACCCCAAGCAGCGCTACAGGCTGGCAGATGAGTGGTTAGAAAGCTGCCTGGCAGAGAAGGACCTGGGAGTATCGGTTGATAGTTGGCTGAATATGAGCCAGCAGTGTGCTCAGGTGGCCAAGAAGGCCAACAGCATCCTGGCTTGCATAAGAAACAGTGTGGCCAGTAGAGCTAGGGAAATGAATGTCCCCCTGTACTCGGCTCTGGTGAGGTCACACCTTGAGTACTGTGTTCAGTTTTGGGCCCCTCACTACAAGAAGGACATCGAGGTGCTCAAGCAAGTCCAGAGAAGGGCAACAAAGCTGGTGAGGGGTCTGGAGAACAAGTCTTATGAAGAGCAGCTGAGGTAGCTGGGGTTGCTTATCCTGGAGAAGAGGAGGCTCAGGGGCGACCTTATCGCACTCTACAGTTACCTTAAAGGAGGCTGTAGCGAGGTGGGGGTTGGTCTATTCTCCCATGTGCCTGGTGACAGGACGAGGGGGAATGGGCTAAAGTTGCGCCAGGGGAGGTTTTCGTTGGATATTAGGAAGAACTTCTTGACTGAAAGGGTTGTTAGGCATTGGAATGGGCTGCCCAGGGAAGTGGTTGAGTCACCATCCCTGGAGGTCTTTAAAAGACATTTAGATGTAGAGCTTAGTGGTATGGTTTAGTGGAGGACTTGTTAGTGTTAGGTCAGAGGTTGGACTAGGTGATCTTGGAGGTCTTTACCAACCTAGATAATTCTGTGATTCTGCGATTCTGTGATTCTGTGAAAGCAAAACAAACAATGTAGAAAGCTAATTAAAGTTGGCTAATCTGAAAAATAGAAGACTAACACAAGATAACACAGAAACTCAAACACATACAAGGTTTCTCAAAGGCAAGAGGAAATTATTTTTTTAATCCGCAAAAGATAAAAATTGGTGATGGACTTAGACTGCAAACCAGATCAAACAAAACAAAACAAAATTAGGCTTGAACTGGGAAAGATTTTCTAATTCTTTGAGTACTGATTTACTCAAAGAGATTTGAAGAACAGACTGTTAAAATGCCTAATATAGCTTTGATTGTTTGTTTGTATTTGTTTCTGTTATAGGAAGCAGGTGGACTATATGCTTTCTAGAGATGCCATATAGGTTTGTGACTCTAAAAGAATATATGATGGCAAGATAATCATCAGTACCATAGTATGATGCAGTTATAAAAAAGGTAACTTTTATACTGTTTTTTGTTTGTCTATTTGTTTCTTCAGACAGAGAGGTATAAATTACTTACTTGATCCTGATGGTTTCCTTCCACTAGAAATCTATGGACAAGTCAGTTGACAATGTTCCAGAAAGTTTATCTGAGATGAGAACGTCAAATAAGTTTTCCTCTGTATAACTGTCCCGTGCAGATTCATGTCAGTTTTTTTCCTGTCTGTTTTTTTTCCTGAAAACTGGCTAGAACTGACCCAATTCCAATCTGGAATTGTGTGACACTGTGTAATGCCGATAAGACATTCTTAAACTTATTTGCACTTGTCTTTTTCTAGAAAAAAGAAGAAAAGGAAGGGAGGAAGGAAGGAAGGAAGGAAGGAAGGAAGGAAGGAAGGAAGGAAGGAAGGGAGGGAGGGAGGGAGGGAGGGAGGAAGGAAGGAAGGAAGGAAGGAAGGGAGGGAGGGAGGGAGGGAGGAAGGGAGGAAGGAAGGAAGGAAGGAAGGAAGGAAGGAAGGAAGGAAGGAAGGAAGGAAGGAAAAGTTTCTCTCTGAACAGTATACATTGTAAACTGACCATGAGAATAATTTGATTTAAAGTACATATCCATCAAAAGTGTGTGGAATCACCTTTTGTTAAAACGCTACAGGTGAAATTGTTTTTCCTTCAACACTTCAAGTAATTTCAAGATAGATAGAATTTCATGAAATTTTAAGTGAGATGGTGTAAAATAACTGCCTGAAATAATCGGGAGTGAACTAGATATTCTCTGAAGTCCATTTCAGTTCTATGTGTGTACATTCCACTTCATTTATTTTCTTTTACACAATACTGTATGTGCATTTCATGTCTTATTCCTGTTTTTTTATTCATGTTTTATTCCTGTTTAATCTGTATAGCATGCATAAGGAAATGTCCCGTGAATGATAGTAAAACATCTTTATCAGAATTAACATGAGATTAAGATATATTTCATCCACATTTTAATATTTATCAATCTACAGTAAATGATCTATTTATTTTAAACTTTATTATATTTGTTACTTACTTTCTATCTTGTATATGAATAAGAAGTCATGGATCCCATGACCTCGCAAATGCTGAAAAAGTGCCTTAACTGCTGGACAATTAAGGAAAGTCATTTGTCTGTGATTTACTAAATGAAGAAAATAACTGTTTGGGCAGATTTTTTTATATGTTTGTTTTTTAAAATAAAGCTATAGAATCAGTTACATTCAGAACAATGTTCTGTACAAGTCTGTCTTTAAGACATGGAAAAACTCTTTACAAGATTCAGAGGGATTTCTTCTCATCCAAACAACCTAGGTGGACCCCTACTCACTCGGGTGCTTGCTTTGGATCATCTCATGAAATGCTTGCTATGCAATATTCATTGCATAGAGAGACAAGTTAGTTAAATAATTAATTTCTTCTTTTTATACTCTGATTTCTATGTTTGCTTTCAATTAAACCATCTTTCCAGTTGGCTAAGACTCCTTTGAAAACAGAACTTGCACTCATTTTATTTAAATCCTATTTTTAGAATGCGTTTACGGTATGTAATTAAAAGTTTCCATTAAATATTATATTATAATTAGACTAGCTAACAGCTATTACAGCAATCAGAATAGATTGTAATGTGGAAAAAGTGTTAAGCAAATTCAAAATAGCAAATCAAAATGTGCAAATACACAACTCAATGGTCAAAGTTGTCAGGTTGAAGCTTTTTCAAAGCAGGAACCTCTGATAATTTCATTTCATAAAGTGGTGGAGAACATAAGCTGAACTTCCTGTTAGTAGCCTGTACATTATTAAAAGTATATTAAAATCAGTAAAGATATTTTTGTAATAGCCCAAAATTATAAAAATATAACAAAGATTTCATTTTACATTAATATTGAGGTTTGTCATATATATCATTTATATGTACTGAAAAAAATATCCCAATGTTTCCTTTATTACCACTGATATATAACATTTCTTAAAACAAACAAAACAACAACAAAAAAAAAACATGCTTCTTCAGAAGTCACATCCTGTTACAGTCAGAAAACACCTTACAAAAATATAGTGAAAACACATATTTTTAATACATTCATGTTACATATATGATGATGCCTCTTAAAAAGAAAAAGAGATTTAAAAATAATAATAAAATAAGGAGGTGTAACAAAAATTGGAAGGAATATATGCCATAGGTTGAAAAGATATTTTCAGCGAAGAAGGGATTCTTCAAATAAATTCGAAACAAGTTAGAAATGTGGATGTGTAGGAATACATAAGGAAAAGAAATCATGGGAGGGTATCAGGAAGCAACATTAGTTTTAACAAGGGGAAGCAGTACACAAGACAGATCTTTAAGTCACCACATGGAGGACTTTAAGGGAAGAGAAAAGCACAGAAAAGACACGTCAACTTATTTTTTAATGGAATAAATGTTTGTGAGGAAACAATGAGGCTATGTATTAAAAATGAAGGACAATTAAGTATAAGACACTGTGGAATCCAAGAAATGACATGTAAGAGAAGGTATGACTGAAGAAAGAAAGATTGTAATCAGAAGTATCCTTTCTCCATTTTAGATTGAGAGGCTACTAGTCGGGGACTGTAAGGAAGATGGAAGACTAATGAGCATGATATACATTTCTAATCTAATTAGCCTTTTCTTTCATTAAATCATTCTTATTAGAAGTATCACTCTTAGGCAAATTCTTACATCAAGAGCAGGGATACACCATGGAACAGAAGCAGGATGAGGACAGTACAGGAGTTCCATACCCTCTAAGAGCAGAAATAGTGAAACTATGGGAGCAAGAACAATGACTGTAGAAGAAGATCTTGAAATGTTCAGAAAAATGATTAATAAAATGAAAAGAGGTAAGACAGGAGAAAAGGTGGTAGAAAGATCTAATTCTTATGCATTTTACGCCTGCCTGTTAATATACTTGTACCTGTCTTTTAGGAGTATTTCACCAAAACTCTAGCATGAAGGTTCTTATTTTTACATACAGAATACTGGTGTGTATTGAGAGAATTCCTTGCTCAATTGGGGTCCTAACCCTTTCTTCTGGAATGAATTTAATTCTACAACATTAACTGCTCTTTGAAAGAATTCTTTGTTTTCTATTATGCTGTGCATAATTTCTCGAGCCTTTCCCTGCCATGCATTCTGGAATTAAAATGACATCACAAATTATGCCCTGAGGAGTAGCTCACTTGACTCATTCATGAATAAATTAATATTTTAACATACTTGATTTTATTGTTTTAAAAATTTATTTCAATCTTTTTACATTTCTAAGGCATTGTTTTTTGTTGTTGTTGGTTTTTTTTTGTTTTTTTTTTTGTTTTTTTACATCCATGACCTCCAGGCACTCTGCACGCTTTTTTCTACCAATAATTTCATTGAAAGATATATAAGGGGTGAAAAAGGTCTCAGTAGAGTTACAACTTGAATAAGTTATTAATTCAAGAAATAAAAATATGCATGTGCATACTCCGTTATTTTTTTTTAATACTGATTTTTGTTAGTAGGAATATGTTTATCACTTTAGAACCCAACCTCACTGCACTATTCACTATTTTTTTTAAGTAGATGTACTCTGCTAAAAAGGTTACAAGGAAGTTTACTATAGAAAAATGTTTTTGGTACCAATATTTAGTTAATATTAATGTTAGCATTTTTATGTTCTCATTATTCTGTATTCCAAAGACATTATGAAGCTGAATAACATCACTTATTTCTTTGTAGACATTATTAATATTTAGAGAATAATCAAGACTATTTTCTGAATTATTGCACAGCTAGCAAAAATTCTCCTTTAAAACTTCTACCGAGGCTGGAACAGCTGGGCTGTATCTTTCTGGGTATATTATCCTTCCCACACCACAAAGAGTAATGAACAAGAAGGTCAAATAAACACATACTTCTGGCAGAAGGCAAATGAAAAGTAAATGATAAATGTTGTTTCTAAATTTAAAAAAAAAAAAAACAGCTGATAGGAAAAGTGATTTACAACTATAAATACAGCATCTCTCTCTATAGAATTAGTTTCTGGTTGTTCTTTCAACTTTTTACTCCTTGATTTGTGTCAATTAGTGTTATGCCAATAAGTAACTCTAATATGATATTATTTGAAATAAATAAATAAATAATAAAAAAAATAAAATAAAATAAAATAAAATAAAATAGTTCTTAAAAATTTAAATTCTAAAATTAGGAGAAACTAGGATTAAAATAAGTTGATCAACTCATATACATTGACAGTATGTCTGTTTAAAATGTTGGCATCCTTTAAACAACTTGAACTGATCAATAAAGTTCCCATTTGAATTTGAACCTGATGGTCAGTTTCCTTTTTACAGATACTAAGGGAAAATAATCCTTAGTTTCAGTACCTGAAGGAAATATACTTGCAAAGGAACTTGCATTTTCATTCAAGTGATTACAGGGTTCTAGAACTGGAAGCAATCAATTTTTAACAACTGTTTTTGTTCAGAAAAGTCTCTTAGTCAACTAAAAGAACAAAGGTATATTTAGATCACCGTATAAAACGATTGTCTCACAACTGTCATCATCTTACTAATAATTGAAGTTATATAAGTGACCAATACTCAGAGACTAAATGATTAAATATAACCCTAAACACATCACTTTTTTCCTTCAGTAGTTTCTTCTGTCAGGCAAGTCTAAATGAAAATCTAAATCACTCTATGAAGTTCAAAATAGTTTAGCAAACCTTCAGAAAGTAGTTTACTTTACTGTCCTTCCATCTTTCCTTTAGAGTAAGCAAACCAGCAGAATAGGTCTCTATGGAATGCCTCCGAAGGAAAAAACATTATCCATAAAAGGCAGCTGAATTTCTCTCAGAGAGAACTGAGGACTCTCTGAGAAACTCTTCTGCTTTCCCTGGGTCATCAATAAAACTTTGGTCCCACAGGACCCATTTTTATACATCATTCACACCAACAAATCTTTTCAAGTGTTACTTGCAGTGACTTCTGTGAGTTTTGTTCTGTGTAGAGACTTCTTGTGATATTCCTTACAAACCATGTAAACATATAGTTTCTGTTACACATAGTTCTCAAGGATGCCATTATCTACTTTTTGTGGAATACTCTATATTCCTGCTTTTCTCTACTATCATGTTACCTTAACTGGCTACTAAAACTACTAGTCTGTACAGAAGAGGTAGCGGCTTTCATTTAAAAGTTTCTTCTTGGTAATGAAGGAAATTTGGACACCTAACTTAAATTTTGATGGCTGTGACATGTCAAAGGCTATCATAAAGGAGCTAACCAGATTTAGATCATTTCTAGCCTGCAGTAAGAATTAATTCAAGGTACAGTATATGGCATGTCATTTATTCAGTCAAGATTACAAAATAGATATTATTTAGTCTAGTTGTCAAGAGCCATGAATCATCAAGATCATTGGGATTTATAGATGATTGACACAACTAAAGAGTAAATTGTTTGAGTTTTGATGTCTTTTAGGAATTCAGACATGAACATATGTCCTGGTTTCAGGTAGGACAGAGTTAATTTTCCTCCTAGTAGCTGGTAGGGTGCTATGTTTTGGATTAGGATGAGAAGAGCGCTGATAACATGCTGATGTTTTAATTGTTGTAGAGCAATGCTTACACCAAGCCAAGGACTTTTCAGCTTCTCGCTCTGTCCTGCTAGCGAGCAGGCTGGGGGTGCAGCAGGAGCTGGGAGGGGACAGACCCAGGACAGCTGACCCAAACTGGCCAAAGGGGTATTCCATGCCATCTGACGTCCTGCTGAACAATATATAGGGGTGGCTAGCCGGGGTGGGGGGGCCGGCTGCTCGGGGATAGGCTGGGCATCGGTCAACGGGTGGTGAGCAATTGCATTGTGCATCACTTATTTCGTACACATTATTACTATTATTATATATATATATATTATTATTATTATTATTATTGTTATTAATTTTCCTGTCTTAATAAACTGTCGTTATCTCAACTCACAGGCTTCACTTTCCCATTTCTCTCCCCCATCCCGGAGAGGGAGGGGGGAGGGTGAGCGAACGGCTGTGTGGTGTTTAGCTGCCAGCCAGGCTAAACCACAACAGTCCATTTGGTGCCCAACGTGGGGCCTGAAGGGTTGAGATATCGACAGATTTGACCAGAGTGTGTTAAACTAAAATTGGTATAAGTATTCGACCTGCTTAATAGTTGCTAGTCACAATGTTGATTGCCTTAATCTCAAGTCTGCTGTGCCTCTTTCCCAAATTGAGTTTTATAGCAAGTTACTTTCTGTATGTGCTCCCTGTTGTGCTGTTTATCCTTTCCGGGCCCTGGTTCAAGATTGTTATGGTACTGTGTGGTGTAACGATGGCTTATGAAATGATGAGATTTCTGGTCATGACTCTAACCTGGTATTTGTACTCAGCACTGTCGTCGACTCTATACTTCGGAAACCATATCTCAGAAACTATTAGCAATTACACCTATTGCCTTTTTTCATCAGGGAGTCAATCTCTGGAGGGGACAGGGGAAGATATTTTCTCCTACCTGTTCACTCTCCCTTCCTCCTTCACCACCCTCTTATCCCCCGAGCTAGTTACGGTAGCTCTCCAAGATGTTGAATATCCTTGGGATACTCAGACCAGCATGTTCTTGTTGTTATGTCTCCTGAATGCGCTTCAGGTTTTGTTTAAGGTTAAACAACTACTTAGGAATCTCATCCGGAGATCTGTCTTGAGGCGGGATATTTGCGAGTGGCAGGGAGTGTCGGAGGATATGGGCAGGTTTCTAGGGCAGTGGGCACCTCCAGTGTTTTGGACGTTCACCCCTGAACAACTGCAAAATCCTAAAAAACTGGTAGAATGCTTGAAAAAAAGGTGTCATGACTCTGGCAGTTCCAAAGTGACACAAATCACTGTGGCGTGCTGGGGTCTGGCTTGTGCCTATCGAGCTGCAATTGATGCTACTATCAACCTAGTGAAAGCTCCCGCAGCCGTTCCAGCTCCAGCTCCCGCAGCCGTCCCGGTTCCGGCTCCCACAGCCGTTCCAGCTCCCGCAGCCGTTCCAGCTCCAGCTCCCGCAGCCGTTCCAGCTCCAGCTCCCGCAGCCGTTCCAGCTCCCGCAGCCGTTCCAGCTCCAGCTCCCGCAGCCGTCCCGGTTTTGGCTCCTGCAGCCGTTCCAGCTCCCACAGCCGTTCCAGCTCCAGCTCCCGCAGCCATTCCAGCTCCCGCAGCCGTTCCAGCTCCAGCTCCCGCAGCCGTTCTCACTCCTGTGGCTGGGTCAGAGAAACGAACTGTAGCAGTGCAAGTTGCCCCTGCAGAGGGTATTCCAACCCCTGTGGCAGACTCTGTGGCTGGGTCGGAGAGGCGAGCTGTAGCAGTGCAAGTTGCCCCTGTAGACAAGGTGAAAAAATGGTATAGAGACTCAGGTCGTTTAGAACGCAGAAAGTCTTCTGCTAAGTCTGGGCGTGGAGAAGACGAGGCTGGGCCATCAAGTGTGCAGGAGGATGAAGATGAGGATGAGGATGTCAGACAATCAACAGTAACTACCCGAACCCTATACCAGCGTGAGCTACGAGATGTGCGAAAAGATTTTGGTCGCTGTATAGGTGAGCAGCTTGTCACCTGGCTGCTCCGGTGCTGGGACACTGGAGCCAATTGTGTGGAATTAGAGGGCAGGGAAGCCAGGCGGTTGGGATCCCTTGCTAGAGACGCAGGCATTAACAAAGCAATTGGAGATGGAGCACGATCTCACAGCCTCTGGAGGCGTCTCCTGTCAGCTGTGAAGGAAAGGTATCCCTACAAGGAAGAACTTGTATGTCTACCAGTCAAGTGGACCACCATGGAGAAGGGAATCCAGTACCTGAGGGAATTAGCCGTACGGGAAGTAATTTATATGGACCTAGACGACACACAAACATCCACAGATCCAGATGAAGTCCAGTGTACTCGACCCATATGGCGGAAGTTTGTACATAATGCACCATCAACATGGGCCAGCACATTGACAATAATAACCTGGAAAGACGGTGAAGATCCCACAGTGGGTGACATGGCTAAACAACTCTGGGAGTACGAAGGAAATCTCTCCTCTTCCCTACAGGCCTGCGTCTCGGCTGTGGAGAAACTCTCTGAAGAGGTCCACCAACTTAAAGAGAATTTATATTCCCCCCCACCTGAACGAACCAGTGGCCACCAACTAAAAGAGAATACTTTGGAGAAACTTTTTGAAGAGGTCCACCAACTTAAAGAGAGTGTATTTTCTTCCCCACCTGTACGAACCAGCGTCTCGGCTATTAGGGGTAAACGCGCATCCGTGCAAAGAAGACAATATGGTGGGTACACACCCCGCGCCACCCTGTGGTTCTACCTACGTGACCATGGAGAGGACATGAGAAAATGGGATGGAAAATCTACTGAGACCCTAGAGGCACGGGTACGTGAGTTGCAAAAGAAAACAATTGGGAGAAAGGGGTTCTCTGAAAAGTTTGCTGCTCCAACTTCCAGCAGGCAGTCCTTTAAACACAGAAACGAAGATTCTGACCAGGACTAGAGGGGCCCTGCCTCCAGCCAGGGGGAGGAAAGGGACAACCGAGTTTATTGGACTGTGTGGATTCGATGGCCTGGCACGTCTGATGCACAGAAGTATAAGGCTTTAGTAGACACCGGTGCACAATGTACTCTAATGCCATCAAGCTGTAAAGGGCCAGAGCCCATCTGTATTTATGGCGTGACAGGGGGATCCCAGCAGTTAACTGTATTGGAAGCTGAAGTGAGTCTAACTGGAAATGAGTGGCAAAAGCACCGTATTGTGACTGGCCCGGATGCTCCGTGCATCCTTGGCATAGACTATCTTAGAAGAGGATATTTCAAGGACCCAAAAGGGTTCTGCTGGGCTTTTGGCATAGCTGCCTTAGAGACAGAGGACATTAAACAGTTGTCTACCTTGCCCGGTCTCTCAGAGGACCCTTCTGTTGTGGGGTTGCTGAGGGTTGAAGAACAGCAGGTGCCAATCGCTACCACAACTGTGCACCGGCGGCAATATCGCACCAACCGAGACTCCCTGATTCCCATCCACGAGCTAATTCGTCAACTGGAGAGCCAAGGAGTGATCAGCAAGACCCATTCACCTTTTAATAGTCCCATATGGCCAATGTGGAAGTCTAATGGTGAGTGGAGACTAACAGTGGACTATTGTGGCCTGAACGAAGTCACGCCACCACTGAGTGCTGCAGTGCCGGACATGCTAGAACTCCAGTACGAACTGGAATCAAAGGCAGCCAAGTGGTATGCCACTATTGATATTGCTAATGCATTTTTCTCCATCCCTCTAGCAGCAGAGTGCAGGCCACAGTTTGCTTTCACTTGGAGGGGAGTCCAATACACTTGGAATCGGCTGCCCCGGGGTGGAAACATAGCCCTACCATTTGCCATGGACTGATCCAGTCTGCGCTGGAGCAGGGGGAGGCTCCTGAACACCTGCAGTACATCGATGACATCATTGTGTGGGGTGACACTGCAGAGGAAGTTTTCGAGAAAGGGAAGAAAATAGTCCAAATCCTTCTGAAGGCCGGTTTTGCCATAAAACAAAATAAAGTCAAAGGACCTGCACGAGAGATCCAGGTTTTAGGAATAAAATGGCAAGATGGACGTCGTCAAATCCCAATGGATGTGATCAACAAAATAACAGCTATGTCTCCACCAACTAGCAAAAAGGAAACACAAACTTTCCTAGGTGTCATGGGGTTTTGGAGAATGCATATTCCAAATTACAGTCTGATTGTAAACCCGCTCTACCAAGTAACTCGTAAGAAGAATGCTTTTGAATGGGGCCCTGAGCAACGACAAGCCTTTGAACAAATTAAACAGGAAATAGTCCATGCAGTAGCCCTTGGGCCAGTCCGAACAGGACCAGACGTAAAGAATGTGCTCTACACCGCAGCCGGGGAGAATGGTCCCACCTGGAGCCTCTGGCAGAAAGAACCTGGGGAAACTCGAGGTCGACCCCTGGGGTTTTGGAGTCGGGGATACAGAGGATCTGAGGCCCGCTATACTCCAACCGAAAAGGAGATATTGGCAGCATATGAGGGAGTTCGATCTGCTTCGGAAGTGGTAGGTACTGAAGCGCAGCTCCTTCTGGCACCCCGACTGCCGGTACTGGGTTGGATGTTCAAAGGAAGGGTCCCCTCTACACATCATGCAACTGATGCTACATGGAGCAAGTGGGTTGCACTGATTACTCAGCGGGCTCGAATAGGAAACCCCAGTCGCCCAGGAATCCTGGAAGTGATTATGGACTGGCCAGAAGGCAAGTACTTTGGGATATCATCAGAGGAGGAGGTGGTCCGTGCTGAAGAAGCCCCACTGTACAACAAGCTACCAGAAAATGAGAAGAAATACGCCCTGTTCACTGATGGGTCCTGTCGTATTGTGGGAAAGCATCGGAGATGGAAAGCTGCTATATGGAGTCCTACACGACGAGTTGCAGAAGCTGCTGAGGGAGAAGGTGAATCGAGTCAGTTTGCAGAAGTGAAAGCCATTCAGCTGGCCTTAGATATTGCTGAATGAGAAAAGTGGCCAGTTCTCTATCTCTATACTGATTCATGGATGGTAGCAAATGCCCTGTGGGGGTGGCTACAGCAATGGAAGCAGAACAACTGGGAGTGCAGGGGCAAACCCATCTGGGCTGCTGCATTGTGGCAAGATATTGCTGCCCGGGTAGAGAACCTGGTTGTAAAGGTACGCCATGTAGATGCCCATGTGCCCAAGAATCGGGCTACTGAAGAACATCAAAACAACCAGCAGGTGGATCAGGCTGCTAAGATTGAAGTGGCTCAGGTGGACCTGGACTGGCAACATAAAGGTGAATTATTTATAGCCCTATGGGCCCATGACACCTCAGGCCATCAAGGTAGAGATGCAACATACAGATGGGCTCGTGACCGAGGGGTGGACCTGACCATGGACACTATAGCACAGGTTATTCATGATTGTGAAACATGTGCTGCAATTAAACAAGCCAAACGGTCAAAGCCTCTCTGGTATGGAGGACGATGGCTGAAATACAAATATGGAGAGGCCTGGCAGATTGATTACATCACACTCCCCCAAACCCGCAACGGCAAGCGCCACGTACTTACAATGGTGGAAGCAACCACCGGATGGCTGGAAACATATCCTGTGCCCCATGCCACCGCCCGGAACACTATCCTGGGCCTTGAAAAGCAAGTCCTATGGCGACATGGCACCCCAGAAAGAATTGAGTCAGACAATGGGACTCATTTCCGAAACAACCTTATAGACACTTGGGCCAAAGAACATGGTATTGAGTGGGTGTATCACATCCCTTATCATGCACCAGCCTCCGGGAAAGTTGAACGATACAATGGACTGTTAAAGACTACACTGAAAGCGATGGGTGCTGGGACATTCAAAAATTGGGAAACACATTTGGCAAAGGCCACCTGGTTAGTCAATACTAGAGGATCTGCCAACCGAGCTGGACCTGCCCAATCAAACCTGTTACGCACTGTAGAAGGGGATAAAGTTCCTGTAGTGCACATAAGAAACATGCTGGGTAAGACAGTCTGGGCTACTCCTGCCTCAGGAAAAGGCAAGCCCATTCGTGGGATTGCTTTTGCCCAGGGACCTGGATGCACTTGGTGGGTAATGCAAAAGAATGGGGAGGTTCGGTGTGTACCTCAAGGGGACCTAATACTGGGTGAGAATAGCCCATGAGTTGAATTGTAGTATGTTAATTATCATATAACACTGTATGTCATCACTACCATGGTTGCTATATATCATAGATGAAAATGGTGACTAATTAGAAAGTATTGGAAAGAGTGTAACCTGAGCATGACATAAATGGTATGGAATAAGGGGTGGATATCTGTCCTGGTTTCAGGTAGGACAGAGTTAATTTTCCTCCTAGTAGCTGGTAGGGTGCTATGTTTTGGATTAGGATGAGAAGAGCGCTGATAACATGCTGATGTTTTAATTGTTGTAGAGCAATGCTTACACCAAGCCAAGGACTTTTCAGCTTCTCGCTCTGTCCTGCTAGCGAGCAGGCTGGGGGTGCAGCAGGAGCTGGGAGGGGACAGACCCAGGACAGCTGACCCAAACTGGCCAAAGGGGTATTCCATACCATCTGACGTCATGCTGAACAATATATAGGGGTGGCTAGCCGGGGTGGGGGGGCCGGCTGCTCGGGGATAGGCTGGGCATCGGTCAACGGGTGGTGAGCAATTGCATTGTGCATCACTTATTTCATACACATTATTACTATTATTATATATATTATTATTATTATTATTATTGTTATTAATTTTCCTGTCTTAATAAACTGTCGTTATCTCAACTCACAGGCTTCACTTTCCCGTTTCTCTCCCCCATCCCGGAGAGGGAAGGGGGAGGGTGAGCGAACGGCTGTGTGGTGTTTGGCTGCCAGCCGGGCTAAACCACAAGAACATAGAATCACAGAATCGAATCATACACTATCTTGAGTTAGAAAGGCCCCACAAAGATCACTGAGCCCAACTGTCAGCTCCACACAGGACCAGCCAAAAATAAAATGGTATTTCTAAAAGCACTGTTCAAACAATTCTTGAACTCCATCAGGCTCAGTGCTGTGACCACTTCCCTGGGGAGCCTGTTATAGTGCCTGACCATCCTTTTGGTAAAGAACCTTTTCTTAATACCCAATCAGAACTTCCCTTGAGGAAGTGCGTGACTATTTTGTTTTGTTTTGTTTTGTTTTTTCCCTAAGAATCCACAGTTTCTGAAGTAAGGGCACTACTTTTTGAAGATCTTAATCTCCTATAGAAGGCAATTTTGTCAAGCTTTCTTCATCTCCTCGCACCAAGTATTCATGCATGTGGAGATAAAATACTGTCTATCCTAGTATCTGGTAGATGTAACCTAGTCTCTCCACAAAATAGAAAGAGAGGTGAAAAACATGGCTTCAAGATGCACATGTAGTAAGTAATCCTCCTAAAAGGAAAGTTAAAAGAATATCTAATTTTCAGTGAATTTATTTTATATGGGGAGTGATCTGTGAATCTGTCTGCAGCTTGTCTCAGATATGTATCCCCAACAAGAAAACTTCTTAATGAATTATTTATTTCTTTCTGGTTTGAAATAGTTTTCTCATATATTCTTATTCACTAACTGATGCTGTATGTTCTCACCTTGTGAGAAAGGTGTTACCACAGACTGAAATATTTCATGACATTCCATCATCCTCATCTTTCCTTCTCCTTCATTTCTGTCACTGAAAGCAAAGGTACATCTCAAGAAGACAAGATAGTAATGTTTACTGAAATATACAGTATGGGAAAGATTAGAGAGACAGGAAAAGACCGGATTGTACCAGATTAAATTGCTATATAAGAAAAAATATATATATTCTTTTATCTGCAGTCAACCCTGTAAACGTTCTCCTATTTAAGTAAGTCTTGCAGACAAGTCCTATTTGCTGTGTTGCAGTAAAACTAATGTTGAAATAAATTCAGTGAAATAATATTTCCAGGATTAAATGAACTCTTGCAGCTTTGGGTGCCTCTGAACTGTACTCCATCAGAAAAAAAAATAAAAATAAAAAAAAAATAGATTAGGTCAAGTCTATTAAGATTTTTTTAGTAGAGTTGTGAAATATTATGGAAATACAGAACGAATATCCACACTTTTATATAGCACTGGATTCATTGGTTTTCTTTTTATTACACCCTGAGGTGCAAACCATGACAAGCTGAAAGATGCCTTGCTTTGTAACAACACAACTACATAAAACTATTAAAACATACCATTTAATTATTTATGCATAATTTGCTGTTTATAATTTGGCATCTTTCAGGGAATAAAGCTATATTACAGAAAGAGATTTATTTTCTTTTAGATGGTTATAGTTTCTTCTGATGTCTCTTCACTGGTGAGTATTTCAGCCTAATACTTTTGGAATAGTTTTATAAGGTCTGGGAATACAAACTTTATTGCCCTGTTACAGCATGTGACTGTGCAATTGTTCTGTGATTGTATGTGATGTGGAGACTTTAAAATTGTACCAAACTTCTTGTCACGGGGGAGACAGTACCAAAATGTATATATTCTTTAAGTAAAAGAGCTTTAGTTATATTCTGATTGCTTAAGCAATGCTACTACCAGCACTGGATAGTGTAGAGATGACTTATTTGCTGGAGGGTTTTTTGTTTGTTTGTTTTTGTTTGTTTGTTTGTGGACAGAATGTCAGAATACAGTGTTATCTTTCTTCTGGTAATTTTCCTCTGAATATAAAAAATTATATTACAACTGGAGCTGGAAAGGAGAACCAACAAGGATATTCAGATGTTAGGAGGAATACAAGAAGAAAAATAAATCTCTCGAGACTCAGAGGCATTCAAAGGTACACAAGATGTCTTAAATCTCAGCAAGTGAACCACAAGTTCCTGTGAAGCTGAAGTGGAAATATGGAGAGAGGCAATGGGCACAAACTGAAACACAGGAAGTTCCATCTGAATATGAGAAAACACTTTACTGTGTGAGTGACAGAACACTGAAACGGGTTTTCCAGAGAGGCTTTGGAGTCTCCTTCTCTGAATATATTCAAAACCTTCCTGGAGGCGAAACCGAACAGGTACATGTTCTATTGGACCCAATGACATTCATCCCAGGATGCTGAGGGAACTGGCTGATGCAGTTGCCAAACCTCATTCAATCATATTTGAAAAGTTCTGGCAGTCAAAGTCCCTGGTGACTGGAAAAAGGGAAACTTTATTCCCATTTTTAAAAAGGAAGATGGAAGGAACTACAGACTGGTGAGCCTCAATTCTGTGCCTGGAAAGATAGTGGAACAGATCCTCCTGGAAGCAATGTTAAGGCACATTCAAGACAAGGAAGTGATCTGGGATAGCCAGCACAGCTTTCACCAAGAGCAAATTGTGCCTGGACATTTTGGCGACCTTCTACAATGGAGTGATTGCATCAGTCAACATGGGAAAACCAATTGATGTCATCTACCTGGGATACTGTTAAGACTTTGACATGGTCCCATGTGAAATCCTGATGTCCAGGTTAGGGAGATACTGATTTGAAGGCTGGACCATTCAGTGGATAAGGAATTGGCTTGAAGACTGCACCGAGCGAGTTGTGGTCAATGGCTCTATGTCCAAGTGGAGGCTGGTGATGAGTGGTGTCCCTCAGGGGTTTGTCCTGGGACCAGTGCTGTTTAATATCTTTATCAGTGACATAGACGGTGGGATCAAGTGCACCCTCAGCAGGTTTGCAGATGACACTGAGTAGTACAGTTGATACAACAGAAGGAAAGGGTGCCCTCCAAAGGGACCTGGACAAGCTTGAGAAGTAGGCCCACATGAACCTAATGAGGTTCAACAAGTCTACGTGCACGGTGCTGCACCTGGGCCAGGGCAATCCCAGACATGAGTACAGACTGGGTGAAGATCTCATTGAGAGCAGCCCTGCAGAGAAGGATTTGGGTGTCCTGGTGGAATAAAACCTCATCACGAGCCAGCAGTAGGAGGCATCCTGGGCTGCATCAACAGAGGAGCGTCCAGAAGGTTGAAAGAGGTGATGTCTCCCGTTACTCTGCCCTTCTAAGGCCCAGCTTGGAGTCCTGGATCTGAGTCTGGAGTCCCCAGCACAAGAGGGATGTGGCTCTGTTAGGACCGCAAAGATGATCAGAAGGCTGGAACACCTCTCCTATGAAGAAAGACTGAAGAAGAGAAGGCTCCAGGGGAAGGGGGGGGACACGACCTCATGCAGCCTTTCAGTACTAAAAGACGGCTTATAAACAAGATTTAGAGTGACTTTTTACTCAGTCAGATAATGACAGGACAGGGGGGAATAGTTTTAAACTAAAAGAGGGGAGATTTAGATTAAATGTTGGGAGGAAATTCTTCACTCAGAGGATGGTGATGCACTGGAACAGGTTGCCCACAAAGGTTGTGCATACCCTAACCCTGGAGGTGTTCAAGACCAGGCTGGAAGAGGCCCTGAGCAACCTGATCTAGTGGGTGACATCCCTGCCAAAGTCTGAGGGGGTTGGAACTAAATGATCTTTAAGGTCCCTTCTAACCCAAACCAGTCTGTGATTCAGTATGATTGTATGATTCCGTATTTTCTTCATAAAGTTGTCACATTAATAGAGAAGATTGCATGCACATCACAATGAATAGTCATTGCCTCTGTGAGAATGATAATTTCTCAACTTCTAAAACCTCCATACCCAGACAGAAATTTGAAGGGATGAAAGACATGGACTCCTGATGGCTCTTGAACAAGGAGACATTTATTGCCCTTTTTCACTACTACATATACTTTCCCTGTAGCCCCACGCGCTGTCCACGCGCCTGAATCTGTCATACAATCGGTTAGAGACCCTCAGACACGCGCCTCAAGCCAGCCAGCAATTGGCCACTGCCCAAAGCTCATCTTTAACACTGTAGCCAATTTACTTTATCTCGATCTTGCTCAAGTTTTTGTTTCTACCGCTTGTTTCCTCATTATCTCTAATTCAGGGACGTGTGAAACAGTGCGAAGCCACCTGCGAATTCCTTTCCCACAGAAATTCATAAATAAAACGTTATAATTAAGTAATTAATAGATTCATAATTAAGTAATAAATAGATGTCTTAAGGACTACTTTATCATTTTTATTGAAACATCTGATAATGTACAGCACAGACTACTGAAAAATAGGTTGGCACCTCTCTTCCATGTATATCAAGATTGCTGGCTCACCAAAAGACAAAGATCAGCTTTCATCAGCAATTACTTCAGTGCAAATAAATCACAAAAGCATAACCATGGAGCACACATGCTTGGACTAATTACTTGTGTGTGATATTGACAGATTCTGGTAGCTGAAGATTTGGAAAGAAAATTAATTATTAATCCCCACACTATTCCCTTTACTCATTGTTGTGGTTTAGCCCGGCTGGCAGCTAAACACCACACAGCCGTTCGCTCACCCTCCCCCCTCCCTCTCCGGGATGGGGGAGAGAAACGGGAAAGTGAAGCCTGTGAGTTGAGATAAAGACAGTTTATTAAGACAGGAAATAATAATAATAATAATAATAATAATAATAATAATAATAATAGTATAAATAGTAATAATGTGTACGAAATAAGTGATGCACAATGCAATTGCTCACCACCCGTTGACCGATGCCCAGCCTATCCCCGAGCAGCCGGCCCCTCCCCACCCCAGCTAGCCACCCCTATATATTGTTCAGCATGACGTCAGATGGTATGGAATACCCCTTTGGCCAGTTTGGGTCAGCTGTCCTGGGTCTGTCCCCTCCCAGCTCCTGCTGCATCCCTAGCCTGCTCGCTAGCAGGACAGAGCGAGAAGCTGAAAAGTCCTTGGCTTGGTGTAAGCACTGCTCTACAACAATTAAAACATCAGCATGTTATCAGCGCTCTTCTCATCCTAATCCAAAACATAGCACCCTGCCAGCTACTAGGAGGAAAATTAACTCTGTCCTACCTGAAACCAGGACAGATATCCACCCCTTATTCCATACCATTTAAGGTATGCTCAGGTTACACTCTTTCCAATACTTTCTAATTAGTCACCATTTTCATCTATGATATATAGCAACCATGGTAGTGATGACATACAGTGTTATATGATAATTAACATACTACAATTCAACTCATGGGCTATTCTCACCCAGTATTAGGTCCCCTTGAGGTACACACTGGACCTCTCCATTCTTTTGCATTACCCACCAAGTGCATCCAGGTCCCTGAGCAAAAGCAATCCCACAAATGGGCTTGCCTTTTCCTGAGGCAGGAGTAGCCCAGACTGTCTTACCCAGCATGTTTCTTATGTGCACTACAGGAACTTTATCCCCTTCTACAGTGCGTAACAGGTTTGATTGGGCAGGTCCAGCTCGGTTGGCAGATCCTCTAGTATTGACTAACCAGGTGACCTTTGCCAAATGTGTTTCCCAATTTTTGAATGTCCCAGCACCCATTGCTTTCAGTGTAGTCTTTAACAGTCCATTGTATCGTTCAACTTTCCCGGAGGCTGGTGCATGATAGGGGATGTGATACACCCACTCAATACCATGTTCTTTGGCCCAAGTGTCTATAAGGTTGTTTCGGAAACGAGTCCCATTGTCTGACTCAATTCTTTCTGGGGTGCCATGTCGCCATAGGACTTGCTTTTCAAGGCCCAGGATGGTGTTCCGGGCGGTGGCATGGGGCACAGGATATGTTTCCAGCCATCCGGTGGTTGCTTCCATCATTGTAAGTACGTGGCGCTTGCCGTTGCGGGTTTGAGGGAGTGTGATGTAATCAATCTGCCAGGCCTCTCCATATTTGTATTTCAGCCATCGTCCTCCATACCAAAGAGGCTTTGACTGTTTGGCTTGTTTAATTGCAGCACATGTTTCACAATCATGAATAACCTGTGCTATAGTGTCCATGGTCAGGTCCACCCCTCGATCACGAGCCCATCTGTATGTTGCATCTCTACCTTGATGGCCTGAGGTGTCATGGGCCCATAGGGCTATAAATAATTCACCTTTATGTTGCCAGTCCAGGTCCACCTGAGCCACTTCAATCTTAGCAGCCTGATCCACCTGCTGGTTGTTTTGATGTTCTTCAGTAGCCCAATTCTTGGGCACATGAGCATCTACATGGCGTACCTTTACAACCAGGTTCTCTACCTGGGCAGCAATATCTTGCCACAATGCAGCAGCCCAGATGGGTTTGCCCCTGCACTCCCAGTTGTTCTGCTTCCATTGCTGTAGCCACCCCCACAGGGCATTTGCTACCATTCATGAATCAGTATAGAGATAGAGAACTGGCCACTTTTCTCATTCAGCAATATCTAAGGCCAGCTGAATGGCTTTCACTTCTGCAAACTGACTCGATTCACCTTCTCCCTCAGCAGCTTCTGCAACTCGTCGTGTAGGACTCCATACAGCAGCTTTCCATCTCCGATGCTTTCCCACAATACGACAGGACCCATCAGTGAACAGGGCATATTTCTTCTCATTTTCTGGTAGCTTGTTGTACAGTGGGGCTTCTTCAGCACGGACCACCTCCTCCTCTGATGATATCCCAAAGTACTTGCCTTCTGGCCAGTCCATAATCACTTCCAAGATTCCTGGGCGACTGGGGTTTCCTATTCGAGCCTGCTGAGTAATCAGTGCAACCCACTTGCTCCATGTAGCATCAGTTGCATGATGTGTAGAGGGGACCTTTCCTTTGAACATCCAACCCAGTACCGGCAGTCGGGGTGCCAGGAGGAGCTGCGCTTCAGTACCGACCACTTCCGAAGCAGATCGAACTCCTTCATATGCTGCCAATATCTCCTTTTCGGTTGGAGTATAGCGGGCCTCAGATCCTCTGTATCCCCGACTCCAAAACCCCAGGGGTCGACCTCGAGTTTCCCCAGGTTCTTTCTGCCAGAGGCTCCAGGTGGGACCATTCTCCCCGGCTGCGGTGTAGAGCACATTCTTTACATCTGGTCCTGTCCGGACTGGCCCAAGGGCTACTGCATGAACTATTTCCTGTTTAATTTGTTCAAAGGCTTGTCGTTGCTCAGGGCCCCATTCAAAAACATTCTTCTTACGAGTTACTTGGTAGAGCGGGTTTACAATCAGACTGTAATTTGGAATATGCATTCTCCAAAACCCCACGACACCTAGGAAAGTTTGTGTTTCCTTTTTGCTAGTTGGTGGAGACATAGCTGTTATTTTGTTGATCACATCCATTGGGATTTGACGACGTCCATCTTGCCATTTTATTCCTAAAACCTGGATCTCTCGTGCAGGTCCTTTGACTTTATTTTGTTTTATGGCAAAACCGGCCTTCAGAAGGATTTGGACTATTTTCTTCTCTTTCTCGAAAACTTCCTCTGCAGTGTCACCCCACACAATGATGTCATCGATGTACTGCAGGTGTTCAGGAGCCTCCCCCTGCTCCAGCGCAGACTGGATCAGTCCATGGCAAATGGTAGGGCTATGTTTCCACCCCCGGGGCAGCCAATTCCAAGTATATTGGACTCCCCTCCAAGTGAAAGCAAACTGTGGCCTGCACTCTGCTGCTAGAGGGATGTAAAAAAAATGCATTAGCGATATCAATTGTGGCATACCACGTGGCTGCCTTTGATTCCAGTTCGTACTGGAGTTCTAGCATGTCCGGCACTGCAGCACTCAGTGGTGGCGTGACTTCGTTCAGGCCACAATAGTCCACTGTTAGTCTCCACTCACCATTAGACTTCCACATTGGCCATATGGGACTATTAAAAGGTGAATGGGTCTTGCTGATCACTCCTTGGCTCTCCAGTTGACGAATTAGCTCGTGGATGGGAATCAGGGAGTCTCGGTTGGTGCGATATTGCCGCCGGTGCACAGTTGTGGTAGCGATTGGCACTTGCTGTTCTTCAACCCTCAGCAACCCCACAACAGAAGGGTCCTCTGAGAGACCGGGCAAGGTAGACAACTGTTTAATGTCCTCTGTCTCTAAGGCAGCTATGCCAAAAGCCCAGCAGAACCCTTTTGGGTCCTTGAAATATCCTCTTCTAAGATAGTCTATGCCAAGGATGCACGGAGCATCCGGGCCAGTCACAATACGGTGCTTTTGCCACTCATTTCCAGTTAGACTCACTTCAGCTTCCAATACAGTTAACTGCTGGGATCCCCCTGTCACGCCATAAATACAGATGGGCTCTGGCCCTTTACAGCTTGATGGCATTAGAGTACATTGTGCACCGGTGTCTACTAAAGCCTTATACTTCTGTGCATCAGATGTGCCAGGCCATCGAATCCACATAGTCCAATAAACTCGGTTGTCCCTTTCCTCCCCCTGGCTGGAGGCAGGGCTCCTCTAGTCCGGGTCAGAATCTTCGTTTCTGTGTTTAAAGGACTGCCTGCTGGAAGTTGGAGTAGCAAACTTTTCAGAGAACCCCTTTCTCCCAATTGTTTTCTTTTGCAACTCACGTACCCGTGCCTCTAGGGTCTCAGTAGATTTTCCATCCCATTTTCTCATGTCCTCTCCATGGTCACGTAGGTAAAACCACAGGGTGGCGCGGGGTGTGTACCCACCATATTGTCTTCTTTGCACGGATGAGCGTTTACCCCTAATAGCCGAGACGCTGGTTCGTACAGGTGGGGAAGAAAATACACTCTCTTTAAGTTGGTGGACCTCTTCAGAAAGTTTCTCCAAAGTATTCTCTTTTAGTTGGTGGCCACTGGTTTGTTCAGGTGGGGGGGGAAGATAAATTCTCTTTAAGTTGGTGGAACTCTTCAGAGAGTTTCTCCACAGCCGAGACGCAGGCCTGTAGGGAAGAGGAGAGACTTTGTTCGTACTCCCAGAGTTGTTTAGCCATTTCAACCACTGTGGGGTCTTCACCGTCTTTCCAGGTTATTATTGTCAATGAGCTGGCCCATGATGATGGTGCAGCCCGTATAAACTTCCGCCACATGGGTCGAGTACACTGGACTTCATCTGGATCTGTGGATATTTGTGCATCGTCTAGGTCCTTATAAATTACTTCCCATGCGGCTAATTCCCTCAGGTACTGAATTCCCTTCTCCATGGTGGTCCACTTGACTGGTAGACATACAAGTTCTTCCTTGAAGGGACACCTTTCCTTCACAGCTGACAGGAGACGCCTCCAGAGGCTGTGAGATCGTGCTCCATCTCCAATTGCTTTGTTAATGCCTGCGTCTCTAGCAAGGGATCCCAACCGCCTGGCTTCCCTGCCCTCTAATTCCACACAATTGGCTCCAGTGTCCCAGCACCGGAGCAGCCAGGTGACAAGCTGCTCACCTATACAGCGACCAAAATCTTTTCGCACATCTCGTAGCTCACGCTGGTATAGGGTTCGGGTAGTTACTGTTGATTGTCTGACATCCTCATCCTCATCTTCATCCTCCTGCACATTTGATGGCCCAGCCTCGTCTTCTCCATACCCAGACTTAGCAGAAGACTGTCTGCGTTCTAAACAACCTGAGTCTCTATACCATTTTTTCACCTTGTCTACAGGGGCAACTTGCACTGCTACAGCTCGCTTCTCTGACCCAGCTACAGGGTCTGCCACAGGGGTTGGAATACCCTCTGCAGGGACAACTTGCACTGCTACAGTTCGTTTCTCTGACCCAGCCACAGGGTCTGCCACAGGGGTTGGAATACCCTCTGCAGGGGCAACTTGCACTGCTACGGCTCGTTTCTCTGACCCAGCCACAAGAGTGGGAGCTGGCTGCAGGAGCTGGAGCAGCTGCAGGGGCTGGAACAGCTGCAGGAGCTGGAACTGGAACGGCTGCGGGAACTGGAACTGGAACGGCTGCGGGAGCTGGAACTTGAACAGCTGCGGGAGCTGGAGCTGGAACGGCTGCAGAAGCTGGAGCTGGAACGGCTGCAGGAGCTGGAGCTGGAATGGCTGCAGGAGCTGGAGCTGGAACGGCTGCAGGAGCTGGAACTGGAACGTCTGCGGGAGCTGGAGCTGGAACGGCTGCAGGAGCTGGAGCTGGAACGGCTGCAGGAGCTGGAGCTGGAATGGCTGCAGGAGCTGGAACTGGAACGGCTGCGGGAGCTGGAGCTGGAACGGCTGCGGGAGCTGGAACTGGAACGTCTGCAGGAGCTGGAACTGGAACGACTGCGGGAGCTGGAACTGGAATGGCTGCAGGAGCTGGAGCTGGAACACCTGCGGGAGCTGGAGCTGGAACAGCTGCAGGAGCTGGAGCTGGAACGGCTACAGGAGCCGGGACTGGAACGGCCGCAGGGTCTGTCACTAGGTTGACAGTAGCATCAATTGCAGCTCGATAGGCACAAGCCAGACCCCAGCACGCCACAGTGATTTGTGTCACTTTGGAACTGCCAGAGTCATGACACCTTTTTTTCAAGCATTCTACCAGTTTTTTAGGATTTTGCAGTTGTTCAGGGGTGAATGTCCAAAACACTGGAGGTGCCCACTGCTCTAGAAACCTGCCCATATCCTCCCACACTCCCTGCCACTCACAACTATCCCGCCTCAAGACAGATCTCCGGATGAGATTCCTAAGTAGTTGTTTAACCTTAAACAAAACCTGAAGCGCATTCAGGAGACATAACAACAGGAACATGCTGGTCTGAGTATCTCAAGGATATTCAACGTCTTGGAGAGCTACCGTAACTAGCTCGGGGGATAAGAGGGTGGTGAAGGAGGAAGGGAGAGCGAACAGATAGGAAAAAATATCTTCCCCTGTCCCCTCCACAGATTGGCTCCCTGATGAAAAAAGGCAATAGGTGGAATTGCTAATAGTCTCCGAGATATGGTTTCCGAAGTATAGAGTCGACGACAGCGCTGAGTGCAAATACCAGGGTAGAGTCATGACCAGAAATCTCATCATTTCATAAGCCATCGTTACACCACACAGTACCATAACAATCTTAAACCAGGGCCCGGAAAGGATAAACAGCACGACAGGGAGCACATACAGAAAGTAACGTGCTATAAAACTCAATTTGGGAAACAGGCACAGCAGACTTGAGATTAAGGCAATCAACATTGTGACTAGCAACTATTAAGCAGGTCGAATACTTATACCAATTTTAGTTTAACACACTCTGGTCAAATCTGTCGATATCTCAACCCTTCGGGCCCCACGTTGGGCACCAAATGGACTGTTGTGGTTTAGCCTGGCTGGCAGCTAAACACCACACAGCCGTTCGCTCACCCTCCCCCCTCCCTCTCCGGGATGGGGGAGAGAAACGGGAAAGTGAAGTCTGTGAGTTGAGATAAAGACAGTTTATTAAGACAGGAAAAAAATAATAATAATAATAATAGTATAAATAGTAATAATGTGTACGAAATAAGTGATGCACAATGCAATTGCTCACCACCCGTTGACCGATGCCCAGCCTATCCCTGAGCCTATCCCTCCCCACCCCAGCTAGCCACCCCTATATATTGTTCAGCATGACGTCAGATGGTATGGAATACCCCTTTGGCCAGTTTGGGTCAGCTGTCCTGGGTCTGTCCCCTCCCAGCTCCTGCTGCACCCCCAGCCTGCTCGCTAGCAGGACAGAGCTGAAAAGTCCTTGGCTTGGTGTAAGCACTGCTCTACAACAATTAAAACATCAGCATGTTATCAGCGCTCTTCTCATCCAAGAGGAAAATTAACTCTGTCCTAACTGAAACCAGGACACTCATGAAAGTCACCATTTCTTAAATATGCTTCATGTGTAGCAACAAAGTAAGAAAAATAAATTGACAGTCTCTAAATCCTTCATGTTAATCACTTATTTTCATTCAACTCTAACATTAAAAGATAAAATACATTATGGACATGGGAAAGGTGTACAACATATTCCACATACTAATCTTCATTCCATATGGAATACTTTTTAAAGTTAATTTTAATCATTCCAATAATAAATTTGTTGTCATCTATGTTCCCTTAATGTTTCTTAAATATATGTTCCATAGAATCCAGCCATGTCATGCCATAATGAGCTTCTTATAGCTTTGTCTAGCTATGAGAAAACCAAGGAATATCTACTTGTAAAGTAATGTCCGTATTTCAGAAACATTATGATTTGGGCATTTTTGTTGCTGTTTGTTTATCTATCTATCTATCTATCTATCTATTTATAGGCTTGATACACCTTCACACTCTCCTTTCTCCTCCCATTTACCAAGTATTAAAATTCAGTACCAGAAATAGCATTTCTCTCAGGAAAGATTGTTGCATTTGGTATTGGGTACTTCCCATAACCTGGCAGCTCAGCTACATAAGAAAAGGGAAATGGATCCTATCTTTGGGTAAATGTTCCAATTATTTTCTGGACTGGACCGACTCATCTTAAGCCTAGTGAGTATAACATCCTAAATGATAGTCTAGAGCCATAGTAACCTCACTGACATGGAGTCTCACAAGAGAAACATTTCGAAGTTTCCTGTCCAAGACAGCTGAGTGCAATGATACATTATAAAGTATTTTGCAAGGCAAGGCAAGCAAATATGAAAAACAGTTACATTTTCAACCAGAATCTGTGAAAAGCAAGTATGTTATATTTATAGCATAGTCATCTCTGTCCCTGTATTTTTAAGACACAAAGCAGTCTAATACAGATTTATTTATTTATTTTAAAAGACCTAATTACAATCCTAGTCATTGCATTGCACCAGATGTTGCCTTGATTGAACAAATACTGTCTGTTATGATTACAGTGAAGCATATTGTAACTATGGTTATAACAGACACTGGCACAGATCACCAGCCGGCATAAATCAGTAGAAACCCATTGACTGTAATATATGTTGGCTGATTTTTACAATTAAAGGCTTTGGATGATAACTTTATGATAAAAAGGAGGGGGAGTATATGAAAGACATTTTCAACATTACTTTAAAATGTGCTTCTCCCTCCCACCCCATCCCATTTATTATTATTATTATTATTATTATTATTATTATTATTATTGTCTGGAAAGACATTTACTCTAGCCACATGAGTATAGATTGTCACCACATACTTTCCTTGTTGAGTTAACATAGCCACATTACCACATCTGACTACAGAGTTTCAAATTTTACCCCCAGAAATTAAGGCAAAGGTTCTATGTTCTCTAATACAAACCTAAAATAATATAAAATATTGATGAAATAATTTTATCAAATAGTGTAGCAGTAATACCTGTGTGACTGCTACATATTACTCAACCATAGTGAAAGTTTTTATATGTAGTTTGGGATTTATCAATCTGTTTTTGTTGTTAAGTCCACCACAGACTTAGTAACACAGAGCTTATTTGAAGAAAATTTCATTTTTAACATTCTTTTTAATATTTTGCAAAAAAATGTAGCATCTGTGATAAAATCCAATAGAATATCACAAATTTAAAATTGCATTTCTAAATTTCTGACTGTTGTGGGATAAAAATAAAAATAAACACAGTCATCAATCATGACTATGAAGAAAAAGTCTTCAACTACATACCTAATTAACATTAAGACCTATTCATACATGTGGAATTCCAACACCTAATCTGAAGTCTTTTTCAGAATAAAATTTTACTGTAGGCAATGTTTACTGATAGTGGATCAGTAAATATCTAAGAAATATCATTATTAGAAAACAGTAAAATAATAGTCTTTATTACCTCACTGGCCAATTTATGGAGAGAAATAATCATTGTATGGAAACAGGATAACATTAAAATGTAGTGTTGACTGGCACTCTTTAATAAAGAAATTCAATATTGAATATACTCTTTTGAAGGGCCCTTTGAGCTTTGATTATTTTGTTGTGAAGTCTGTGCATAGAACCACTTACCTACATCAAAAGATTAGCCTGGGGCCTCCCATTCCTCCCAAGGTCTGGTACAAACTGTAGTTAATAGATTAAGTTGAAGAGCCCTTCTTTTGGGTGCTTGCATTGTTTCATTTCTTGAAGTAGTCCAGTTACAAGACACCAAGCTGATTACATACCTTGCAAACAGTCTGTCTTGTTTTGAAATTTGTGTATAGGGTAATGAACATTGTAAACATATGTAAAACTTCACACTAAGTTAATTTGGAGCTGCAGATTGGTGCTTATTAAAATTCTGTCTTTCCGGGGTTTATCAGGTAATGCCATTCAGCTATAGGGATTTTACCAGGGCGTGAAATATACCTTATTCAGAAATGGAAATGATAAATTCCAGGAAAAAAATGATACAAAAGGGTCAGGCTCTCCCTCTAAGCTATGCATGTCATTTATTTCCCAGAAACTGAATTAGACAAGAAATCCATTTAAACAAAGAAACTGCAGTTAAAATTTAAATTATCTCTAACTCAAGTGACAAAAATAGTTAGAGGAATAAGCATTCTATTCCTAAAAAGGACTACAATTATAATTTCTTAAAGTTCTATCTTTTATGTTTTTAAAATGTATTTATTTTATTTTTTAAAAAAATATTCAGATCTTTCATTCTCCACAGACCACCTCTCTTGTTCTTTCTCTTTCTTTCTGTGTAAAGCTAAAGAAAAAATAAATGTTGGCAGTTAAAATAGCTACATAAGTATGGCAAGCATCCAAAATGCATACAGACAAATCTGGAATCATCTTTACATGTGTGAAATGGTTGAAAAAAAATAGCACTCTAGACGTTCTATTTGGGTAAGAGTTTACTCAGTTGAAGGTGATTGACAGCAGCTCTTATGTTTGAAGATTTTAATGGAGAATGTGCAATGTATAATAAATGGTGCTCCTCACACAGTTCAGCCATTCATTTGTTAGTAAAGCCACATGCAGAGCACTCTGGGTCAGATGCTGGAGAAACGTTTCATTGTCTTATGTAGATGAGCCTGTCCTTTTGTACAGACCTACTATATTTACCAAAGTAATTGGTAATTGTTACATAGACTATCACTTCTGCCACAGAAACATGACCACTGGAGATTTAATGAGCTGAGCCTGTGTCAAAAAGAAGCAGTTTTATTTCCTGCTATGGATTTTCTTAAGTACCCATGAGCGTGTATTTTTGTTCCAAGGGTCTAGTTTATATGAATCACTCAAATATAATATACTGCACCTTCAGATTTATTTGAGGTCATTATTAATACTTCCTCACAACTTACTGAAATCTGCATCAGGAATTTGGATCCTAAGAATAGTTTTAAAAGACTGATGAATCAGACTACAGGTATTTTAAAAGGACACTCACTATAAAATATATCACTTTGGAATAATACATTGCTGTGAAATTTTTTCAGACTGGAGTCTGCCCTTACAGTAGTGTCAGTCAAGAATAAGTCTTTTGAAGCCAATGCAATTATTCTGAATTTAAATCCATATATCTGAAATCACACAGTGGTTCTGTCCTCTCCATAAATTAACTTGATCATGAAGTCTTTGTTCAGGCAAACATATATTCAGGCAAATATATAGAAGTCTGTGCCTGGGGAAAAATCAAGAACTGGACTACTATAACACAAAGAACTTAACTCTAGCTGAAATACATTCTCTCTGACTTTTCCCTATGCACAGATAAACACAGTTACACACATGCACATACATGCAAAAGTGCAGTACTCTTCTAAGGACATAGACTTTGATCAAGGAACACCATTGAGGATAGATGGTAAAAGAGCCATTTTCTAAACTAGAGGTAAGCAGAGAAACCATCCTGAGCCTCTGAATTGCAGTAATGCTCACAACCCTGTGTCCGTGCCTGATGAACTCTTGTAAGAAAAAAGAACTTACTGTAAGCAATATAGAAAATCTAGCAACTGAGTAAATTTTATTAATGTTTTACATTTATTGTAAGCTTGGTATAAAATTCTCTCTTAAAAACTATGAAATAAAAGCTTATAGAAAATATGCATTATAAAAAACTTAAAGCCAGACTAGCAGTGATGAAGTTCTTTCATTTACCTTTATTAATTTATTTATTTTTTTAAATAAATTGGTTTAATGTTTAAATTTATATTTAAATTTCAAAAACATCATCTATTTAATCACTTTATTGTTTTTATTAATTCTAAGCATACAGCAAGGTGATTCAAAAGCAAATGAGCTCTTTTCTGTCTGGATCAAAATTTCTTTCCAGTATAAATCCAATGATTCAAGATTAATTTTATCCCTTGATTGTTTTTCTGTAATTTCACAAGAATATAATTTTGTTCATTGTCCACCCTCCCCTTCTATTTTTAAAAGTGCCATTTGTATAAAATATTATGTGTAATAAATCACTTGCGGCAGAAATAATAATACTGACCACACATAACTATTTATCATTTTGTTTCCCATTGTGCTTCCTCTCCTCCTGCTTTGCGTACACATCCTGCTGTGCCTGCAACTTCCAAGGAGAACAGAAAAGTTATACATTATTGCCACCAGAGGGATTTCCACAGTAGAAATGACAGCTAAAACCATGGCATTGTCTTGAGAGAAAAGACACAGTGTAACTCTATTCTAGAGTTCTAGAGTCTAGTCCTGAAGGAAAACTAAAAGCATAGAATCAGTATATCAAATGTTTTAAAACATTATTTTGCACTACAGCATGAAGTGTCATGGCCTCAGCAAAAAGCCTAATGATTTTAATCATTTCAATAATTGATAAGCTCTTTCTATTTTGTATATTTGGAATATTTAAGGAGTCAATTAATTTCACTTTTTACTAGATCAGGTATTATTTGCTGTTAACACTATGTGGTGTGTGATGTTCAGCTGTTTCACATATTCACACAATGGCGCTTCACTGGTTCTTATCATCATTCCAGTGATGATAACCATTTAGTTGATTGGAGCACTGCCAGGCTATGGCTCAAGATTGATTCCTGTGTTGCCAGAAGTTCTCACTATTACAGTTGACACAGACAAAAATATTTACCTTGTTAATCTTTGCAGAAAATTCATCACTGTCTTTGATGATGGGATGAAGGATTATAAATTTGTTAAATGATAAGAATACAGGTGTGGAAATGTCTTAATTTGTGGGATAGAAGACACATGTTCTGTCTAGCCCCAAAAGCTCCTTCTTTCTAATACTGATGAGATAGCTTCAGTCTTTTGAAATTATTTTCCATCCCGTGAAAAACTGTGATCCTGTTTATCAAATAAACAGGTTTAGAGTTGGATGTTGACAATAAATACAATTTATTTTCTTCTGGATTTTTTTTTTCCTAAACTAATTTCACAGAAATTACACAAAGCTTCACTTTTTTTTTTTTTTAATAAACTAAAGTTACTTGAAAAACAATTAATTTTCTTACTTGTCTGCCCAAGTAAAAACAACAACAAAAAAACCTCCAAAGTGCTATTTTAGAAAATTAATTTACTTATGTAGTAATATGTTTAAGTCAAAACATATTAATCTCACTTTTGAAAGAGATTCATTTAGATTTTTTCTCTATATATTAACGTTATATGGAGCAAAGCACACTGTACCAAGTTGAAAAAGATAAACTGGTGATAGTTTATCACAGTAAACACTACAGAATCCAAATGCTATTTAAAAGTACAACTGTTCTTAACAAAAGATTTTGTCTGTAACAAAAAAAAAAATAAAAAAATCCACCCTTTCTTGAATATTTTTACACTCTTTTACCACAGTGACTGACTCATAGGTTGTGATTGATTTTCACATTTATACTCTTCAATAGTTTGTAACTTTTTTTCTCAATTACACCAGCATCTATTTTATATGCAAGTCCTAGACCTGTGACTTCATCATATCCATGTCCTGCCACCAGATACAGAAGTGCTTTGTTCTGCCTCTTTTCATGCTAGAGGAGTTTTTCCTAGGGGTTGCTTCTTGTTCTCAAACATGAAAATGTGTGAAGCATAAAACTCCAGCTGTGAATACTTACCTCCCTGCAGTGTTAAAAAGTGCAATATACAAAACACCTGGTTTCAAGCAAAATGTACACTAAGATATATGGCAATGAGACAGATTTAATATACCCCATAGGGCCCTCAAGCAGTTTTTAAATTAAAGACACAAGAGTGTTTTTTTTTTTTTTTAATGAGTCTTTACGATTTCACAAATAATGAATTGATACATATTCCAAGTGAAGAGAAAGACCAGCAAAAAAACGGAATTTGTTGTAAGTGGAAAGGATAAGTATTCATTTTTTTCATATAAAAGCTGAAATATAACAAGTTTACATTGTGAACACAGGAAGAAAAAAGGCTGTTCCATGCAAATGAAAATGTAACTGTGTCTTTCCAGAAAAGAAACAGGCAATGCTGACACAAAGATACATGCTATAGCATAGGTCTAAAATTTACTCAAGGTTTGCTTAGTAGAAATTCAGCACGGCTAGGAATTATTTAAAAAAAAAAAAGATAACAATGTCAATATATTAGCATGTAGACCCCTATTAAAAATTACAATAAAGTAGAGAAAAATAAAGCCTTGTGAGTCTGTTATTCTTTAATTACATTCCATTGACATTATTTCACCTTTATGTCCGGCTTTACTTCCATACAGAGATGTTTTAACACCCAGGAATATTGATGAGTCTTGAAATAATTGAAAAGTTCACAAAAAAAAAAAATAGAAAATTGAAAAATCATAAGTTACCAAACATTATTCTTATTATGACTTCATGCAACAGATACAGATGTCATCATTGTTTCTGCTTTCCCTCAGGTACACCAATTCACTTTGTCTACTCTTATATGTTGTATAAGTATTAAAACTTTTCTCTGGACAATACGAGTTTTGTCTTCAGAAGATAACATTCACAACAATAGGAACAAAATATTTCCCAACGTCTGTTTGCAATCAAAAATTAACTTGTATTTTTAATCATCCACATGTTTTACAGTTTAAAAGCACAGAGTACTGACATAGGTAAAGTTAAAAAAAAAATCTTAATACATATTTTTCAGAATAATATTTTGGACTCCAATATTTGATGCACTGAGGAGTCAATATGGGAAATTTTAACTGACCAGATATAAACTGGGAACATCATACTGCTATGACAAGTCTAGGAAATTCCTAAAATATGTTACCTTCAATATGTTACCCTCATCTTTACCTGCTGGCTCACTCAGTAGTTGTAACAAGATGCTCTCCTAGATCTGCTCTTTGAGTATAAGGAAGACCTTGTGGGATATGTGGCAGTAGGTGACTGTCTTGGCCACAGTGACCATGAAATTGTTGAGTTCAAAATTTTTGATGCAATGAGGGGAAAAAAAAAAAAAAAAAGCAGGAGAGTTGCCATCCTGGACTTTAAGAGAGCACACTTCAGGCTTTTAAGGGAGCTAGTTAAGAGTGTCCCCTGAGAATCTGCTCTAGATAGTTTAGGGATTCACAAGAGTTAGTTGCTTTTCAAGAAACACTTTTTAAAAGCACAGGAGCAGGTAATCCTTTGGTACAGCAAGTCAAGCAAGCAGGTCAGGCTGAACAGGGAATTTCTCCCAGAACTAGATCAGAAAAAGAAAATATATGACCTCTGGAAGAAAGGTCTTATTTCACAGGGAGAGTACAGAGTTGCAGTTCACATCTGTAAGGAGAAAATAAGAAAAAACAAAGCCCAACTTGAGTTGACATTGACCAGTGTGGTATCAGACAACAACAACCAAAAAAAAGGCTTTTTCAAGTATGTCAAGAGCAAGAAGAGGTAAAAGGAAAACATTTGACTGATACTTGAAACAGATGGTCACATAATAAGTAAGGATGAGGAAAAGGTGGAGGCATTTAATGACTTTTTTTTTTTTCCCCAATTTTTAATAGTAACAACAAATCATTTTCTGCCCATATCTCAGAGGTGAAGAACCATGACTGGGGAAGCAGTGACTCTCCATCTGTGGTCACCAAAATTGTAAGGGAATAGTCATATCCTCTCAATGTTTGTAAATCCATGGAACCTGATGGGATTCACTACAGTGCTGAATAAGTTAGCAGATGTTATAGCTGGACGCTTCCCACCAATTTTCCAAAGGCTGTGGGAGCCTGAGGGTGTCTCTGCTGATTGAAAGCTAGCCAACATTATACCCATTTACAAAAAGGGCATTAGAGAAGACCCAGGAAGCTACAGACCTGTTAGTCTAACCTCAGTACCTGGAAAACTTCTTTAGAATATTATCCTGTGGATTATTGAAAGTTACTTAATGAACAAAACTGTTATCAGGCATAGTCAACATGGGTTCATGACAGGAGAGTCCTTCCTTACTAATCTGACCTCATTCCATGAGAAGGAGGATGTTCTGTTCTGTTCTGTTCTGTTCTATTCCCATGCAGCTGTTCTGCATGACTAGAACAGAACAGAACAGAATTTGTACCATTCCCGTGCATCCTATCATTGATTACCAGACACTTCCCTCTCCACTTCCACTCCTTAACAAGTTGTAGAGAGCAATGAGGTTATCTTCTTTTCTTCAGACTAGAAATGCAGTGTCCTCAGCCTCTCCTCGTATGACATGCATTATAGATCTTTTACCAGCTTTGTAGCCCACAGCTGGACAATTTCAAGTACTTTAATATTCTTTTTATACTGTAGAGCTCAGAACTGCACACAGTACTGAAGGTGAAGCTGCACCAACACTAAATATAGTGAGAGAATCACCTCTTTTGACAGTCCAGCTATGCTAGTTTTAATTCACCCCAAAATACATTTTTCCCTCTTGACTGCTTGGGCACACTGCTGACTCAGGTTAAAGTCGACCAGCACCCCCTTATTCCTTTCCGATCTCTAGCTACTCATCTATACCTGTGTCCAGCTTTACTCTTCCCAGGTGCAGAACCCAGTATTTACCTTTGTTCAATTTCATGCCACTGATTGTACAGTGTTCCAATATAGCTAGATCCCTCTGCAAGACTTCTTGTCTCTCTAGAGAGTCAACGATGTCTCCCAATACAGTATCATCAGCAAACTTGATAAGGATGCATTCTACTCCTGCATCCAAATCATTGATAAAAATATTGAATAGAACTGGCCATGGGGAACACCACTAATGATCAGCTGCCAGCTGGATGTAGCCCCAGATAGATGATAAATTTTGAACCTCTGGATGAACATGACAGCTCATGCAGTAGACCAAATGAGCTTCATCCAGTACTGAGACCCCCCTCCATGTTGTCCACATCTGGGCCAAGGCCAGAACCACATCTCTCAGGAGGCACAGAGTTCTCTGTGGGGGAGTGCAATCACAGCTCAGCTCAGGTTTTTTTTTTTCTGATTCATCACGGTTAATTTAATATTCAAATATTTTTTAAAATAGAGAACCTGTAAGATACAATTTCTGAATTCTAATGTAATGGCAGACAGATATGAATACTGTTAAAGAATGTAGCCATGAAACTTAAATCAGGCAAAAGAATACCATACAGAAACCAGTAACAGACTCAATAATAGAATTTATGGAGATATTTCATGAATATGTTTAAGAATTTTGTAAAATATTTTTGAAAAAATAATATAAGGTTTCAGTGTCATATATATTTGGTGTATTTTGTACTTTGTTTCTGCTAACATTCAGGATTTGTTAATTCATAGTCATTAAATATTCTCATCTTATTGGTCATCACAAAGTTAAAAAAAACTAATTAATTTAAAGCTCATTAATAAAGCCATTATATTTATGTATTTCTAAAAATGAATAAAATAAATAAGTTATTGAAATAGATAAGGAATGGCTGGAATTAATTTGCCATTATAAAAGAACATTTTTGCAATCTATAATTAGTTTCTGCTTTTAAAAAATAAATCAAATTCCTAATTTATGTTTCTTAAGATTTCAGTAACTGTGTGCATACTCTTAGTAAATATCTAATGCAAATTATTCTTAACTTGTCTTAAAGTACAGACTCCATACCTTCATATTTACTGTGTTCTAAGAGAACAGACACAGGATAGTTGCATTGTACAACTGGTATGCCATAGCACATTTATACAGTTGCCCCAGCACTGAATCCTTTCATTATGGTTGCATAACATATTTTTTAGCTTTATGTTTAAATATTTTTTTCCACAAAATAATATTTAAATAAACCAGATAATTATTAAAAAGATCAACTTGATTTTGTTGATCATGTAATATCAAAAAGTTCGAGTCATCATTTATTTAACATCTAAAGCTCTAGTGTTCTTGGAAACAGTACCCTAAGGCGTATATATATATATATTTTTTTTCGCTCTCTTGATAATATTAAGCATGCATTTTAAAGACAATATGCGGTGTGGAAAATGAAAAAAAAAAAAAAGAATTTCCATCTTGTAGTGTTAATTTTTTTTTAATACATATATATACTTTTCCTTTCTAAACTACAAAATTATGTGACTACATACTTGTTTATAAACAATCAAAACATCTTATTTCATAAGGTTATTTATTGATTTCTTATCCCATGTTATTATCATCAAGATATGCATGTATATATATATATGTGTGTGTGTGTGTGTGTTTATGGAACAATCATTTTCTTTTGACTACAAAGTTTCCCAGTGCTACTAAGATTTTAATTTGACAAAACAACTTTTTAGGTTATCTTTTTGTCTTTACTGCTCCAAAATGAGGACAGAAATTACATTCATCCCAGCTGTGGTCTACAGTTTGTTTTAGTGCTCTGTTGATTTATCTATAAAAAGAGAAAGAGAAATGGTTTAGTGCAGAAAGAGAATTTAAGTGTAGCTTACACAAGGAAATATCAGGATTAACAGTAATAGTGTCTCAGGTGTAACAGGAAAATAACTATTTGTAATTTAAAATAATTAGAAAAAGTAACGCAAAGAATAATCTTGCATTAACTGGACATTATACTCTAGTAGACCCCTAAAATAATGAGACTGAGAAGTGTTTCTTTGATTAAGTTTACACCGTGGTCTAGATAAATTAAAATTTTCTGTTTTATAGTGTACTGAAATATTCATCATCAATTATAATTACTAGAGATATAATTTCCTTTTATGTCTGAATGGTGTTTGCAAGCTGAAACTAATTTCAATGACTGTACTGAACTTTTTGTAAATTTTAATCAAATCGTTGACAAAAAAAAAAAAAAAAATCTTGCCTGTGGGATACTTTTGAATGATTCCACATGCTAATATATCCTTCATACTTACAATTAATTATTTAAATAATTATCACTGGCCTCTTAAATGATAGCAAAGATTTTAAGCAGAAAATGTGTGATCAATGCCCAAGAAATATCAAATTCAAACAGAAATACTGTGATACATATGCATGACAGTTCGTTCAAGTAATAGGATCCTTTGAAGATTCGAGGTTATTTCAGGATACTCAATGTCTATCTAAATATTCACAAACAGCATGCTTCCAAAAATACACCCCGTATGTCTTCCATATAAAATTTCTTGCAAAAGTGTGTCTTGTTTTGCTTTGTCTTGTTTTGTCTGTCTGTTTATTAGGTGAGGAACTATTCTTGAGAAAGTGTTTTCATAAAATTGCTACAAATCATAAATGGTTAGTCTTATTTCAAGGTTTCGTTAAATGGGAATGGCATTTTTTAAATGGTAGATATTTGTAGGTGCTTAAAAGAAATAACATTGTCCTTGCTACTAGAAAGAATATCTATAAACAATGTACTTTTTTGTATGTGAGTTTGTTTGTTAATAAAGTTAGACCCAGAGCATGTTTTCAGTCAGTTGAAGTCCTTCTTTAGAACAAATTTTTGATCAAAATTTATTTGCAAGATTAAGCTGTTTTTCAATACTCAGAAAAGGAAAGCATCAGGTGAATACCTGTGAGAAGAGATATCTCTGCTTTTGTTCGAGCAAGTGTTTATTTCACACTGCAGCTGCCTATTTCAAATTTCTAGGACACAGCCTAGAAACACAAAACATGAAAATATTTCCTACTTGAAAGTCAACCCTGCAGTCAGCACAATTATCAGAGAAAGAATAATATATATATATATATAAATGGAGGGTTAATATTCACTGTTAGCATTAACCAACTTGAAGTATTACACAAAATATAATATAAATGCAGTTGGATTGGATAATTTAATTTATGTAGCACTGAAAGTAAACCACCGTGCTTAAACTTCAAATAAACAGTTTTTCAGTTACATTTGGAAGAGCAAGTTAGCTTTGGGAGGAGGGTATTCCAACCCAGAATTTTCCCCATTTGAACACTCGATATGGTTATTTTATGATTTATATTTTACAGTGACACATTTTATTTTATTTTATTTTATTTTATTTTATTTTATTTTTAATGTGTTCTTTGGTAGCTACTTTGTTATCTCATTCAGTGAAACTTTATTTTTTTTCTTTTAGATCACATGGTATTTTGCTGAAGGAGAAATTCTCATGTATCTTATTTTAATACTCCAGAAATGTATAAATATACAGAAAGTGAAGGAGATTATAATTTCTGTACTCTGTCAAGAATCTCTATCTTCCTATTTTCCAAAAGTAGTGTCCACATGAAACCTGCATGAGATGGTGTTTTTATAATGTAGTGTGCTTATGTGGCAAGGTTTTGGTAGCAGGGGGCTGCAGCGGTGGCTTCCATGAGAAGAACCCAGCAGCGGACCCATTTTAGATAAGAGCCAGTTTCAGCCGGCTCCAAAGGGACACCTGCTGCCCAGAGTTGAGCTAATAAGTTATGTTGTTTGCATCTCTGTGAAAGCAGATTTTAAAAAGGGGAAAAAACAAACAAACAAACAAACAAAAAGTCTGAGTAAAGCAGCTGAGAGAGTGAGGAGTGAGAAACAGCTCTGCAGACACCACATTGAGAAGGAGGGGAAGGAGGTGCTCCAGGCGCAGGAGCAGCAGAAGTTTCCCTGCAACCTGTGGAAAGGCCCATGGTGGAGCAGGCTGTGCCCCTGAAGCCCATGGTGTATCATGGTGGAGCAGATCTCCATGCTGCAGCCCATGGAGGAGCCCCTGCTGGAGCAGGTGGATGTGGCCTGAAGGAGACTGTGGCCCATGGACAACCCCCACCAGAGCAGGCCCTGGGCTGGAGCTGCAGCCCATGGAGAGGAGCCCACGCAGGAGCAGGTGACCTGGCAGGAGCTTCTGCCTATGAGGGACCCATGTTGGAAGAGTTTTCTCCTGATGGATGCACCCTGTGGTACGGACCCATATTTGGAGCAGTTCTTGAAGAGCTGCTGCCTGTAGGAAGCCTCCACAGGATCAGTTTGGGAAGGACTGCATCCTGTGAGAGGGACCCCACATGGAGCAGGGGCAGAGAGTAACCGTGAAGGAGTGGCAGAGGTGAAGTGCTATAGACTAACCACAACCCATTCCACTGTTCCCCTGTGCCTCCCAGGAGGAGGAGGTAGAAGAGGTTAGGTTGGGAGAAGGTTTGTTTTTTTTTTTTTATTTTGTTTTCTTTGTTTCTCAGTTCTCCAGCCCGTTACTAATAGGTAATAAATTTCTTTGATCTCCCTATGCTGAGTCTGTTTTGCCTGTCACGATAGTTGTTGAGTGAGCTTCCTGTCCTTATTTCAACTCTTGAGCTGTTTTTATCATATTTTTTCCCCTTTTCCCTTTGATGAGGGGAAGTGAGAAAGCGCTTGTGGTGGAGTTCAGCTGCCCACTTGAGTGAAACCAACGCAATATGCTGGTGTTGTCATATGAAATATTAGAATCACATTGCAGAGGCAGAAGTCTGCATCTCTAAAAAGTTTCTATAACACTAGGGAGTAATGATGTTATATGTTTCCTCTGGGAAAATGTGTTAAGATTAATTCTTGATCTTGGATATTTAGAAAAGACATGGTTTAGCACTACTGACATGGTTTAGCACTGCTGATAAACTCCTCAAGACAAAACCAGCATTCGTTTCCCATCTTTGCAATATTTTTTTGTGTAAATTCAGGAAGAAACACGGCTTGACTTTCCAGTCTGCATGTGTTAACACTATAAGATACCATATTCAGAATCTGAAGTATTATCACTTAAAGTAAGATCACTTACTTTAAAATAAAACCAATTTTAGTAGTACTATTCTGTACTAATATATATATATATAAATAAATAATAAGAAAAAAAAAATTACTGTTCTAATAGTATTCCACAGTTACTGCTGAAAATAAAAGTAAATTAAATAGACACATAAATATATAAATTATTCTCATCAAGATTATGTTAAATAGTAGAAAATATTAACACTTTGGAAGGCTTAAAAATGTCTGGCATATACTGAGAGGAGCTTCCCTTTATCTCACTAGTACTAGAGGGAATGGCCTCAAGTTGCACCGGAGGAGGTTTAGGTTGGAAATTAGGAGACATTTCTTCTCAGAAAGAGTAGTTAGGCATTGGAACCAGTTGCCCAGGGAGAAGGTGGAGTCACTGTCCCTAGGGGTGTTTAAGGAAAGGTTGGACGTGGTGCTTAGGGACATGGTTTAGTGAGTGATAGTGGTGGTAAGGGGACGGTTGGACCAGATGATCTAGGAGGTTTTTTCCAACCCTAATGATTCTATGATTCTATGATTTTATGATTCAATGAAGGCAAGTGTTTTGTTTTGTTTTGTTTTGTTTTGTTTTGATTTGTTTTGTTTTTGTTTAGTTGGTTGGTTCAGTTGGTCTGTTGGTTGGTTGGTTGGTTGGTTTTTATTCTTGTTTGCTTTCCTTTACTTTACTTTCTTGTTGGAATAACATAAAAACTCTTAAGTTACTGTATTTCCTGGTAAATATGTGGTTAGATTGTGATGTCTGAAACAGCATTGTAAAGAGGTGAATGCTTATGTTGCATTTTATTTGAAATTGTCTTATTCAAGTGTTGTTGAGCTGTTTTTCCCAAACACTGTCAGAGTGGTTCTTCAGATACATCTTTGATGGGTTTTAAGTTATGAATTTCTACCTGATACCATCATTTACAACACTTACTGAAACCTCTTAGGAAAGTGGGAAAAAAGTGTAATTTAATTATGCTACAGATAGTGTTTTAATTGGTACTTGTGATCACAGTCCACTTGTCTGTTCATTCATCTCTTTATTTTATGTATATATACATGTTTTATGTATATAATTATAAATATATATATACCAGAGGAAAGATTCTGGCTTCAGAAAGGATGACTTCAACTCACACAAATTGCATCTATTTTTGACAACTAAAATTTCAGAGAATATTTGAGCTGACTCACAATTTTTATATCTTCCATACCAGCAGTTTGATACGTTGATATGCTCAACCACTATTCGACACCTTGTAAAACACCTATATTACATTTATGCTATGCAAGTCTCAATACAGAAGATGTATGTCTCTGGAGGAAAAAAAAATAAAAAAATAAAAATAAAAAACATTAAAAAAAAAAGAAAAAGAAAGTGTAAAAATAGTTTATTATAATCAACCAGAAGATGACAGTGGTCTTTTTAACTAAATTTATACTATTAAACTAAGTCAGTCCAGGGACCATTTAAGACAAACAATCAATCAGTCTGTTTAGTTGCTTGAATGTATCCTAACAGAGCTTTTATCTATGGCAACATGAATTTTCTCAGGCAATGTCTGGATAGAGTTTAGGTGAAGACACACAGAGGCCAAGAGCTGTTTCTACTAGTAGTGTGAATAAGCCCTTCTTGTTCTGGGTTGTAAAATGGTATCCACATATGGATATCAGCTGTTATGACGCTTGTCTTCAGGGACAGAGAACAGAGTTAGTTCCATTGTACTGATGTAACTGTTTGCAGCATCTTAAAT
Source organism: Cygnus atratus (assembly GCF_013377495.2). NCBI lineage: Eukaryota > Metazoa > Chordata > Aves > Anseriformes > Anatidae > Cygnus > Cygnus atratus. The sequence continues at coordinate 149,442,975 of NC_066362.1, read as the reverse complement.
TTCTGATAAGTTGCCTGCAGAACGTATTTAGAAAAAGTAATTTATTGCACATTCCCATCCTTCCATTATGAATCTGCTTTTTTTCTTCTTTCCTTTTTCTTTTTTTTTTTTTTTCCCTCCCCTTAATGGTTACTTTTCTTTGTAATTTTCCTTCGGTATCTTTACGGTATCTTTCCATTAGCTTGGTGTCTACATCATTAGCTTGGTGTCTCCTTGGTGTCTCCCACCTTCTGAGAAATGTTTTCTTCCTTCTGAAGACACATCAGTTTCCTGCTCATTTTTAATTTTGTGGCCCAAGGTTCTCTGGAAAGCATCTGTAGTGTCTCTGAAGTAGTATCCTGGTTAATTCTGTCTTTCCTATACTTTGCATCCACGCATTTGCATAAGTACTAACAGTAGCAAAATACTTTATGATTTTTTTTTTACAACTTTATTTTTAAGGTTTACTGTCAATCAGGCTCTAGTATTTGACATTACTTAACATTAAAATCTGAAAGAGTTTAGACTTCCACTCTGTTTGCTTCCTTTTCTGGGAATTTAAGGAAAATATCGCCAAATATCCTTATTGTCTGTACTCAAGGGCCTCAAAACATCTTGACTAAGGATCTGGATATCCCTACTCATTTGTCTTCATGGGCTACTTTTAAACACTGGTGCAATCAGTGGAATCAACAAGGAGAGAAGTGAGACAAGTGTCTGATGTTCATAACCTGTTTGCTCCCAAAGAGGAGAAAATATGGATCATATGAATTGGTTTTGAACATTTACAGAATCCCATTTTTTCCCTGGACTGTTTTCAAACATGGCATTGTTAATTGGTGCCAGGGTCTGATTCACACTTGATGCTCTCTGTACATATCTCTAGATCTGAGAACATGTAGTGAAGGTGTTTGCATAATGTTTGCCCATTGATGCTAAGCTATTTAATGTTTCTAAAAAGTTTGGGATGATTTTCACCTGTTCTATCCCCTCCTATTGGTTTCTATAACAGTAAGGAAAGAAAAAGAAAAAAAAAAAAGTTCTGTTAAAATATTTTAAAATCTAAGTTCTGAAAACAAAATAAATGTGCCTTAATGTCCCTGTTTTAAATGAATGAAGTGACAGATCTGCTAGCTGTCCCTGTTCCCTGTTTTAAGAATAAATTCTCCTACATCATAAATAGTATATTAATCAGGATTTTTTCTTTTCAAAATTATATTAATCAGGATTTTTTCTTTTTAGAATTAACTCAAAAAAATGCAATGAATAGAATTAATGAACACTCTTTGTAACACGGGTAAAAAAAAAAAAAAAAAAAAAACGTATTATGGAAAAGCCTATAATGTATAATGCCACAAATCTTAAATATGCTAGGTCAAGTTTCACTTTCTCCCCCATCAGCAAAGTCAATATGCCTACAAGCCAAATATAATGACCATAGAGAATAATTTGAAATAGTCTTTTATAAGATCTATTTAACATAATCTAAGATAGACTTTTTATTTAAAAAAAAAAAAAAAAAAAGGAAGGAAAGAAAGGAATTTAAATTTTATTACTGAATCTTCTTGGAAACCTATGAGAAAAGCAAGTCTTTACTGATAATGTACATCTTCTAGGTATGTTATATCTGTGAGTCTACATGCATCCATGTATGAGATTAAGAAGGAAACTGAGGCAATTCAGTATTTTCTAACTTTATATTATACATTTACATTTTGCACTTGTGAAGGTAGTGTATGGGTGTAATCTTTGCTATAGATTTCCCCAACTTTAACTAGTTACCAATAAGAAATTGTCATTACCTGTAAAACATACACTGAAAAAGTAATAAGACTTAAAGAAAGCACTTTAGAAAGACTTTAAAGAAAGACTTTTAAGAAAGACTTTAAAGAAAGCACTAGGTTGAAGAGAAAGTATGACTAAGAGTCACACAACGATTCTTACAGAAACTTGATAGGATGTATTTTTGGTACCACTTTCATTTAGGCCTTTGCATAAATTCATACTATAGTCCTTTTACATAACATAAATGGCAGAAAATTTCTGAGTGCAATAAGGAACTGGCATAAGCTAGTCTCCATTTTCTTAGTACAGAAACCATGGTGTTTGGTGAATAAATAAGAAACAGGTATAATCTTAGTGCTTCTATCTGAAATCATTTGTATTTTATTTCTGCTAAGGAAAAACGAAAGCAAAAGTCCTTTATTGATCTGTATAGCTAATGGAGGTACTAAGGGAAAAATAGTTGCAAAAGGGCTGCTGCTCCCCTTCATATACTGATGCATGTTGAAGAGTAAGTTCATGGAGACTTAGTAAATGCAGTAACGAAATTTTCTAAGGTGGACGAAATTGTGCTTTCTCCTCCACACACATCTGAGGGTTATGGTTGATGGCAGGTTGAATATGAGTCAACAGTGTGCCCTGGTAGCCAAAAGAGACAACAATATCCTGGGATGCATCAAGTACAGTATTGCTAGCCAGTCAACAGAAGCGATTGTCCTGCTTTGCTTCATGTTGGCGTGGCCTCACCTCAAGTACTGTGTGCAGTTTTGGGTGCCACAATTGGACTGTTAACAAATGTCCAAAGGAGGCTGCAAAGATGGTGAAGTGTCTAGAGGGGAAGATATATGAGGGGTGGCTGAAGTTGCTTGATTTGTTCAGCCTAGAGAAGAGGAGACTGAGGGGAGGCCTCACGGTGGCCTACAGCTACCTCACAAGGGGAGGCACTGATCTCTGCTTTCTGGTGACCAGCAACAGCACTCAAGGGAATGAAATGAAGCTGCATCAAGGGACATTCAGGTTAGATATTATGAGGAGGTTCTTCACTGAGAAGGTGGTTGGGCACTGGAACAGGCTCCCCAGGGATGTGGTCACAGCACTGAATGTGCAGGAGTTCAAGAAACGTTTGGACAATGCTCTCAGACATATGGTCTGATTTTTGGGTGGTCCTGTATAGAGTTAGGAGTTGGACTCGATGACCCTTCCCTTCCAGCTTGGGATATTCTATGATTCTATGATTCCATATATTGGCTAGCCTTATTTTTAACTTGTTTACCACTATGCAATGGCTAAATAAATACTTTTTTTTTTGTTTTTCTTTTCTCCACTTCCGATCCATCCCTGTCTTCCTTTATTTTTACACCTCTTCCCAATGGTTTTGAGGTGAAACTAGTTGGTTGAAGAAAAAAACGGCATTCAATCCTAGCCCTGGTCACAGATGTCACAAGGGAAAACAAACTGTAATGTTCAAGTATACTGTTTAGTTTGGTCTTCAGTTATATATTTCCATTATATATATATACTTCTTATATCCTCTGGAAGGACATCAATTTATACGATTTATGAAGGAATGCTAGTTCAGTAAGAAAACTTCTAAACATGTGAAAGGGTCACAAAATCAATGACATATAAAGTTATCTTAATAGTAGAACATTACTGGCTTATTTTTCAGGGTATTTAATGTTTGCAACCTGAAGCTCTCTTTCTGTCCAGCTGTATAAGAAGTAAGTATAAACACTTTATTCTTCTAAAATTAAATAATTAAATTCCTGCTACAAAGTCACATTTCACGTTAATTGATGATGATTCATTCTGACATTCCTGTAAAAAAAAAAATCTGTCAGGCAGTATAAATTATTTGTCAGACATTATAAATTATTATGAATTCTAAACTCTAGCATTGAGGAAAAGAAGATGAGTCCCTTCTATGCTCAATTAAAAAAAAAAAAAGTAGCAAACAGAAATAAATGAATAAGTTTAAAGGAAAAAGAGTAAAACTAGCACATTTTGTTTTAGTACATGGAAAATACTACATTTGTTAATACAGAATTAATAACAAAATTCTGTTGTATATCTTCTCTCATGATTTTCCAGAAACGCGTATTTATTTCTTAACAAATACAGTTGTTAATCTGAGTGGTACTTACACCATAAGAGAAGAGGGGGATGCTTTAACCATGTAATTAAAAAAAAAGTATAGTCAATATTTTTCCAATGTTGTTTATTATGGTTCTAAATGTTTGAAAATGTGTAGCATGGGCCATATGAGAGTCAGCTCAGGAGTCTGTCTCTTTCCCAGCTCCAGCAAAAACTTGCAACCCCACCCTGGGAATACATATCCATTTTCCCATTTTGTGTGTTACTAGAATGTTTTTCAGGGTGTGTTTATGCTGTTAAATCTTATTTTGTGTTAGAGGTGAACAGCTAGTTGTGGATGGATGGTTACATGTGTACTGGATAATTTAGGGTCATGTAATGATAGTCTGAAGTCACTTTAGCTTGGCCAAATTTGTCCCATGCTCCCTCATCCTGTAAGAGCTGAGCCACACAAATAAACACTTTATTTAATGGGACAGAAATGTTTAATTTTAAAAATCACCACAGAATATGACATTTTGAATGAAGTTACAGACTCAAAAAAGGATGGTATCATTTTCTGTGTATTAAAAGAAATTGCATACACCACACAGCTGTTGTACCTCTCTTTACAAATAGTGAAGATAATTAGCCTTGGCTCAACAGCACATTGACATTGGTATGTTGCTTGGGTTGTGTCAGAGTAGCTCAGGCATCTCCAGAAAATGGCACAGTTGAATGGAGGCATACACAACAGGAATCAAATTCTTACTTCCCATACTCCACTGCTTAGATAATAACCACTATGAAATGGAATAAGTCACTAACTACAGAAAAACTTTTAGCAGAATGAAAAAGCCATAGTAGCAGATTGTTGTTGAATAGAGAGGAGAAAAAAATGATGAGGACACAAACCTAAGAAATAAAATGTGAAACAGCATGTACCAAAATCATGCTAATCATTGAAAATTCCTGTCTATAATATAAATCAATATAATAATTTAAAACAGAAAATGCAAAATTTCAGGTAATATAGTAAATCATAATATAGAGCTACCATGAGGGTGAACAATACTCCAGATGGCTAAGACAAAGAAGCACTCACAATCTAAAATAGCACTTCTAATTATGCAAACAAATCCTTTTTCTTCTGAAAGAGTATGGGAAATGATTGTTTCTCACACAACATTCACTTGTTTTCTGGAACTTGATCTCACTATAGAACAGGCAAAGGGAAAATAATACAGAAGTATGATAACATTTTATATAAATAATTTATATTTATATCACTTACACATGTACATTATACATATATTTTTTTTTTACCTCCATTTATTTTAAGTCTAGACAACAACTAAATATTGTTACAATAATACTATACTGGATAATAGTTGTAGTACCATGAAAATTGTAAATGGACTTTGTAGTCTAAACATTTGCTTTACATGGTTGCTTATGTTCCAAGTTACACAGGTATGTTAACATTAAGATTGAAAAATGGGATTTTATTCCTTTCACCCCAAACCAAATATTACACTTTTCCTAGTATTCTGTGTGGATTTCTATAGCACATGGAAAACGTTCAAACTAGGATCAGTTACTCATTTAATATTTCCTTTACCTTTTGCAAGTAGGATTTCAGCAGGTCCAGTCCAAATGGCAGCATGCTAGCTGGATCCAACCCATAGGATGGTTATGCCCAATTTGTCAAAAAAAAAAAAAAAAAAAAAGATTTGTAAAACAGTTGTCAAGGTAACCTGAAAAGCTCAAAAGTAAAGACCTTTTGCTCTTCCTGTGGGCAGGCTGGTAGTAACAGCTGCAAGTTACCACCACTAAGTAATCTGATCCTAAGCTTGAGGTTTGGCCCTTATCCCAGACGACAGAGGACTATTGATAAATGATTCTTGGGTGGATAAAGGGCTCAGAAAAAAAACTTCTTGTCATAAAATAAAACAGAAGTAGCAGAATCAGATATGATGCTGAATGTTTACAATTCCGCACACTAGCACAGTATATGGCTAATATCGTGCCAGGTGCTGTGTGATCCTCCGTGCAGCTGAAGAAAGGCTTGTTTAATGCTATATCTATATTGCTAAGTTGGTGCTGTGGAAACAGTTTCAAAAGTCAGTTTCTGATTTCTTCCATGGATCTATGTTTTGTCCTTTCAGGTAATATGGAAACAAATCAAAGGTTTTCAGTGGAGCATTACCACCAAAATACCTTCCTGTCTTTTATCTCAATCTTCTTCCTTTGGGCTTTATTGTTGTGAGAAATTCACTCATGCATTCTTTCTCAGTGATGTGTCATAGTGATTCTGGCAACTTTATACCTGTCTTTTTGTTACAATCAAAATACGTCAGGCCCTTCTGGCAGCAATCAATTGTTATCAGTTTGTGAAAGCAATCAGAAAACCTGGGGTCACAACATTATAATAATGGAAAGGATTAAGCAATGCTAGTCATTTTAACACAACCCAGCTTCTACTTCGCTGTCTATGGGAAATAAGTAATGGAAAGGAGAAGAAAAAAAAAAAAAGGGAGAGAGATCTAAACCAATTAAAATATGTGTTCCTTTTGTATGGAGGCTAACCAAAATAGACACCTTGGTTGGAACTGTAGTATCTAGTTAATCCTGTATGTTACATAGGGGATTGTTATACCTCTGTCAACATTTTATTATTATTATTATTATTAATTCTTACTTTAAAGTAAGAATTATTATTAAATAAAAGTAATTAAAAGTTATTAAAGTAATTGAAAAAAAAAAGTTACTTCTGCTCAAGGATTGCTTTTAGGAAATGATTGTGTCAGAGCACAGACGGGGAAAAGCTTTTAAGCTTTGTGTGTGTGTGGCTGAAAGGCTGTTATCAGTATGTCAAGGTGTGTTGCTTTGGCGTCGTCTGGCTGTGAAGCTACACAATGCATCCTATGTAAGAGACGCAAGGTGATCTCAGGTTAAACCAAGCCTTTCTTAACTACCATCAAGGGTGACAGGTAGAGAGAACTTTCAACTAATTCATGAAGTTCCACATGCAATTTAAACTAAGCATAACATCAAAGTCCCAGCTCAAGTTACTTGAACTCCACTTCCCTTTTATCAAGTATTTTTTAATTGAAGGGTGCTGAAGAATATTTCTAAATTATTTCTTTTACTCAGGAACATAAAAGAAGCCAAAATCAAGTATTCCTTAGTGTTAATAAGAATTAGTACACACTTAAACTAAACATCTGTTTAAGTAAAACCTCACACAGATTTAGAGGCACATGAATGCAATCTGTGCCATAACATTTGTGTTCTGTGACAGATGAAAAATACCCTTGATCTATTCTATCTCCTGTATAATTTACAAATTTTCCCAAACTTATGATGTATGAATTTTCTGATTTGTATATATTTCTTTTTTAAATTTAGCTTCCCCTCCCCCAAGAAAAAAAAGATTTTAAGAATTAATTTTAATTCCAAAGAAGAAAATTCCCATGTGAATTTATTCAGATCTGCTAACCTTTATATTTTTCAAATATTAAAATTCCACACCTGTTTTTGTCTTTAAATCATATACTTCAGTAGAGAAAACAGGAATTCAGAATGAAAATAAAATATGAATTTCATCTCACATTATCAGTGGAAAATTTCCTTATTTTATGTTATTCTACTACAATAATTTCAATCTGATTTTGCTAAACATTTCAGTAGACTATGTATGTAACACTGGCATTTCTATGCAAGCCTATCTGATCGCATGTTTTAATAAGTCCTACAAAAGTCTCAAACAAAAAAAAAAATCTATTTTTTTTTTCCAGGTGGGATGGGGGATCAAATCAGAAAGATAAAAGTGTGAGAATTCATGGGTTAAGATAAAGACAGGTCACTAGGTAAAGCAAAAGCTACAAGTGCAAGCAAAGCAAAACAAGGAATTAATTCACTGCTTCCCATCTGCGGGTAGCCACTTCTAGAAAAGCAGGACTCATCATAACGGTTTCTTGGGAAGACAAATGCCATGACTCCAAACATCCCCACCCCCACCCCCCCAACCCCTTTCTTTATCCCAGCTTTAATTGCTGAGCATGATATCATATGGTATGGAATATCTTTCTCATCAGCCTGTCTTGGTTGTGTTTCTTCCCAATATCTTTTACTCTTCCGTCCTCTTCACAGGCATGGCAGCATGAGAAATAGAAAAGTCCGTGGCTCTATGTAAGCATTACTTTTCAACAGCTAAAAAGACTGGTGTGTTATCACCACTATTTTAATCAAAAATGCAACATACATCATATGAGCCTCTACAAAAGAAATAAATTCTATCCCAGCCAAAACATTGACAATCACTTAAAAAACACTATTTTTGGTAATACAGTCTTCAGATCTGTGAATAAGAATTAGGATTCAGGACATTTACTTGACGATGTAGCTGACTGAAACCATGTGGTGTATTTCCAGATTTTAAAGTTACATTGATGTAGTCACTGATATGCAATCAGAAAACACCTCATCCTTATGTATTGCTTTAATTTCTAAGGGAATATTTTATTGACCTGAAGCACAAATAATAGACTGAACTCACCTCATATCCATTTTATTATATATTGCTGTCTGCAGTTTGCTCTGATTTAGAATTTACTCTGTTATAAAACATATTGAAAAAAAAATAGATTTGGAGTTTGGTAATGCCTTAAAAGTATGATCCATTTGGTATACCTGTGCACAAGGAAGTGCTAAATCATAGCTCTGACAATGATCATTTAATGTAGTAATAGATATTATTGTGAATATTACATATATGAAAATATGTTGTTGTACTAAAATCTCCTGGTATGACATTCAGACACTTTGTTTTTTAAAAGGCAGAAAAGTTTGTTGTACCTGGATATGAATGAAAAGTTGGTCTTTGAACAAATAGTTTCAACTGAAGAAAATTCTGCCCTGTTAATTATGTTTAGTTAGCCTGACATTTCTTCTATGAATCTTAATCTGCCTACAGATAACTTTATAGTTAGAAATGAATATAGACTTAATGGCTATATAAGTAAAAGCACAATTCTTTTCACTTACCATTGCTAAAGTACACTTATATACATGCATACATGAATGCATGTATACAATTTTATATACAGTTTTCACATTAAATTTCTAATACAGTTACAGGTCTGCCCTTGCATTAGTTTCCATTTAGTATATCACAACCCCTAAGATTTGTCTCAGTGTGTAAAGATTATTCTGGGCAAGTGTAGAGGAAAAAAGGAAGAAATGTTTATAATGTTAGTGTTTATTATCTGAACAAGACATACTCTAATTTAACATCAGTAAATGATTAAACATTTAATTTAACAGAGAAAATTTTAATTTCATTTAATTTTAAATTTAACAGAAGCCTCTGAAATACAGCATAGATTTAAGCATCAGTGCATACTTTATCTTAGTGTACAGAAAATGTAGGAAGAAAAAGAAAGTTTAAAAAAGTTTAGTATCTGTAATCATGACTAAATCAGGAAAATAGTGAGCTCTAAATTACTTATCACTACTTAGGAAAGAGATACTGGAGCTACTGTGGAGTCTAAATATGTTAACTCTGTGCTTACAGCAATCAAAAAGGAGAGAGAGCAGTTAGAAATTATTAGGAAATAAAATGGAAATAAAAATATCAGCAAACTGCTGCTCTATATTCTATAATTTTCTTCTTTCTTGAATAACATTTTTACTTCTGATAATCTGTTCTCTGCCGGGATACCTTAGAACTAGGAAAAAGGTACAGAGAATCATGACAGGGATGATCAAAGATGGGATATGAAAGAGGAACACAGAAGCATTAAAAATTCAAAAGTGAGCTTTTAAATCAGGAATTCAAACATTCCAAACAATTCAAATTCTGTAACAGTGAGCTGAGGTTTTGATGGTATTTATTTTTAATTTTATTTTGATGGGTTCTCTATTAACTCAAAAAAATTTGAGAATTTCTGTAGAATGTTTCCTTCTAAAAGAAAAAAAATGTTGAAATGATTAGATCATGAAATCTGAAGTTAACAGAAAGATTAATACGATTTGATAATATTCATATGAAATTAACTAAAACAGAAAAGATTTTCATGGAAAGCAAGAACAATAAATATACCCTACTTCTTATTTTATGTAACTTAACCTTGGTCTGGTATCATTTGAAGAAGATGAAGTGGCAACAAAGAGGAAAAAATTAGATATGTAGTGATAGAGTTATGTCTGTAGAGAAGTTCTGTGTAAAAGACAGCATGCATGTAAGAATAAATTGATAATTTGTATTGTTTACTGGTAGCAAAGTTATAGCATTTTCATGAATGCAGAGAATTATCTCAAGAATTCTAGTGGAAACATACAGTGGGGAAATAATAGAGTTAGCTGTCACTAACTCACCATAATGTATGGAGGGAAACTATGAAAGTGATATCCTTTTGGACTCCACTGTGAAATCATAAACTTCAGGTTGTATGAATGATATCTTTTATTTAGAATGGATCTAATAATATGAAGTAATTTAGGAGAAGCCTAAAGTCACTATTTGTCTATGCCTTTGAGAAATTTCTGTTACCTTTTACCTTAAATAATCCATTACTTGAACATCACCTGCACTTCATTACGTATAACCGTGTCTGACAATTCCAAACAGCAGTGAATTTCTGTATGGTTCCATTATGAATCCAATTTTCTGCACCTTATATAGCTTAACAGCCGTTTTAAATCACATTGGCCTGAAACTTTACAAGTGTATTTTAGAGACTAACATCCTGGATCATGACGTGGGAGCCTAGGCTCTGTTATAATGTAGACAATAAAAAACACACAGACAAACATTCTTCAGTGTTCATTGGGATCAAGACTTCTATATCCATTTTCACGTACAGATGTCTCTGTGTCCACTGACTCACATCGTCTATGGCCACTCATCGCTTTGTCACACTGTATTTTAATATCACTAAGGAAAAACCTCTCATATTATTCTCACATTCTTATCACATCTTTAGATGCTACTCAACTTGGTCCTCTAGCAGTTCTACTGAAACACATTTTGGTCGATGATGCAAACTTTTGGTCTGGAAGGCTGTGCATAAGCAATGTTTGTCTTCATCTTTCTTCTACAGTTAGTAAATATAGTTTAAAAAGACCCAGTATTGCTAATTACTTCTTTGAAGGAAAGTAACCTGTAGGATGGAGATACTGGCAGCATCCAGAGAGATGATTCTCTTATCTGAAATAGATGGTTAGAGATGGAAGAAGGAAATCAGTAAAAGTTTCAAAATGAAATAAAAATTAGATTAGTGGCATAAGTGGGCACTGCACATTTAGAAAGTAAAGTTACATGAGAACCGGTTTATTTGTATTCCAGATCTGCACAAAATGTCATGCTGATACATTAAATTTCTTTTCCATAGAAAATTGGAATATCTCTGAAAAGTCCTTTCACACTACATTGGAATAAAAAAATAGACATAACAAATTATCCATTGTAATTTCTTCCAAGTTTTTGTTTTGTTTTACAGCTGTTTAAATGATTAAGGAGGTTGTTTTGTTTGGTTTTGGTTTGGTTTGGTTTGGTTTTCCAGAAAAAAAAAAAAAGTTTGGAAATTTTTTATATCTCATTGTTATTGCTGTTCTTATTACAATTCTGCCAAATGTCAGAATATTTCAATAGGATTTATATTACTGAGGAAATAGGCAGTTGTAAGACAGGAACACATAAACCTTACATGTAATTTTTCTTTCTTACTCCCCCTCCCCTTTTTTTTGTTTTTAATGTAATAGGAGAAAATTAAATGAAAATATGCTAATACCACTAAACAAACAAACAACAACAACAACAAAAACTATGATTATCTGCTTTCAGGTTATTAATTCTATCCAATCAGTCAAGACAGAAGAATCTACTCAGATTAAAACTGTCATTATTGTCTATGAAAATACCCTGAAACTGCAGATATGGGAGCTATAACTATATTGTGGCAAGTTAGAAAAAACTTTAAACAAGTTTACAACTATGATGTGGCAAGTTTAGCGGTCTGATACTTCAGAGGTCTAAAGCAAAGTGACACAATTCATCACTACTAACAAAATACAAACAGTTAAGAAAGCTTCTTTTATAAACAGAATATGAAATATTTTTTAAATGCTAAGAATTTGAATATTTTTTAAAAAAACAAAAACAAAACAAAACACAGCACCATCATCACCACAAACAAAACAAAAACCAAAATTGACAACCGAAAAATACTCTCTCTGCCTGTTGCTGATCCACTAATTTTTATCCCAGCAATACCAGATGGTATTAATTCTATTTGACGCTATCTCAGGGCCAAATTCTTGACAACAACATGGAATTATATTAATATGCAATATTTTTTATTTTTACAGGATACAAAATATTCAGTCAGGAACATAGTCCCAGAAGCTCCACATAATTTGCAAACAAAAGTGAAAGGTTGAAGGGTCATGTGGCTGAAGCTGTACCTTTTTTGATTCCAAATCATTACTTTTTCAGTGATAGTAACTGCTAGGTGTCTTCTAAGTGGTAACAATTCTATTTGTCCAAGAACATATTTAGCCAATGCAGAAGTATTTCCTTGCAGACAAACTAAACCTACAGCAGACAAACTAGTATGGGCTTATCAACCTCTCCAGTGAAAAACCCATCAAAACACCAGTGTCAGTAAGATAAGCTTTCCAAAAGTACACCTCATAAATGCGTTGATAACAGCTTAGAAACAATATACCCTCACAAAATCACTGTCTCAATGCTGAAACAATATCAAACAGACATGCATTTGGATGCAGCAGCTTGACTAACAGTTGACTGAACAAAAAATAAAAATGACAGGGAAGGTACAAATCATTTCTAAAGCAAAATAATTAGAAATGCTCAGTATTCAATGCTTAAATCACAGTTGCCGTGAAAACAAAAAATCCATATTTTTGGTTGGAATACTTAATGTCAAAATACCTTTAAGTTGTTTTCTGCGGTTTTGTTTTTATTGTTGCTCTTAAAACCCCAATGTTAAAACAGTAGTTTTATCATGAATGTAAAAAGTAATAGCATTTTAATATAGTTTTAAAACATTAAAATTATAATATACTAAAAAATTGTATAACCTTAAAAACTTATCACTGGAGAAGGTGTAGAACACTTGGCATGTATATTTTATATTCACGTGTTTGGTGGAATGCCAGTGATTGTATAATCATCCCCAAATCAGATAACCAGTCTACAAATCAATAATTTTATTTTATCAGTTTTGTCAGTCTGACATACATAATACTATAGATGAGGTGTGAAAGCTTTATCCTAATGCATACTGGGTGTTTATGGAATGGTTAGTACATACAAAATTTTCTGCCCAACCTTTAGCAACAATATACCCTGCTTCACTTTAGTTGTAAGTGCATCAAAAGCCTCAAAAGCAGCTACCTCAAAAGCAGCTACAACAACTGCTTGCAGGAGGACAAACATTTGGCATGTCCTTAATTGATTCAAAGATTGTGTTGATATGATTGAGCTGCATGTTACAGAAGCCAGCTAAGAACACGACTGCAGACAGCTCTCTTCAAGATGACAGCAAAGGTTCTGAAAACTACAGACAGAGACAGTCCCAGCTAGACAGTTCACTTTAACATGGGTTTACCTCTGTTCTTTGGTAATTGCAATTAGCAAATAAGTCATGCATTTGCTCCTTAAAGGTCAGATCTGTTTCTCTCTCCAGTTATTGTGTTACTGTTAAATGGTTTTCATCTCTACTGGAAAGAAATAAAAATGAAACAAATTATGGAATTGTAAAAGAAAATATTTCTTGAAGTATTTAAGTTTCTCCATTTTTTTTCTTACTTGAAAAGAACAGTTCATCTAAAAAATAAAAATAAAAAAATATAAACATACACACAAAAAGTAAAAAAATAAGGGAAATATCTGCCTAATTGTTCATGTTTGATTCAAATATGTGATTCAAATGCTTAAAAAAGGTCAATAAGCAGTATTTGGGTAGTGGAAACTGCAGTTATTCAAGTCTTCTCCATTTCTTTCTGTCATCTCTATCAGAAACATTTTGTCTAATTTTTAATGGGCAGTCAGTTAGGGATTCAAAAATGAAAGTTAATTTCATTTGTCAAAGTAAAGCTCTCAAAGAGTTTTATGATAGAAGCCCATGTAACAGTCCATACTGCTTAAATATTAGCATATGGTTAGGCAAGGTTTTAAACTTTGGAAAACAACAGTCTTCCACATAATGCTTAGACACAGTATGGGGTAGAGTATGAGTAAGGGGTCATTCAAGCTTTATGGATCAGTCCTGTTCTAGGAAAGAAAGGAAAGTGTTAAACCACGTGTTCCAAAGAGCAGGAGAATGCATCACAGAATCAGCTGTCCTTAGGTTAGAAAAGAATCAAGCTACACCAGGGGAGATTTAGATTGGATTCAAGAATTTCTTCAGGGAAAGTGTGGTCAACATCAACAACCTTCAATTTCAACATGAAATTGGAACAGACTGCCCAAGGAAGTGTTGGGGCTTCCATCCATGGAGGTATCTAAGAGACATGTGGATGTGGTGTTTAGGAACATGGTTTAGTGATGGAGTTCATAGTGCTAGGCTGATGTGTGGACTTGATGATCTTAAGAATCTTTTCCAACCTAAATAGTCCTATAATTCTATGATGATTTTCAGAGGCCACCAAGTACAACCCTACAGATAGGGCTTAATCACAGCCAAGTTATTAGCCAACAATACATATCAATAGTTAAACACACCACCATATAAGCAGTTTTCTAAACCCAACAAGATTATGTGTTTGGTTTTATCTTAGCTCCTGGAGGAAGATGTTCAAAATTAGGAGTATCTCACCATTGTGTAAACCAGCATCAAGAACTGTATTTACAGCAGAAATTCTCAGAACTGATATAACATGGAAATGGAGTTTCCTTCTCACTCTTACAGTTCACACTTTTATAGATGTACCAGAAATACAGATAACAAAGTAAATGTAAGAAAAATGCTACATTAATAACAATAAAAACTGTTACAATATATTTTTGAATGAATAAGATATTTGTTAAGTGTTACTAAACCACTCTATTTTAAAAGCTGGTGTATGCTTTTATGCTTCAACTTGCAAGCTTTCCAACAAAAAGAAACTTCTGTGATTTCTGAAATGTCATTTTTTTTCTAATAAAGTTTATTTAAAATATATTACAATTTATTACATTTGAAGTCACTATGTTGCCATGCTGATAAGTCTTAGAATATTTTTTCTCTAAACAGTTCATTTTATTTTTTGAAATGACTGAAAATCATGTTTAATAAAACACATTTTCCCACCTTAGGTTAACATATTTTTATGTCTGTATTTGCATGTGAAAGTAGTGTGAGTGACAAACGGTTGGTTAAATAGTAACTACTAATAAAAGACTGAAAATCATGAAGAACTATAAGCAGCTGTGAGTTAAATTATTTACAGGAAAAGCAAAATGTTAATTCTGCAAAGGACTTTTGGTCTTGATAGATGGGGGTAGCCCTGATGAGATTCATGAGAAAGCATTTTGTCTAAACATACTCATGTTCAGAAGCACTGGCAGGTTGTAACAGTAATTGTAACAGTAATATAAACCATTAGGAAGCCCTCTTAGGCAGGGAATTTACCTTAGTGTGAAACTTGTACTAAGTGACAGGAGAATCAAATCCTTACTGTATATCTCTTACGGTAACTAGCACTTCATTGCTTTAAGTCAATACTTTAGCTACATAATAAAAAGTGCATGACTTCATCATTTCTCATTTTTTGAAAATGTTAACAATGTACAAACATCAAAAACTAACATAAACTATTAACACAATAATCAAAAAAAATTGAAGTGATAAGTACAAATAAAATTATCTGTGTTGGCTGAGTCCTGGAGTGACGGCTGATTTATGTCACAGAGCACTTAGGAATCAGTGTTTAATTTAATTTATTTTTTTTTTCTCTCAGCTTTAGATTACAAATCATGTACTTAAATACACAACTTTTTTTTTTTTTTTTAAATAAACAATGTGCTTAAATGTCATTATTCATCTGCATGGCTGCAATCCAGCTCAAAGGCAGGAAGGGGAGGAAAGCACATGTTAAAGGAAGAGCAACAAAACTATCTTTGAAGAAATAAAGGGGACAGATCTTGTGTTGATATACCTTAATACATTCCATTATTGTAATACTTCAATCTACTAATACTTATTCATGTTGCTGAAAGGTTTGGAACAAACAGGTTTAATGAAATTCACAACGTATTACTGGAGCAAATTGTGTGTTATGATATCTACATTTCTGTAACACTGAACCACATATTCAGATGTTCAAATGTGCATTTCTTATAAATGAAGCGGTTCAGGAAAGAGAATGCCATGCTAACTAAAACTGTTTCACAGAAAGACATCAAAATTTTTTATCATAACCATGTGACCCATGAAAAAAAGAGGATATGAATTCCACTTGCCTTTTAGTTACAGTTAATGTATAACCAAATGTGTCATAGTAATTTAGACATGCATATTGTATCTTTTCACATATTCTGCATTTTACCAGGGCTGGCATAAAACCTTATACTTAACAGTCTAAGACTGATCTGAGCAATAATTAAAAGACCCAATGCAAGAACAGCATGGTGAACATTCCTGTTAGAGGAGTTGTGTTGTCAGATGCTTCTACTAGCTCTAGCTACTCTCCATTGCTCTCTGATGGTACTGAGCCTTGAGTGTCCCTGAATTTAAACCGAGTAAAATGCCCTTCCAGACTAGTGCTCAGATTAATAGCCCCTGGTTTTAGTGAAGGACTGTAGATCTTTGTAAATACTATGAATTTTTACTGTAAATTTTCCTAGTTGTTGGCACAACTGGGACAAAATATATATATATATATATTTTCTTAACAGTCAAATTGACAAAGGAAGACCAGGTTGTTAGTCTTTTCCCAACAGTTGTAAGATTCAAATATGCATTTGAAGAGATTAGCTTCAAGTCTGTTGGTTGCCTTTCACACAGAAGAAACTGTTGCCCAGTATTAATTCATTAGGTTAATGTGTGAACTTGGGGGACTCTACCATAGGATCTACATTTTTCATAAGTGAAAATAAAATAAGAATTGCTTTCTTTTTAAATGAGATCAGATGTTTGGGTATATTATTATTATACCTAATAAGAAATACATAGTTCTAATATTCCATGAATATACGTTTTAAATTTCTATTGTATGCTCAGGATGCATGTCAATAGCTGTCATTTCATCATGCTCTTTAGTCTTGCAGTTAATATATAAGAATAATGACCTGAATGTCAAGATTATTTCCACCCAGACACCAGGAATAAAATGGCAGAACATGATCATTTTTGATCAAATTAATTTCTCTATTATTACCTGGCCAAAAATGTGTAATTATTTTTATTCAGGTCTTTAGTTCATTCTACCTTCATCTCACCTGCATATATTGCATTGCATAGTAGATATACACATTTATAAAGATCTCAAGCTCTAAGTTCATAGAATCATTAGAGTTGGAAAAGACCTCCAAGATCATCTGGCCCAACCATCACCCTACTACCAATGTCACCCACTAAACCATGTCCCTAGGCACCAAGTCCAACCTTTCCTTAAACACCCCCTGGGACGGTGACGCCACCACTTCCCTGGGCAACCCATTCCAATGCCTGACTACTCTTTCTGAGAAAAAATGTCTCCTCATTTCCAACCTAAACCTCCCCTGGTGCAACTTGAGGCCATTCCCTCTAGTCCTACTGCTAGTTACCTGTGAGAAGAGACCAACCCCCAGCTCCCCACAACTTCCTTTCAGGTAGCTGTAGAGAGCAATAAGGTCTCCCCTAAGCCTTCTCTTCTCCAGACTAGTCAACCCCAGTTCCCTGAGCCACTCCCCATAGGACCTGTGTTCTAAGCCCTTCACCAGCTTCGTAGCCCTTCTCTGGACACACTCCAGGGCCTCAATGTCCTTCTTGTAGTGAACGGCCCAAAAACTGAACACAGTACTTGAGGTGTGACCTCTCCAGAGCAGAGTACAGGGGAACCATCACCTCCCTGGTCCTGCTGGCTACACTGTTCCTGATACAAGCCAGGATGCCATTGGCCTACTTGGCCACTTGGGCACGCTGCCTCCTCATGTTCAGGTGAGCATCGATCAGCACCCCCAGATCCTTTTCCTCTGCACAGCTTTCCAGCCACTCTGCCCCAAGCCTGTAGCATTGCACAGGGTTTTTGTGGCCAAAGTGCAGGACCCGGTGTTTAGCCATGTTGAACCTCATCCCATTGACTTCTGCCCATCAACCCATCCTGTCCAGGTCTCTCTGCAAGGCCTTCCTACCCTCCAACAGAATGACACTTCCCCCCAAGTTTGTGTTGTCTGCAAACTTACTGAGGGTGCACTCAATTCCCTCATCCAAATCATCAATAAAGATACTAAAGAGGATGGGCCCCAAAGCCGACCCCTGGGGAACACCACTCATGACCTGTCACCAGCTGGATTTCATTCCGTTCACTGCTACTCTCTGGGCCTGGCCATCCAGCCAGTTTTCAACCCAGCAAAGAGTGTAATTGTGCAAGCCATGGGCTGCCAATTTCTCCAGAATACAATGGGAGACCATGTCAAAGGCCTTACTGAAGTCTAGGTAGACTACATCAACAGCCTTTCCGTCATCTGCCAGGCAGGTCACCCAGTTGTAGAAGGAGATGATGTTGGTCAGGCAGGACTTGTCTTTCATGAACCCATGCTGACTGGGCCTGATGTCCCGGTTGTCCCGCATATGCTGCATGATTGCAGCCAGGATGACATGTTCCATCACCTTTCCTGGCACTGAGGTCAGGCTGACAGGCCTGTAGCTCCCTGGCTCCTCATTATGACTCTTTTATAGATGGGCATGACATTAGCAAGTCTCCAGTCAACTGTGACCTCTCCAGATGACCATGACTGATGATAGATGATGGAAAGCGGCCTGGTAATCACATCCGCTTCAGCAGTCACAAACTCCCTCAGCATCTTTGGGTGGATCCCATCTGGCCCCATGGACTTGTGACAGTCCAGGTGGAGCAGCAGGTCTCTAATTGTTTCCACCTGAACTGTGAGGGGTTTATTCTGCTCCCTGTCCCAGACTTCCAGGTCGGGAGGCTGAGTACTCCAAGGATAAGTGGTCTGGCTAGTAAGAACAGATGTAAAGAAGGCATTAAGAACCTCAGCCATTTTTTTATCCTCTGTCATCATGTACCCCCCTGAGTCCAGTAAAGGATGGAGATTATCCTTGGCCCTCCTCTTGCCATTAATACGTTTATAAAAACATTATTTGTTATCCTTAACCATAGTGGCAAAGTTGAGCTCGTACTAGGCTTTGGACTCCCTGATTTTTTTCTCTGCATATGCTGGCAACTTACTTGTACACTCACTGAGTTTCCTGTCCCTTCTTCTACCAGGTAAAGTAGCCTCTCTCACATGCACAAGAATATCTCCCCCATATTGATGTTTTTTTATATTTCAGAGAAATGACCAGGCTGATGGACATTTCTTTGTGCCTGTTTCCACTTCTATTGAGCTCTTGTATAATGTAAACTCATAACTTCTTAAATGTTCTAGTTTTGAGGCACTCTAGTTGTCTAGAATATTGTAAAGAGAGACTTGTGCTTGTGTTCCCAGGTTCTGAGACTAGGTTGTACATGTACAGAGTGGGAAGATGAAAGTAGGCACCCATTTTCTTCAAGTTCCAGGCTAACAATTTCCGTCCACTGTGTCAGACGTGCTTTTCTTTTAAACTGTGCAAAGCTGTGGAAAGAAAACAGTCTTGAACTTGTATAGCTATCTGTATGGTTGGGGCTGAAACATGACAAGCTACGGGCAATCTGACACTTCCAGTGACAGGTTTTGAATAACAAATATGTTGCTCGACAATTGCTGAGTATCATATGGTGAACTGAAAATTTAATTATCATTTCATTATTTATCAAGAACATGAATACAGCTTGTTTCTAGTAAAGGAACTCAATGTAATGATTTTTATGAAACATTACTTCTCTGTCCCATGTGATGACACAACAATCTATCTCTATGAGCTATCCGGAAACTAACTAATGATGTAATTGAAAGCTCACAAAAAAAAAAAAAAAAAAAAAAAAGGATTGTGGCAGGAATGTGTCATGCATTATGTAACATCATTGAGCTGATGCATAAGTAGAAAACATACATTTTGCCCCTGAAGAAACTAAATGTATGCTCTGGACACTCAGATAAGTTTTTGGTTATATTAAAATAGTCAGATTAATAATTATTATACATAATTATTATAATTATACATATGTATATTATAATATCAATTTGTTAGTACTGTAATGTCTTATTCAAATAACAGCAGTGCAATAACTACAGAACTCCATGACCAATGAGTAAGAGTGTGCTATTCTTGTTAACAGAATATCTGTGAACTTTAGCAAGAACATTTTAAATATGGTTTCAAGAAAATCAGTCAAAGGTGTTAATAAGATCACAAGTTTAATTGATAAAATCAGCGTAGAAAGGATTTAATAATAAATAAATAAATAAATAAAATAAGAAAAAAAAAAAGGTCCACCCACCCCAAAAAAAAAAAAATCAAAAAAAAAAAAAGAACAATAGCTTGAATTTATCCTTAACTCTTACAATGAAAATTGAATATATCCTCATTTAAGTTGAACTCTTCAAAAACAGCATAGTTGAAGTTTATTTTGTAATTAATCGGAAAGATCAACAAAACGAGTCCCCTGATTATCTGAGCTAAAACTTCTTGTACATTTGGGATTGCTAAATACAATTTAAGGGATCAAAAAGGATCTCTCTTTTTCCCATTACTGGGGAATCTGGAGCTGCAAATGGAAGATAAACTACCTAAATAATTATTTCCCTCTTTGAAATGCATATTGCAATTTAGGACGGTCCAAAGCTCATGGTTAGTAAAAATAAAGGAAAAACAGGATGAAAGAGACCCTAAACCATGAGATTTTCTTGATTCTGAGACAACTATATGACACATGGCATATGTATTAGATGAACAAAACATCCGGTCATTTTACTTTTATCTAGTACCTAATAGACTTTAGTACTGTGTGAATTTTCACAGAAAGTTTGTGGCTTGGTTCCGTCTTTATTCATTCTAAACTTTGGAATTTCCTGTTGGAGTACCAGTAATTTCTATTATGTTGCATCGAACTTTGTCATAGAAAATGATTGGGTTGTGCTCAAGGTTATTTTGCATTGCTTTGGAGAAGGAGGGAACATCTGTTGCACAGAAGCTCACGTTATTCAGTGCTGATCCTAAAATAAATCTAAAGCAAGTATTAGAAGATATGTCTGTGATATTACACCACTAAATATTTCCAGATTCCCGGGGCTAGATGTGTTCTTGCTTGAACCCTTGATCCCAGGGACATACAAATTATTCCCTGTTGCTTCTGCTCAACATATATAACCCAGGGGAAAAGTGCAGGCAATTGTGTGGCTGAGATTTTGGGACATTACATATCAAATCCCAGAAAGACCACCACAGATACTTCTAGAGAAGTACTTTCCAGAAGCTCCCTACCGTCCACTGGTTTGAGTAAAGACAACTGATCTAAATTACAAATAGGTTTAGGTGAGACAATGCCCCCCCCCCCCCATCTTTATATGATGAACACAGTATTTCAGAATTTTCTTTAGATATAGAGATAGAAGATATCTTTTCAGATATCTTGTCAGATAGAAGATATCTTTTCAGAGATAGAAGGAGAGACAAGGCCATTTAATGCACCAACAAAGTTTTGTATATTTACTTGAAAGCATATGCTGTCAATGTAAACATGCACTTGGGAAGTCCTTATGCTAGTGGAGGCAGTATGCTCCCCAGCACCGAGGAGGCCTTGCTCTTTGCATTCTGCTCCTTATGACCTAGACCTGGACCACACTGTAAATTCTCATGTTATCATACAAAACAGTTGCAGATACTACACAGACATAAAAATCCTTCTCTGTCTTTTTGTATCTTGTTAAAATATCTCATTTGTTCAAAATAAATTCAGGAGTGTCATTACTGTTCTAAAAAACACAAAATTTTATTTGAACAAGTGCCATTATACACAGAACAGCTTTTGGCATTAGTGTTCAGAATATCGACAGATGCATTTCATATACATTATTTAGAGAAAGAGGATTAATTTTATACAAAACTGCTCACACACAGAAAAAATAGTGAAGTGCACCTCAGGGGAACATTGCACTGTCTCAGACTTCCTTCTGTTCTCTATTGTAGCCTTGTATTTTCAGTGCCTCACAGTATACAAGCTGATTCTTTAAATAATTTTGCTCATCTTGTATCACCAGACAACATTTTAGACTTTATTAACAGCATTTAGTAATATATGTTTTCTTTTTTTTTTTTTTTTTTTTTCCTGTACTGTCCACACATTTGAAATTAACAGGTATATATTCAAAACAAAACAACAAAACCCATAGGTTGATAAGAAATTATATCATGGCAAATTATATATATATATATATATTATATATGTGTTTAAATATGAAGCCAGGTATTAATCTATCTTATTGTCTATAAGGGAAGTAAAAATGTAGCACATGATAGTCAAAGAGCATTCAAATAAAATCTACTAATACTCAAACAGAAAAGTAGTCCCACAGTGAAAATTAGATATTACCTGCTGTACAACAATTTGTCATGGAGCCCAGAAGATTCAGGAGTATGTAGATCTACCATGCAGAGAATTAATATAGTTCCAGAAAAAAACTTAAGTGTGCATTTAAATAAATGTGCATTTTTTTCCCTAGATAAGAAAAGTATTCATAAGAAATTTTCCCTGGATTATTTTCCCATTAATTTGTCTATGTTAGTACTCTTAACATAGGTTGAACACTAAGACTGTTTTGAGATAGTTCAAAACGAGTGCCCTCAACATAGAGGTGGAATAACTGTAAAAAATAATCCTCATTGTCATTGTTAATTAAAACTTAAAAAGTGGAAAAAATATGAAAAATGGCTGTGGCAACTGAATCATCTTCTGACTCTTGTGCAGTAAGGACTACTTTTCAGATACAGTTATAGCTATCAACTTAAATTCAGCTGTTCTTAATTTAAATCTAGTTCATATAGCATCCTGTAAGGGAAGCAATGGTATCATGAAATTGCTTGAAAAAAATATGGTTTGGTGACTTTTTCCTTTTCATATATATGTGCTCTGAACATAGCTTTGGACATGGATAATGTATAGAATCATAGAATATCCCGAGTTGGAAGGGACCCACAAGGGTCCAACTCCTGGCACCACACAGGTCTACCCAAAACTTTAGACCATGTGACTAAGTGCACAGTCCAAACGCTTCTTAAATTCAGACAGGCTTGGTGCAGTGACTACTTCCCTGGGGAGCCTGTTCCCATGTGCAACCACCCTCTCGGTGAAGAACCTCTTCGTGATGTCTAGCCTATACCTCTCCTGCCTCAGCTTGACACCATTCCTGTGGGTTCTATCACTGTATTTATTGATCCATCCAAAGAAACTAAGGATACTCAAAAGAGACAGAAAAAAAACTTTTTTTTTTTTTAATTTTCAAACCAAAGTGTAAAAGTGTATAAATATTCTCAATTAAAATCATAATAAATTAAAAAAAAAAAAAAAAAAAAAAAAAAAACACAACTTTAAGACAAGGTTTATAGATACTCAAGTTATTACATCAGGAGCAAAGGTTGTTTTGGTAGAGGATATAAAAGAAATATTACCAATTTGTTGGGAAGCACGCTTCTTCTGTTTTGTTGATGTTGTTGTTTTGGTTTATTATTATTATTATTATTATTATTATTATTATTATTAGGTTGGTTTGGGTTTAATGTTTTGTTTTCCTAGATAATAGTTCAGTATCTAAGGACACTATGGAGTTATGGAATATGTGGGGACATCAGTAGCATCTTGGATTTAAACCTGATAACTCTATCATATCTAATTTTTTACAGATCATTTAATGAAGGTTAATTTTGTACTTATTTCCCATAGCTATTTCTGATCAACGTTTTCGGTGAGACTTCACACAATAGAAGAGTACCAGCATTAAAGACAGACAAAAGGAGTGAAAAATCAATCACAAAGCTCAATAAGATAGAAAGAATGACAAGTATTATAATCAGGAACAGAATGATAAATCAAGCAGCATTTAGAACATCAAAAATGTTAAAGCTTTTATGACCTTGACATTTTTCTTTGGATAGTTTCACAAAGAGATATTTACTGTAAAAGGTGCAACTTAAGCACTTCTCACAAATGTACAGCTGTATAATTTCTAGTAGCTGCTGGTAAGCAGAAATAAAATCTCAAATTTTAATGCTTAATGAGAAATAAAGTTCATGGATTAGTTTATATTATAGAGTATTATATTTTGAATGCACATATTAAGATGGAATAACAATTTCACCATTATGTGAATCGATTCAGTCACTGTATTGTACAGATACAATAAATACAGATTATTTGTACAGATACATATTATTTGTACAGATACATATCCACACACACATGGAAACATACAAAATAACACTATTAATGTGAATATATATTATATACAACTAATCACTTAGAGTTCAGCTTTCTTAATTTTAGAAGGCTGAAGTTCAGTCACTTTTTTTTTTTAATGTTATTATTAGCATTATATTCTATTATTATACTCTATTCAGTAGATAGATATTGATGCCTTCTCACCCACTGTCATTCAGTACTCTACACTGTTAAATTCTTGACACAGTTCCTCACCCAGTCTGATTTAGGCAAGCAGCATGTTCAGAAACAATATCCTGTTCAGAAACAATATCCAGGCATAGTTCAAAGACAGACAATTCATAATGAATCATCTGAATATCACCACCTTTGTCTGGGGTAAGAGGACTTACCTGCTTAAGCAAAGTTTTTACCACCCTAGCTGGCCTTTGGGTCCATAGAATAGTCACTATTTTTGTTTACTTTTTTTTTTTTTTTTTGAACTGGGGACAGACAGAGATGGTGAAAAACATTGACTCAGTTTTATGACTTTCAGCATCATACTCAGTCACTTCATGCTAACCCATTTCACTTATTATCAAAATACTGCACATATAATTTTAACAGAAATTTAACAGTACATTCTCTGCTCAAACTGATAGTGTTTTAAGGTAAAAAATGACCTTTTTAGTTTTATCCAATGAATCTATAAGACCATATGTTGATTAATATTCCATAATAACGTTTAATAATATACGTGAAATAATATGTAATAATACTATCTTGTCTTGCTTATTTTACTAATGATCCCTTTGAATAGAAATCACATATAGATGTACTATCCAGCATTCCCAGTTTCCACTGTGACTTTCAGTTTTTATCATTGTGCAAAGGATGAATATATGTTATTTGAGAGATGTAATGCCTCAAATATTTATCCTACTGAATTCTAATTTACTTAGGGATTTATAATGAATTCCTTTCAAAATTGGAACTTATGAGATTTGACGATGTGGTACATAGAGGAAGGTAGGTGAAAAGAAATTTTCTACTTTTCAAGGTATGATAACTAAAGCACAAAAAGGACAAGGAAAACAGACAGGTAACATGAAAATACTGAGGACCTTTAGGGGAAACATATATGGTCCAGAGGTCTATTTGTCTTTTCTGAATGATATTGACAGTAGGTCAACTTGGGTGAACTCATACATTTTTACAAGGTTGACATTAAATTGAGTTTAGCTTATGCAAAAAGTATTTTGGTGCTATACTTGCTGATACTATCATATTCTTTTCCTTCTTTTGTGTTTGCTTAGCTTTAAGAATGGCAAAGAGTCTGTCCAAGGGCATATTTTTATCTATCATTGTGAGAGGACCTATAAAGCACAAATGCAGTGAAGAATCTCTACAAATTGAAGTAAAGAAGCTAGAGATAGAAGCAGAGACCTAATGTACGTCACAGTTATATATCACCATTTTGTAACCATAAAAGGCCTCATGCTTTGGTCGAATGACAAAAGTGTTAGTTCCACGGCAACAGCAAAATGACATATTAAACTGGGAGAAAGATGAAGACCCCATGTCTTCTACTGTAAGATGCCATGCATAACATTCAAATCTGCAGCTATGGGAGCTTATGAGAAAGAACCCAACATACAGAACACAATTTTCTTTACAGAAGACAACAAACATAGTAAAATACAACAAATTTTGCAACATGAAATTTAGTTTAGTCAGTGATGACCAACTCCCAACATCTGAAGACAATTACACAGACTCCACCAAAACTACCTTAACAACTCTCCTGTGAGTCCAAGTATTTCCACAATAGTCTGTTTCTATTATTGTTTTTGCATTCAATACCCTTTAGTTCTAATATATTTTCTGCCTTAATCTATTTTATAATTTAAATATGGCTGAAACTTAGAAACAATATTTAGAAGATATGTAGTACAAATCAAGTTACAGTCCATCATAAATCTTCCTTTTCAGATACTTACAAAACACACCAATGCAGAAACATACAATTGATGACATTAGTTAGAAGTAACTCATAATTATTTAAGTACTCTGTGCTTCATTTATTCATGCAGCCAGTTTGCATGGTCTGATTTTGTTGTTGTTGTTGAAAACTGTATGCAAAGTTACAAAGTGCATTCATTTTAAAAATAATTGCTTCAACAAGCATGCTATTTTGAAATTGTCATTTTCACAGAATCATAGAATGGTTTGGACTGGAAGGGACCTTAAAGACCATTTAATTCCACCACCCCCTTTTGCCCCCCTTGTCATGAGCAGTGACACCTCCCACTAGACCAGGTTGCTCAAAGCCCCATCCAACCTGGTCTTCAACACTTCCAGGGATGGGGCACCCATAATTTCTCTGGACAACACGTTCCAGTACTTCACCACCCTCACAGTAAAGAATTTCTTCATATCTAATCTAAACCTGCCTTCTTAGAGTTTAAAGCCATTACTCCTTGTCCTATCACTACACTCCCTAATAAAAAGCCCCTCCCCAGCTTTCCTGTAGGTCCCCTTTAGGTATTGGAAGGTTGTTATAAAGTCTCCTCAGAGCCTTCTCTTCTCCAGGCTGAACAACCCCAACTCCCTCAGCCTGTCTTCATAGGAGAGGTGCTCAAGACCCTCGATCATCTTTGTGGCCCTCCTCTGGACATGTTGTAATACTTACATGTCCTTCTTGTGCTGGGAGCCAGTTGCATTAAGGGGTGTAGCCAATTAGCTGTTATAAATCTATTTGGGTTCATCGTACTGAACTATCACGATCACAGATTCACAAACAACATAGTACACCCTCACTCTAGTCAGATTCCATGAACTACCACGGCCACACTTAAAGAGTTTGGTCGCATTCAATGAGAACTATCACAGCTAGGAACAATGCAGGCCAGTGCAATTTTTTAAAGCAACAGGTACACAGGTAACTTGGATTGCCGGTGATAAATTCATTGTCTGAAAAAGCACACTAGCATGCCAGAAGTACACAGGTACACAGCCTAGCTACTAATGTGTTAAATCATGACAAAGACTCAAGAAATTTCTAAGTTTCCATAGAGACACCTGGTATAACCAAGTGTTCAAATCTTAACCAAAGATGTGCTAATGCAGGGGGGAAGAGAGTCTCAGCCCGTCGACTGATCCCAGAAGTCACGATGGCATCTTCCCCCACATCTCCTCTCTCTTAAGCCAACTTATATTATTTTCTGTCTTTTAGGTGCAGCTTGAGTGACTCTAGTCATGCATATCTTGGTTATGATTGGTGAAAAGTTTTCTTGCTTTTGTTTAAAGGTACAGGCTCCGAGAAATTCAGAGAGCACTCTCAGTGAGGGGTGGGTACCTCACCTTGGAGGTGGGTAGCTTTGGGGATGGAGGTGTGTTTTGGTATTATTATGATATTATAATGAGCAAACTTCACTAGAGTACAGCATTTTGTCAAAAACATGACAGGTTGTTGGCTCAGGGTAGCAAATGTGCAGCTTTCCGGTCTTGGTGTGCACAAGAACAATCACAATGTCACAGAGCCTAGCCGTGGTGTCTCTACTCCGCTCTACGCTCTGTACTGTTCCTTAAAGTCAGCACACCAGGTTCCCCCAGTGTGATAGCATCTAAAGTTGGAGGCTTAGGGAACATTTAGGTAGTGCAGCTACACTCCACTCTGAAAGCTTCTTCAATGCTGTACATTTTCTTTAAAATGTGAATATCAGTTTAATTTCCAAGGCACCTTAGGCAATTATATCACAGAGCCCCAGAGCTGAATGCAGTACTCCAGTAGGGTCTCACAAGAACACAGGGGGAGAATCACCTCCCTTGACCTGGTGGCCACACTTCTTTGGATGCAGACCAGAGTATGGTTAGCTTTCTGGTCTTCAAGGGAATATTGCCAGCTCACGTCAAGCTTCTTGTCAAGCAACACCCCCAGGTCCTTCTCATCAAGGCTGCTTTGAATCCATTCTCTGCCCAGCTTTTATTTATGCTTGGGATTGCCCCAGTCCAGATGCAGGACCTTGCACTTGCACGAGGTTCACACAGACCCACGTCTCAATCCTGTCAAGGATGGCATCCCTTCTGTATTTTACTTGACACATAAACACAAAGTCTCTTAAAATATTTTTTCCATTATTCCCAGTGCAATATCCAAACCCAGAGAAAGATAACAAAGACAATACAGAGTATTTTTAAGTAAATTCCATCTACAATTTTTCCTCTACTATTAAACTGTACTTGTGTTTTTTCAGTTAAATCCTTGTTTTTAATGTCTAGGAAACCTTATTTATTTATTTATTTATTTGTTTATTATCAGCAAACTAATTTGAAGGCATAAACTAACTATACCCTAACTTTGTTATTTATAAATAATCAGGAGATTTAACTGTCTTGACCAGGAGGAAAGATTTATCTTGCCTCTAAAAATAGAAATCACTGCTTCCACCATTTCTTCTAGTACTTTCTTTATGTGTGGCCAGACAGCTTTTAACTTCATTTCTTTCATCAGCAAATAAATAAACAAATAAATAAATAAATTGAGGTCATGAGGCTCACAAATTGCTTTACTTAATACAAAGTGAAAGTTGAAGTTCTTCAGCCGTTGTAGGGGGAGGAGGGGGAAGGGAGAAGTACTGAAAGCTTGAGTCAGTTAAACTATTTGTTATGAATACGGCTTACACTAAATGTACATTTTTATCCTTTCTCTAATGAGAAGCTCAGAAGATTAATGTTTTTTTTTTCTTTTTAACTGATAATATGAGCTTGCTATTTCTGTATATGTAACAAAATATGCGTATGTGTGTTTGTTTGCTTGTTTGCTTGCTTGATGTTTTGTTTGTCTGGTTGGTTGGTTCACTTTTTTTTTTCATTTGATTCTTTGGTTGCTTTTTTTTATTTTAAATTTGGAATTCAGGGCATTTTAAAATTTGTTCTCTGATCTTGTTCTGTGTAGAAAATTATTTTTATTATTATTTATTTATTTATTCATTTTCCAAGCACTGTCATGCCTTGCAGTGCATTAAAGATTAAAGTGCATAAAGTGACATTAAGATTTAGGGTCCATCTCAGCAAGGACAGAATGAAGAAATAACTGTCTTAATTATGTTTGTTGATGGGTATCAGTAAAACATTTATGAATATTTGTTTTAAAAACTGTATATATTACCTGTACAAGATTAATTTTATGTTACTGCGTGCAAGAAATTAGTCTATAATCGCAATGTTACATTCGAATGGTCGAATGTAGATCTAATAGATGAAACTAATATCATTTAGATGTTATCCTTTTTCTATTTAAATATAGTGTAATGTCAATAATAATTTCTAATACCATCATTTATGCATGATCTTTCATTTATGTTAAATTTTTTAACCTTAGCTGTTCTTCAATCACTGTCAAATGGAAAGAAAACTGTTAATTCAGAAATGTTGAAATTCACCCTCAAGTGGATTTAAGTATATATAAATAGTGTTTTAATTTATATACTACTTATATACTACTTAGACACTATTTTGAAGGTCTAAGTAAGATTCAAGAGGTGAAGTGGCTTATCTCTGCATATAAACTAATTTCACCTTAACAAAAGCCTAGTTGTTGCAAAAGATCCTGAGTACTCTATGAAGTGAGAAAAATAAGTCCACTCAAAACTCATATACAGAGCCATGCTAACTATTTTCTTTGAGGTAAAAAACAAAAGCAAAAAAACAACATCTACAACAAACACATTTGTTTCATTATTTACATATTTTAGCAGAAGTAGTTATGCTTACCACTCCCTGATATTTATTTATTTATTTTGTAAAAATAAGACCACAGAATTAATCGGTCCCATCTGCATGCACAAAAGACATGACACATGGAACAAAAAACGTCTGAAACAAAACTATGCTTCCTTTCACAAGCATTAGGGGAAATTAATGTCATCACTAGGCTGAAGAAATAAAGAGATTCAAAATTAAAAATCCTTTGAAAGGTTTCAACAAGATTCCTATAATCAGCTGGAAGATAAGTAATGATCAAAGCCTTTTAAAATAATATTGCTCACCCCATTAGAACTGCTTAAATGTACCCTACTATTCAACAGAAATTATACAAGATTACTGCAGAAACTATGCCATTGTTTCAGTAAGAAGCCCAGATGTTTTAAGGGTAGACTTCCCAACTAACATAAGGTGAAAAGCCAAGACTGAAAAAGAGACCAAAAAAAAAAAAAAAAAAAAGCCAGCTGCAGTTATAATCTTTAATTATACAGCTCATAGATGTTCAATTGCTCTTACAAGTTATACCATATTGAAGTTGAGTCCCATCGTGGAAGGGAGAAGAAAATGTTATAAAATGGGAATATATACCTTGGATATATGTTGGGAATGTCTTTGTCAGTCAGACTTATATTGGTGGGTTTTATTGTTGTTGTCTTTTTGTTTATTTGTTTCCTAACCAAAGTCAGTCCAAAACAACGTGGTTTTTATTATTTTCTTGCAAAGAATCTCTTTTCTTTTACTAAATGTCATCTCAGCTACACTGTGATCAGAGAAAAGAGAAAAATGCAGTTCTGCATATTTCATTACTATTGTTGCTCTATGAAATAGCCCTAGGGATGTTACAAATAGCAGTGTCAAGTTGGGATCTGAGAATATTCCTTAGCAGAAGTCCAGAGTAATTTATGTTCGACTGTTTTACTAAATATTTCAGATTTCTTATGTGAGGCACTATGTGATTTTAATAACGGTATTGTTATCACTTTTTTCAATAGTAACTTGAAGTAGTCACCTTCTTTAAATATTCAGAGGTAGCTCATATGGCATTATTTATTAGCATTACTTTTAGATTGAGGAAGTTTGCAATGTTTCAGAAATTACTTCATGCAAGCTGTTTTAAAAGGAATGACAATTGTTATTACATGCAGTGTGCAAACTCAATTTGATTGTCACATCTATTCATACAGATTTAAAGACACACAAGTGTAAGAATATCTATTCTATGCCTTGGGTATGCCTGTCAACAAAACTGCAGTGCAAAAGTCCATATGAATACAAAACAACAGCATAGTCCCCTCAAATACTCATACCCAAATGAGACAAACACTATCCAGTTCAAAACAATGCACCTCCGTTTTTCAAATATCCCAAATACATTGTAAGCCCTATCCCCATCAATTTTCATTACATTGAATGCCCTCTGAAAGAGCAAAACCTAATACTATGTTAACAATTAAATTGTCTTGAAACCCTGGGAAATTTATTCACTTCCATTATCACTGCATGGCACAGAACTCCAAGAAATCTTTCAAACAATGCTAGTCTATGCCAGTAAGAACTTGATGTGTTCAGCAAACATACTACTAAAAATAATCAGCATCTACTGAAAGTCATGAACATATTGCATGTTATTAATGAGATTATCTTTTCTTAATGAAGAACACTATCATAGATTTTTCAACTTCAGACTTGTAAAATACAAGTCAGATTGTCTCATAGCAACTTGTTGCATAATCTTTACCAGAAATGGGCAACTAGTTATGAGACATTTCCACAGAATCACAGAATCACAGAATAATCTAGGTTGGAAGAGACCTCCAAGATCATCTAGTCCAACCTCTGACCTAACACTAACAAGTCCTCCACTAAACCATATCACTAAGCTATACATCTAAACATCTTTGAAAGACCTCCAGGGATGGTGACTCAACTACTTCCCTGGGCAGCCCATTCCAATGCCTAACAACCCTTTCGGTAAAGAAGTTCTTCCTAATATCCAACCTAAACCTCCCCTGGCGCAACTTTAGCCCATTCCCCCTCATCCTATCACCGGACACGTGGGAGAATAGTCCAATCCCCATCTCACTATAGCTTCCTTTAAGGTATCTATAGAGTGCGATAAGGTCGCCCCTGAGCCTCCTCTTCTCCAGGCTAAACAACCCCAGCTCCCTCAGCCGCTCCTTGTAAGACTTGTTCTCCAGACCCCTCACCAGCTTCATTGCCCTTCTTTGTCCTCACTCGAGCACCTCGATATCCTTCTTGTAGTGAGGGGCCCAAAACTGAACACAGTACTCGAAGTGTGGCCTCACCAGTGCCGAGTACAGGGGGGACATTCACTTCCCTTGACCTGCTGACCACACTGTTTCTTATACAAGCCAGGATGCTGTTGGCCTTCTTGGCCACCTGAGTACACTGCTGGCTCATATTCAGCCAACTATCAACTGATACTCCCAGGTCCTTCTCTGCCAGGCAGCTTTCTAACCACTCATCTGCCAGCCTGTAGCTCTGCTTGGGGCTGTTGAACCCCAGGTGCTGGACTCGGCACTTGGCCTTGTTGAACTTCACACAGCTGGCCTCAGCCCATCGGTCCAGCCTATCCAGATCCTCCTGTAGAGCCTTCCTTCCCTCGAGCAGGTTGATACACGCACCTAACTTGGTGTCGTCTGCAAACTTACTGAGGGTGCACTCAATCCCCTCATCATCGATAAAGATATTAAAGAGAACTGGCCCTAGTACTGAGCCCTGGGGGACTCCACTAGTGACAAACCTCCAACTGGATTTAACTCCATTAACCACGAATCTTTAGGCCCAGCTACCCAGCCAGTATTTAACCCAACGAAGCGTACGCCAGTCCAAGCCAGAGCAGTCAGTTTCTTGAGGAGAATGCTGTGGCAAACGCATTACTCATTACATCAAAAGCCTTACTGAAGTCAAGGTAGACCACATCCACAGCCTTTCCCTCATCCACCAAGTGTGTCACTTTGTCATAGAAGGAGATCAGGTTATCTTTAACAGCAGTAGCC
Source organism: Cygnus atratus (assembly GCF_013377495.2). Taxonomy (NCBI): domain Eukaryota; kingdom Metazoa; phylum Chordata; class Aves; order Anseriformes; family Anatidae; genus Cygnus; species Cygnus atratus. The sequence goes on along the minus strand of NC_066362.1, from coordinate 149,409,847 downwards.
AGATGGAGCTCCAGATGAGCTTTGGCCTTTCTAATTTTGTCCCTACACATCCTTACAACATCCCTATAATCCTTCTGAGTGGCCTGCCCTCTTTTCCAAAGATCATAAACCCTCTTTTTGTCCTAAGCTCTATCCACAACTCTCTTCAGCCAGGCCGGTCTTCTTCTGTGCCGGCTCGTCTTTGGGCACATGGGGACAGACCACTCCTGAGCCTTCAAGACTTCCTTCTTGAGGAGTGCCCAGCCTTCCTCAACTCCTCTGCCCTTCAGAACTGCCTCCCAAAGGACTCTGCCAACCAGCGTCCTGAACAGCTCAAAGTCTGCCATCTGGAAGTCCAAGACAGCAGTTTACTGGTCCCCCTCCTGACTTCACCAAGAATAGGGAACTCTACCATTCTGTGGTCACTCTGCCCAAGACAGCTCTCGACCACCACATCTCCCACCAGTCCTTCTCTGTTTGTGAACAGAAGGTCTAGCGGGGCACCTCCCCTGGTAGGCTCACTAACCAGCTGCATCAGGAAACTGTCTTCCAAGCTCTCCAGAAACCTCCTAGACTGCTTCCTCTGAGCTGTATTGCATGCCCAGGATATGTCTGGGAAGTTGAAGTCCCCCACAAGAACGAGCGCTGACGATTTCGCGGCTTCTGCCAGCTGCCTGTAGAACTGCTCATCTGTCTCCTCATCCTGGTTCGGCGGTCTATAACAGACCCCCACCAGGATGCTTGCCTTGTTGGCCTTCCCTCTGATCCTAACCCATAGGGACTCAACCTTATCATTTCCAGCCTCGAGTTCCACAACATCAAAACACTCTCTAATATAGAGCCACACCACCACCCCTTCTGTGCTGCCTGTCCCTTCTGAAGAGCCTATAGCCAGGCATTGCAGCACTCCAGTCATGAGAGTGGTCCCACCACGTTTCCGTGATGGCAACCAAGTCATTGCTTGCCTGCTGCACAATGGCTTCCAGCTCCTCCTGTTTGTTGCCCATGCTGCATGCATTAGTGTAGATGCACTCAGCTGGGCCATTGTCTTCTCCCCCAGCCCTGACATTGTTCCCCCTGGCACACCTCTAAGAAGTCTTATTCCCTCCCCATCCCCCTGCCTACCTAGTATAAAGCCCTCTCAATGATCCTTGACAGCTCCTGGGCTAGGATCCATTTTCCCCTTAGAGACAGGTGGGACCCATCTGCAGTTAGCAGGCCAGGTGCCGAGTAAAGCGCCCCATGGTCAAAATACCCAAAATTTCTGTGTTGACACCAGCCTCTGAGCCACGTGGTTATCAGGCGGGCTTTCCGGCTCCTCTCTGTACCCCTCCCTGCCACTGTAGAGATGGAGGAAAGCACGACCTGTACTCCTGCTCCATCTACTAATCGTCTCAGTCCCCTAAAGTCCCATTTGATAGCCTTCAGGCTTCTTTCTTCAATATCATCTCTGCCAGGCTGGACTATCAAAAGAGGATAGTAGTCAGAGGGATGAACCAGGTTACAGCCATGTTAAGGGAGTAATTTCCAAGCAAAGAATGAACATTTCCTTTAAAACATATAATTATTTTCTAAATTTAAAAAGAAAGACTATCAAAAATGTGTCAGTATTTCCTTAACATTCTGAAAGCCAAGAAGTGAAAACTCAAAACATGGAACAGAATTTCCTCAAAGTAACTGGTTTACAGTATTAATTAGAAAACAAGTAAATATCTCTTCTCCTAAATAAGGAAGCACAGATTTTTAATTTGTAATTTCTAAATTTGAAAAAGCAAACACACAAACAAAACAACAGCATCAACCCTCTTTTAAATTCTCCACTAAATAATGGATGACATGAGAGTGTATTTGGGAATTAGGGAATGCCAGCATGGCACTAAGCCTGTCGGAGTTTAAGAAACTTTTGGACTGTGCTCTTAGTCATATGGCCTGAATTTTTGGGTAGACCTGTGTGGTGCCAGGAGTTGGACTCATTGATCCTTGTGGGTCCCTTCCAACTCAGGGTATTCCATGATTCTATCATTCTATGGTAATTGTTCAAAGCTTTACATTGCCTAGAGTCCCAATAGGCCATGATGGGCAAGTCATTTGCAAGGCTGAGTAGAGGGAGCCTGTGACTTAACTTCATCCCTAAGCATCTGTTTAAGAATAATAATAACTGCCCTTTCCATCTTTTCTCTTAAGCTGCAAATGTCATATGTTATAAATTTGCTGAAATGTGAGAATACTCGGAGCCCGATTTAGCCAAAGTAAATCTGCGGTGGCCTTCTGACCATAAGGGATCTATACCGTGTGTAAATTTGGCTACTGAATGGGATTTCACACTTTCTGTATGGGGCTATTTTAGGGATGCAGCATTGGAAAAAAGTCAGAGGAGGTGGTTAGGAGGTGGTGGAGAGAGGAGAGGAGAGGAGAGGAGAGGAGAGGAGAGGAGAGGAGAGGAGAGGAGAGGAGAGGAGAGGAGAGGAGAGGAGAGGAGAGGAGAGGAGAGGAGAGGAGAGGAGAGGAGAGGAGAGGAGAGGAGAGGAGAGGAGAGGAGAAAAATAATCAATTTTCAACAAAGGAATAGCTTCACTGGCAAATGAAATTTCATAAATTTGTGAAAGAGCAACCTTCTAAATCAGAGCTAAAGATCATTGAACATCATCCAGAAGAGTTTATGGATCAATCCAGGTATGCTGATGGTACTGAAGCTTTGCTTGGAATCAGGCAATCATATATGTTTGTGAGGTTTATTGTCTTCACATATTTCCTTAGTCCTTCTAAATTAAGGAATGGAAAAAAAAACATTTAGATGCTCTTTTTCTTACTGAACAGTAACTGAAACAGACCTCTGAACAGCTCTTTCTTAGTAGCAGGACTAGCTGAAAAATGTTTGAATATGCAAGTTTTAGATTCTAATATTTTAAATTATACTTCAAAGCCTAATACAATCTCCTTAGATTCACTTGTTTTGTAGAGATATTTGTAGAAGTAACTGTAAGAATTAGTAGAATACAGCTAATGCTGTACTGACTCCAATTAAAAAGAAGTTTAATGTTTAAAAACAGAACAAAGTGTCAGAGATGTATATCTGCCTCAGTAATAGCTGAAATGGAAAATTAAAACACCCTTCATGCTCTCTGGTAAGGGGTAATAGTGTTAAACTTTAAATGAATTAAAAGGTGTTCTTCTATAAGGACTCATAAGCCTCAAAGTTATATTTTCTATTAGAATTGTTTAATTAAGCCATGTATTCAACAAAGTATAGCAGTTAAAATGACTCAGCAAGTACTCCAGAACACGAATACACATCTAAATGAAGGACAGGCTGTCTGGATATGACAAAGAATCATGTTAAAAGCACTTGTGTTTTGTTTTGGTTTTAAATAACAGCACATACACAAACACACACACACACACACAAATCCCTCAAGCAAAATCAGCTCTAAAATTAAATCTGAACAAAAAATTTTGGTACATGTTTTGGACATGAAATTCGGGGAGTTAAATGTGTGATTGTAATGTTATCCAGAGGTGACATTGTCTATGGGATCTAATGGGCAATCTTCTCCTACCAAAATGAGGGGCTTGTAATGGACTACAGTGAAATCTGAAGCTTGTTCTGCATAATTACATAATTCATTGAATTCACATTATATGGGACAGTATAACTAAGATATTTTAGTAAGATACTACATTTTCTTTCTAAAACTCCTTATGAAGCATTAAACATTTTCCACTCTGCTCTGCCCTCCTTATCCTTCTGAATGAAGAAGTACTCAAATCATACTGTTGCATTTCAATAATAATTGTAAACATTTGCAAAGTATTTTGTGATGTGATTACAAAGATTCTCAGAACTGTTCAACATCACTGTCTGTATTGTAAGGCCAGGTTCCATTACCACCTAGATTAAACAGATTGTGTCTCTGATCTTATGCATTTCTATTTTTTGCAGATTTTTTTTTTTACAAGCACAAGTAACATCTGTCCTTTTCAGTCTCTTCACAGCATCCAACCACATTGACAGATGTTTCCCAAACCATACTGTCTGCTAACATTTAAAGGAATACAGTATTTGCATAAACACTGGGAATTCCAATCTTAGTACTTTCCATACCGCTTTTTTTTTTTTTAATCAACATTTTTTGTTCATTAGCCATCATTTTGTTTTACTCTTCATAAAGCAGACATTGTGTGCACACATCTGTTAAATCTGGGCTGTATTTATTACAGTTCTGCTCCTCCAGAAACAGGAAGGATTAATTACCACAGACCAGCTCTAGAAGCACCCCCGTGTTTCTTAACACACAAAATTAATTCAGAGTTGACAAAACTCTTTCAGACACAACCTGCTTCCTGCTGATGGCGCTTTATTAGCATATTCTTCCCAGAAAAAAAAAATGCCTCATAGACCCCTTTTACCTCTCCTCAGAGTTCAATTTGTAAAGCACTGAGTGACAGGCAGCAAAATGGCTTGACTATATCTGCGGCAAGTTGCCAAATCCTCCCGATAGAAGCACTTTGGAGCCTTTGTTCTGAGTACATTAAAGTCACAGAAGGTCCATGTACTGTAGACAGTACAGGGCAGGCAGGATGTTCACAGTAAGACAAAACAGCAGGTGATAAATGACATTAAATAACAGTGAGAATTTACCACAGACTAAATTAACTACTGGAGTGAAATGTTCTCAGCTCTAAGGCTATATTAACAGTGAATTTATAATCAGGTGATTATCATTCTTTTTAATGTTCAAAGAAGTCTATATGTAAAAATGATCAAGACAGCTCTATTTAACTTCAGAGACAATCTGCTGGAACAGGTTCTAAAAATGACAAAGGATAACTCTTCTTTCCACCCTCCACCCTTATGTATATTTACACAGTTAGTTCTTAAAAAATATTTAGATCATTGGATATTTGACATACACCTCTTTATAAAAATCAGAGTCACACTGAGTTGCTCCTAGCTAATCAAACTCTTGAAAAGAAGCTTCTGTCATTCCAGTTTAAGAACCATGCAAATGAAAAATTGTTAGCTCAAAGGTGAGGGGAAAAAAGTGAATCACTGCCATATATATAAATTGAGTTCTGTTTTGTAAGAAGGTTATTATTACACTTTCACTGAGTAACTATCAACAGTTAACATTACTGTAAAAACATTCGATACTGTCTGGACATGTGATTATATTTTTAAAAAGAAATATTTATTTCTAATAACTTCAGAATCTCAAGTGGGTGCAAAAGAAACAGGAAGAATGAAGGGAGGGAGGGAGGAAAATAATAAATTTTCTGCAGTTTTCTATATTTAATGTTACCATTCATTTGTCTGATGAACTTTTCTCTGTGTGGAAAGACAGTTTTTGCAGTTTAACTACAGTCTGCTCTTTAACACAGCTCCTCTAGAATATCTGGCAGAATTTGTATATTTTATTTAGAAAAAGAGCACAAAGAGCTAAAGATAATAAAACAATCCAAACAACTGCTGATGATCAGAAACAGTAATGCCAAATAACACATGCAAAAGACTGGGTAAGAAGTACTATGATGTTTCTAAATGAACTTTTTGAAGTCTTGGTGATATTTCCCCTTGAAATTCAGATTTTTTATTCAGGATCCCTGTTCTGATTGCAGTCGGTAATCCCCAAGTGTTTATTAAGAAGTGCAGGAGTAAAGAATGAATCTATAAAAATAAATATAATTTATATTAAGCTTGGCTAGCTCAATAAGAATAATTGGACATACTGGCCTCACATGCAAGGAATTGAACCTGACTGGTGTCACCATGTTCAGTCATCTAAACTCAAGATTCAATCCATCAGTTGCCCTAAGGAGTTCAGCTGTTCCTGTGAAGAGGAAGGCTGATAATGATCAACAAATACCTATCCTGCAAAAACTCAGAGCTTTAGTTTATTCAATGGTTATTGTGTACACCAATCCCTCTTGATTCCTGAGCTTGGATCTGCTTCAGACATTGTTCTTGAAAGGTAATAGATAGGAATTGCACTTTGTGAGCATATAACTGATGATGTCTTTAACATGGTTACACAATATGTGATATATCATAGCACAATATGAATGGTTTACTCTCCTCACAATGTCCACTAATCTTGATAGAATGAAATTAAGAGGCATAAAATAGACACCTATTGTAATGTATTCTTATACTTATTATTCCATATACTATTTCTCAAAAGTTTCCTAGACAGTGTTAAAACCTACGATAGGCTGCTTGTGAACTGTGTTGAAAGGAAAAAAAAAAAAAAAAAAAAAAAAGTATTCTTTCCTAAACCAAGGAGTTTTGAACTACATTAAAATCAGAAAAACAGTTTTGATAACTATAGCATCCAAAGGTCAGATTGGACATGTCATCTTGCAAAGGAAATAACAAAAAGCTCTGGGTTCTTAGAGTTTCCAGTATGTAGATAGTAGTAGTTAGAAACAAGCCATTTGATTTTCTTTAGACCTTTTCCTATCAATACATAATCTCTATCTGTATTGCGGATAAAGAAAATCTTAAAAATGTGTTGTAACTTTATCCTTGGCCAGTCAGACATAAGGATTTTTTATTTTTCTTTTAATTATGCTTTATGTCCTTTTCAAAGTACACATTTCAGGGAAAAATACCTATAAGAATTTCATTGCAGGAGAAAAACAAACAAACAAAAAAATGAAACAAGCTACAGCAGAGGCAACATTAGTGAATTCTTCACCACAGACAAGCTTCCTTCTCTTTAATCACATAAATTCACAAGGAATGCACTAGATCCAGCTGCCAAAGAGATGATAGTGGGTTATGCTTTTCAGTTTGAAGCTTCACTAGGACACAGGATCCTACTAAGTACTGTGTTCTTTCAAAATACACCAGATAATATTACAAGTCTTTATTTTTTATTATTATTTTTTTAATTACAGTACTTAAAAGATGGCAGATTAAGATTCATATTTGATCAGTCATTTAAGCTCTTAAAATTATGTTAAGAACGCTCATTTGAAACCAATGGGAAATTAGAAGAAAAACACAGAAAATATATTTCTTGATCTAATCTTCTGGGTTCTTTATTTAAGCAATCAAAAAACTACTCAGAAGTACACACAAAAAATCTGTTGAATTTGTCACATTTCTATGACAAAAGATGTTTTGAATTCTCAGAGTTACAACATTGGCTTCACATGAAAACATTAACATCAAAATCATCCAGAATTTCTTCCAGGTGGAGGAGTATTATCTGTTACCAGTAGGCACAGATAAAAACATTCTCAATAGGATTTCTCTATTTCATCCATTTTTCCTGACCTAAAACATCAGCAACAGATTTATATGAGAATATCTCTTCTCTTTGTGCAGATGATAAACTTGAGATTCCAGACTCTTCAAAACATTATTGTTCAATCATTTTTTATTAAAAAAAAAAAAAGAAAAAGAAAAAAAAAAGAAAAAGAGAGAGAAAAAAAAAATCTTGCACTTTGATACCATTGACAGCTAGTTTCCTGTCTTTATTATATCATCATTTATACAAGACACTTCAAAACTGCTTCAGCAAAACAACAATAACAAAAGCATGCACAAAGCATATGTGCTTTATATCTTTACTTTAGAATCCAGACAGGCTTTAGTTTTCACTTTTCCATTAAAAGGTCAGGTTATACTACAAGTCTTTCATCAGTTGTACTGTTGACATATTTTTTTGTATTTCTAATCATGTTGTTCCTAGGGTGGGTTCTTTTTGTGCGTATGTGTTGTTTAAGTCTCTATACGTACTACATTGAGATAAATATTCTTGTGATGCAGCTCTCACCAGACACAGTTCTGCACTCTGTGACTCACAGCAAAGCTAAGGTATGTAAATTGGCAACAGCAGTTTGCTGTCTCTTCTCTGAACAGATTGGATCCCAAGACAGGCCCTCTGGCACTCTTTCATTCTGCTGCGGATGCTTGCCATTGTGGAGTTCTCCCTGACTTGTTCCTTGCTATTAACACTAGGAAATCTCACAAGCTTTCAAAAGAACAAGGTCAAGGGTCATTACAAAAATAAAATAAATAAAATAAAATTAAATTAAATTAAAACGCTCAGTATATTTTTTAAGAAACATTATACTATTACTCTTTAGAAGATATAGTAAAGAGTACAAAAGATATAGTAAAGATCTACACAAATATATGATCCTGTGCTAACACTTTTTGTTTGAAATGAACCTTTCATAATTGTAAATATGAAAATAATTTTCATATATCAGATGTAGCAGGAGTCCTTAAAAATATAATGAATTTCTGATTGTGGGTGTTTCACAGTTCCCGTAACATCACTAGTTTCTTCCTAAACAGTCAGACATCATCCAAAATGCAGGGCAGAGCTTTCTGCAAGTACTAAACATGCATCTTCAAGCAGGCAGAATTAAATTTATCACATATTATTTTCAGTGGCTCGCACAGATTACTAAAGAGTTGAAAACATCTCATTTAAAACTCTTTTGGGAACATTAATTATGTTTTTTATAGTTACTATCTGCCAATTTTCCCCTGAATATATAACAGCTAATTTAAATTTTTTACAGACTTTAGGTAGCTGTGCCTTCAAAATAACGTGTGTTCCACAGACCTAATATGTAGAGGTGGGTAAATATATAAACCATGCAGAGTCTAATTCTGCTACCTGCCTCCCACAATAGTACATCTGCATATCTGAATACTGATTTTATTTGGCTCAGAGCTCAATGTGTGCTAAAGTTCTTTCAATCTCTAGTGCTAAAAGCTTGAAAAATATTGTCTGATGACTCTACACTACTTGCAATATGCTTATTATGCAAGGAAAGGATCTTACTTTAAGATTTTTTCCAAGATAAAAGCAATTTTATATCACACAGACATACACAGACTCACACAGTCACAGACACACAGAGGAGAAAAAAAAAAAAAAAAAAAAAAAACACCAAGAATTAAATCCTTTTGTAATTTAGTACCTGGAATCTTGCAGCCATTAGTTATTAGCCTGACTTTGTGAATATGGTTTCAGGGAAAAGTAATCAGGGACTGCAAGCATCTGTAAGACATTTCCTATTTTATGGTTCTACACATTTCCTTCATGTACTCCTACTAAAGTCTAACTGCTATAGTCAACTGTTGCTGAAACTGATCCTCTTATATCAGTTCCAATCAAAACGACTGCAAGCAATAGACAATTTCTAACCCCTTCACAACCCATTTAGGCTCTCAGAAGGAGTAAATGATTTGAAGCCCAAACTTACTACTGTTGGAGCACCTGTGACACAGGTGTAGACCCTTAAAAAGATGTTTCTTTCTTGGTGAGAAAAACACAAGAGTAAGCTGACCTCAGTAGAAGAAATAAATTTTTCTTGTGTGGGGAAAAGAGAAATGGAATCACTGAAGCACCAAAAAGTGACATTGTGCTGCGCACAGGCTTGCTAAATACAGAGGCCAAGTCACAATCTTTTTATCTTGCTAAATACAGAGGCCAAGTCACAATCTTTGTTCACTTAAAACTACCACTGATTCCAGAAGAAATTGACTACATAATTTCCCTCACTATGAATAATTCTACTAAATGAATATATTTAATACACATGAATATTTATCACTTCTAGCTTATGAAGTTGTAATAGTACTGAAATCATTGTAAGAGTAAAACAATATTCTGAATTTAAAAGGTCTTTCCACTATTGCTGTGTCTGTCTGCTGTTCAAGAAATTCTACAATAATTTCAGTGAGTTTGACACTACCATCTGCACTGAAGTAGAGATATTAGAAGAAAACAAAAAGCATTGGATTGCTTACACATTTCAACTGATATTAACAAAGGCAACGTACCTCATCTTGTCCATGCCTCAGTAAATTAACAATCCTTAACATAACTGCAGTACTTGCATTATATACAGTATTGGGGCATTTTATCTCTTGTGATTGCTTTATGAGAGACATATCAATTAGTGGATTTTATGTACTAAATGCCCCACACAAATTTGTTTTAATTTTGGGAAGAAATTAAATGGATCATATTTTGCTATATATTGATTTTAAGGAAGAGCTTTTTTTTTTTCTTTCTATTACTATTATTCTTTCTATTTCTATTTTTTGAAAAAAAATAATCTAGATGTTAAGATTACAATTTGAGTGTTGTTTTCTCTACTAAGAGCAGTTTTATATTTATTTACATTATGTATTCATGTGTGGGTGTACAAATACATTAAATATCTACACAGTTACTATGCCATATGGAAAAGTCTATAGAATCTAAACTTTACCATAAGGCTGGATATTTTAGTAGATTACAGTTAACATTTGAAAGGTTCAGACTTTCTGATAGAGCTGCTGGAAAGAACAAGAGATACAGATTTTTTTTTTTTTTTTTATTTACTTCTCATAATAAAAACTTAAGACCTTACCAAGCTGTGTTTAATTTTATTGAAGTCATCCATTAAGAAGGGGCAAGTCCAGCTGCAATGTTGATAGAGAACAAAAAATATCTGTGTTTTGGTACAACTTTTTAGCTCATCACACGTCATCGTGCACTACAGCAGGCCCCACCAAGATACATAATTTCTGTCTTCTAGTAAATTTGTGTTGGAAAGTCTTTTTAGCTACATAAGAGCTTCCAAACCAAAACAACAACAAACAACAACAACAACAACAATAACAACAACAAATCAGCATTAATGTTTAGTTGCTATAGGTACTTAGGCAGAGGATTCCTAAGTCTGGTCAGCAGGTTATTCACAATTCCTATAGAGACAGCTGGTACTGTGTGGGCAGGACTATTCATATCTTACTCCATCTTTTTTTAAGGTAGCAAAAATTCTTGTTCCGTGAAGCGAATGGCAAGGATATTACCCAAATGGAAAGGCAAGTGTTCCAGGAGGCAAAATTCCATTGAAGTGAAGTCAGTAATAAATACTGCAGAGCTCTAAATGATATTGGAAATAGTATTATTTAAAATTGGAAGATAATTTCCAGTTTTATACTTCATATGGGCTTTAATCTCAACCCTCAAAATGGCACATTTTTTCACAAGACAGAACAGTTTTCTGAATTTTAATTTTTAGAGTTTTAACATGAAATAATATTACATTTTCCTTGCCTTCTTGTTGTACCTTAATCTGAAATTGCCAAAGAGTTTCATAGCAAGTGTCATAAAAATTGGAGGATTCAAACTTTAGACAGAAACGACATTGCAGCTAGAAAATTATGAAATATATCTCTGTATCTCTCTGCATTTTCCCTTTTCAGCAATAGAATTGTATACTCCTACAATACATTTTCTTCTAAATTGATATCTGAACTAGAATTAGGCAAATAAAATTAATTTTGCAGGATGAATAAAAGTGGTACTAACATCACACACCTTTGTCTAGAAGCACAAGTTTTCATGCCCTTAATTTACAGCTAAAGAACAGTACACAGACATATACTTATGTCCTATTTCCCATATAAATATTAAAAACCTTCAATGTTTCTGAGATTCAAATTACAAATATTAAGATTCATTGCATCTTTCAATCTAAAATCTTTTAAATTCCTTCTTTGACTTAGAGTAAATAATCCAAATTATCATAGGATGCTGTGAATTGTCCTCTGGAAATAAACATTATTCTCTGTTCACTACAGAAAACTAGATAACTGACTTTTTGATTTCTTAGGTTAAGTGAAAATTACCGCTTATAAACTACATTTGTTTGTACTGTCGTTGAGTTTCAACTAAAGAATAATAATGTCTTTTTGGGGGTGTTTTTTGTTTGTTTGTTTGTTTGTTTGTTTTTCAGCAAATTTGGGAAATACAACAGGAAAAACTAAGCGAAAAACCTTTAGACAGCTAGAGAGAGGTGAAATTAATTCTGCCAGAACTGCAAAAGTAAAACACTACAGAATGTAGCCTAGCTGTACACACTGTGATTCCATTATTTCAAATCCAGTTGATGTTTTTTTAGATCTCAAATGAAGAAATTGGCATCATAACAAGAAGTGCTAAAACTTTAAAATGGTCAAGACTGAGATACTTGCTAAAGCTTTTAAGCATATCTTTTCTGTAAATGTTATACTACAGAATCATAATTATGAACCCCATTAAGGAAAGACAAAGATGATCCTCTGAAAGTTGACTCAGAGCTGCAAAAACACAGTTCAGCATGCAAGGTGTTTGTCTATTTTATGGTCTTCCCCCTCATGTCAGCAACATTTCCTTCTCTTCCCTGCCACTTCTCAAGGGATGATCCATCACCCATTTAGTCCATATAATCCGTATAGTACTCTCTATAGGGTGCATTCCAGTGCCCATGTACTTTTGCATTCTCACGTGACTAGTCACAATGTATCTCTCAGTCTGAAGCTATTGTAATTTACACTGCTGCGTAGAAAATCCCTATCTATATCAGAATGGAGGAAAGAGAAAGAGCAGTGGAAGATAAAGTCATTCTACGTATCTGTTTCTTAAATTACGCCATCTTTTTCCCCCTGTTCTTTCTCTTTTACCAGTCACATCAACCTTCTATGCCACTTATCTCTGTAGTACCTCTAAGTTCATAGAATCATAGGATCGTTAAGGTTGGAAAAGACCTTCAAGATCATCTGGTCCTACCATTGCCCTACTACCAATGTCACCCACTAAACCATGCCCTAAACACCACGTCCAACCTTTCCTTGAACACCCCCTGGGACGGTGACGCCACCACTTCCCTGGGCAACCCATTCCAATGCCTGACTACTCTTTCTGAGAAAAAATGTCTCCTCATTTCCAACCTAAACCTCCCCTGGTGCAACTTGAGGCCATTCCCTCTAGTCCTACTGCTAGTTACCTGTGAGAAGAGACCAACCCCCAGCTCCCCACAACTTCCTTTCAGGTAGCTGTAGAGAGCAATAAGGTCTCCCCTAAGCCTTCTCTTCTCCAGACTAGTCAACCCCAGTTCCCTGAGCCACTCCCCATAGGACCTGTGTTCTAAGCCCTTCACCAGCTTCGTAGCCCTTCTCTGGACACACTCCAGGGCCTCAATGTCCTTCTTGTAGTGAACGGCCCAAAAACTGAACACAGTACTTGAGGTGTGACCTCTCCAGTGCAGAGTACAGGGGAACCATCACCTCCCTGGTCCTGCTGGCTACACTGTTCCTGATACAAGCCAGGATGCCATTGGCCTACTTGGCCACTTGGGCACGCTGCCTCCTCATGTTCAGGTGAGCATCGATCAGCACTCCCAGATCCTTTTCCTCTGCACAGCTTTCCAGCCACTCTGCCCCAAGCCTGTAGCATTGCACAGGGTTTTTGTGGCCAAAGTGCAGGACCTGGTGTTTAGCCATGTTCTTCCTTTCATTGCTGTTTCTTTATGATATACACTAAACATTAGTCAGCAAACTAATGGCTTCTTTTGACACAGCAGAAGGAAGGGATGCCAGCCAAAGGGTCCTTCACAGGCTTGAGAGATGGGCCTATATAAACCTCATGAAGTTCAACAAGGCCAAGTACAGGGTGCTGCACCTGGGTTCGGGCAAACCCAAACATCAGGACGGAATGAGGGGGTGAACAGATTGAGAGCAATCCTGCCCAGAGGGACTTGAGGGTGCTGGCAAATGAAGGACTGGATATGAGCTGGCAGTGTGGTCTTGCAGCCCAGAAATCGTATCTTGGGCTGCATTAAGTGTCCAGCAGGCCAAGGGAAGTGATTTTCCCCCTCTACTCTGTTCTTGTGAAACTCCACCCAAACTCTGCCCCACTTCTGCTGGGGACCCAGGCACAGGAAAGATGCTGACCTGTTAGAGAGGGTCTGGAGGAAGGCCACAAAGATGATCAAAGGGCTGGAGCACCTCTCCTATGAAGAAAGGCTGGGAGAGTGGGGGTTGTTCAGCCTCGAGAAGAGAGGGCTCCTGGGAGACCTTATTGCAGCCTTTCATTGCTTAAAGGGAGCATATAAGAAACATGGAAAGAGTTATTCAAGACCCACCTGGATGCTTTCCTTCTCAGCCTATTGTAGGAAACCTGCTTTTAGCAGGGGTGATGGACTCATTGATCTCCAGAGCTCCCTTCCAACCCCTGCCATTCTGTGATTCTGTGACATTTTGTAAGTGCATGAAGTGATAGGACAAGGGGTTATCCTTTTATACTAAAAGAGGTAGGTTTTGATTAGATATTAGGAAGAAATTCTTTACTCTGAGGGTGGTGAGGCACTGGAACAGGTTGCCCAGAGAAATTGTGGATGCCCCATACCTGAAGTTGTTCAAGACCAGGTTGGATGGGACTTTGGGCAGCCTAATCTAGTGAGAGATATCCCTGCCCATGGACTAAACGGCCTTTAAAGGTTCCTGATGGTCTTTAAAGGATCCTTCCAATCTAAACCATTCTATGATTAGATAATTCTTGCTTAAATTCCTCAGGTTGCAGGACAACTCAAATTCTTCCTGATTAGTTGTGGGGAAAAAAAAAAAAAATTACATGTCATTCAGCTCATTCAAAAACTTCTACAAAGTAATTTCTAAGAAACTTCTTGTAATTAATACTGTGGTTTCATTTGTTATTTTTATGAAATTTTATTGCTTTAAATCACAAGCGTCTCTCTCATTTCCTGCTGTTCATTATACCTTTTTTTTTTTTTTTGTCACTAGGTAGAATTGTTTGAAAAACATGTCCATTCTTCCATGAAAAAATGTTTTCTTTTTGTTGCTTGTTTTTGTTTGTTTGCTTACTTTATTTTGTTTCAATGATGACATATATTAAAGTTTAAAACTCAATTTTGTTTAAATTTTAAATTCACACAAAGGTAAGTGTCTTTATTTTTTGTTGAAGAAAATTGTTAATGCCTGTTTGATACTAAGAAATAGGAATACTTAAAACATTATTTCATAAATAGCAAGTTAAAAGCATTATATGACTGAGGGATCAGAAAATATATATATATAAATGTAAATTAAAATATAGTAGTATTTGTATATAAACATATATTTAAATATATTTTTAAAATTCTTCATCCTCAGTCTTTAAGAAGTTGTACATACGTAGGCAATCTTCTAAGCCTAGTCATTCCTGGCAAATTCATTACAGTGTAGTAATGCAGTTTCATAACAGACACATAATTTTGACAATCAATACTCTTTTTCTGTAGAACATTAAGCTCAGTGTCAACTGACATGTTGGAACTGACTAGCTGATTGGTTCCTAAATATTGTTCCAGTACTTCTTTATACAAATTTTTGTATAATCTTACATCTATTTTCTCACAAGTGGCTTTATAAAGAAAAGTATCAGTTTATCTCACCTACATAAAACATCTGCCTGAAATTAATAATGACAAAATGAATAAAGCCCCATAGGAAACACTAACACGTATGAACATGCTTTCTACAGAAGTTGATCTGCTATTCAGAAAATCAGGATCAGGTTCAAGAACATTATGCGTACTTAAGGAAAAATCCAACTGCTTTCTCTGCATGGGCAGAGGGCCCGCTCTAAGACGGAGTCACCATAATTATGCAGTCCTGTTTTAAAAGGGGCTGAGGAAATCAAATGTGACTGATAGCTGGCACAGAGCTTGTTTTTGTGGGGTTCAGCACTTGACTGCCCACACATGGGACTGTTACAAGGCCTTGAGTGTCATGCCTCCATAAAGTGTTTTATCCCTTTCACTCCAGGGGGGAAATGGGAGGAGTACACACCTTCATTCCAGATGAGACTTCCCAGTTGCCACTTGACTTTTTTCTATTACAGAGGCCCAATCACAGGAAAAAAATAAAAATAAAAATAAAGTAAAAAATAAAATTACTAATATAGATTTGTATTCAGAATATTTCTTTTTTTTTTTCAGTGTATGCTTCATACTCCTCAATCAGAAGTCTACTTTATGATAATGATAGTGAAGAGATTAGGAAATAAATTTCTGCTGCTACAGAAACCACTCTTCTGCTTGTATCGTAATTCATTCACTTCTGCCTTCATTTTTCTCTGAATCATTCATGTGTATAAATCTAGCCTTAAAACTCTGCTTTATTTTTGGATAGGTATTATCCGAAGAAGCAAGGTTCAAGTCTGAGCCTGTAATATATTTGATTTAAAAGCAGGCCAGTGACTGAACTTGGCCAGATTCAAGTCCAGCAGTCCCAAAATTTAGGACTTGCTTGACATTTTGCAGAACACTCATACCAGGTATGTTAGATGCTGAAGTTAGATCATTTCTTGTTGACAAAGAGTTGTTTGCAGAAGGCAACTTGAGGCAAGAGATAAATATAGACGTTCTCAGTCAAATGTCATAAATACCCCTTCCTTTCCATGAGCTAGATAAAGAGCCCTTAAAAATATAGTTTGGTAGTCATATACATTTCATATATATCTTGTATATATATACACATGTATATACAATGCCTGTCCATGGCTGTTTCTCAGAGGCATCTCTTCACAGTCAATCCCTTCCTTAATGTAGAGGGCAACACCCACTCCCTTCCTTCCCTATCTCTTCTGAAGAGCCTGTAGCCCTCTATTCTAGTGTTCCAGTTATGTGATCCATCCCACCACGTTTCTATGCTAGCAATCGGGTCACATTTGTCTAATTGTGCCATGGTTTCCAACTCTTCCTGCTTGTTTCCGATGCTGCGTGCATTGGTGGAGAGGCACTTCATCTCAGCTACCAGTCGTATCACATTTCCAGAACCCTTCCTGATTGCATTGGGACAGTTCACAAGTATTTCCCTACCGTTACTTAGAGTGATAGTGTTCTCAGGTATGCTTCTTTCACTCAGAGGTGCATCCCCTCCCCCCAACAGCATCTAGTTTAAAGCCCTCCTGATAAACCCAGACAGCTTACTGCCCAGAACACTCTTGCCCCACCTGCTCAGCTGAGCCCCATCTGATGTCAGCATGCCTGACCTCTCAAAAGTGCGTCCGAGGAGATAGAACCCAAAACCTTGGGCATGGCACCAGCCTCGCAGCCAACCATTCACTCGGTCTGTTGGCCTCCTTCTTCAGTCCCAGTCACCAGCTGGGAGGGCAGAGGAGAACGCTACTTGCATTCCTGATCCCTACAACTTCTTTCCAAGGGACATAAAATCCTTTTTGATATTTTGGATTTTCCTTGTTACAGCTTCACTTGATTCTATTTGAAAAAGTAGGAAGGGGTGGTGGTCTTTGGGACCCACCAGACTTGGTAGCCTCTTCGTAATATCACGAATACGGGCCCAGGCAGGCAGAAAACCTGACTGGAGAGCTCATCTGGATGGCAAGTGGGAGCCTCAGTGCATCTCAGAGAGGAGTCTCCAATGGCTAATACCTTTCACACCTTCTTTGTGGCACTGGTTTTGATGCAGTGGGGAGACTGAGCCAACATTTTTATGGTCAACCTTTCTGAGTTCCCTGTGGCTGGCCTTTCTGAGGTCTTTACCAGTTCTCCTGGAGTCCCCTAGCTCCTGCCTTAGAACCTCACACCTATTGTGCAGGATCACCTTCAGGGGCAGGAGGGGGACTCCTCCTCCAGCTCTGATCAGAGACTAGGGTCCACTCTCCCTCATCCTGTGAGTCTTTCAAATGTGATTGTTTTGGGCTACACTCTTTTTTCCCTACCCCTTGCCTAGACTTAGGGCAGGGCTGTTGCTCGGACCGTGTCAGCATATAATATCATTTGTCAGTCTCACTCAGAGTCCCGAATGCTACGCTGCCTACGCTGCCTGGTGAACTCCTCTCACAACTGAGCCACCTGTTTGAAGAGTGCATCCAGCTAGGCACACTTGCACCCATGACACCCACTTCTGCCTTCATACCCTATAGGGGACTTCCAGAGACTGGAGCTCTGTGGAACTGAGGGTCTAGGCCACTCTTTCAATCCTCGGGAGGTCTGTTTGGGTGGAGGCATCTGCCTGGGTAGTTTGTGGCCCACCCATCTGGGTTTCAGCTGCAAACTGGCAGGTTCAAGGGGTGGACACCATTTCTTCAGTAGACGGTCCTTCCCAGAACACAGATATGACCAACCCTACTCAACCTCCCTGCTCGCCCTCCCTGAGCACCCTGCCTCACAAACTGCTGCACCATGCCCTGACTGACACTTGCCCTGTTCGCCTCGATCCTGGTCACTCACGCTCCCTAGGGACTGCCTTTTTAAGACAGAGAGAGGGCTGCTGGCTTTGCCCAAGCCTCACCAGCCACCCTCGTGAGGGCTGTCAGGTCCTGGCAGCTTCCTTGGCTGCCACAAAGGGGCCTTGATGCAGGAAAATCCCTGTCCGCTGCAATCCTCCAATCTGCTGCAGAATGTGTCTGCCCTGGAGCCACTCCAGAAGCCCTTTCCAACCTTAACCATTTTATGATCCTGTGAATTAAACGACAACTTTTGCTGGGTTTGAAACCTACTTCAGACATAATAAATATGAAAAATATATTTTTTTAATTAAATAGATCTGTACATTTCTTCAGTGATAATCAGTGCAGGTTTAAGAGAGCCCAGACACTTCCAGAATTTTTCTTACAGACAGAAATATGTTTGAAGAAAAATAGATTGGGGGTGGGGAAGAAGCAGAAGGGAAGGGAAAAAGAGAGAGCACAAACACACACTAATTATAACACATAATAAAAAAAGTAGGTATTTCATTCAAATGCATACAAAATAATAGTTCTGTCAGCTTTTTTGACATTTTCACTGACTTTCAGTTCACTCGGAATATCTACATATATATACATATATCTCTCCCCCTTTCATAGTAATAAATACAACAATACAACAATGTGACAAATTGAAGCACGTCTTCCCACAAATGCACCATGTGTGCTTACCTTTAACAATACAATCTTTGGAGTGCCCAGTAGCAAAACATATTTCCAGACCTGTGTACACTCCACTTTGATAGCAGACTTGTCATGAATTTGCTAACGTTTCCAGCTTGGGCATGTGCTGTCCCGAAAATTCACACTGTTCTCTAAATGTGCACTAACAGGAAGTTAAACACTGTTCATGTTTCCACATTCATCATCCACATATATTTATGTAGGTATTGCAGCTGATTTACTAGTGATGGTTTAATCTCTAGGCAGACACACCTCTGGACATTTAGTAGTGATGATTTGTTATTTATTTATAGTCAAATGTAGCTCTCACTTATATAAAGGAAAAAAAATAAAAATAGAAGACTGTATTTTTTAATGTTCCTGTTGAGACAAATCATTTATCTTGTAATTTTTTTCTCTTTATAGCAGTTCCTTGTAAATTTGAAATTCTAATTTAATATCAGAGTTGCGTTAATGATTCTCAATATGGGACATTCTGGTTATTGCTTGTTTCTGTTTTTGCAACTTTTACGTTCTGATTTGGAATAACGAAATGGATTTATATTCCTGGGTGATTTGGAGGATCCACAAAAAGACACATTTACATCCTTCACAAAACTGAAAGTGGAGTCACCATAATCCTGCTTTGGCTGCTAATCTCAATCTCCTTTGAAGAGTTTCTGCTCATGAAAAAGAAATAATTATTTGACCATTATTTAGCTTGAACACTTCGCATAGAGAGTAATAAAGTAGTGAAACATAAATTGGATATTTTCTTGAGATAAAATATTTTGAAATATTTTTGTGTTGATAATAAAATGAAAACTGTAACTGACTTTTTTTTTCTTAAATATACCCTTTTTTTTTTTTCAAAATATATACATTTTCTAAAGATATGATTTGGAACCAACAACTATTTTTGTATTAAAAATAATAATAAGTGTCTGTTTAATTGATACTAACACTGATTTTAAAATACATAATAGTTTTCAAATTAAGTAATTAATACATTCTGATTGGCTTTTTATCACTGTGTCAAGTGTTAAGTCTTTGGAGAATTAAAGAAATAATTTTACCTATTCTCTAATCTTCAATATTACTTCCTTATTTGTCAACCGTTTTATTCAATTTTTTCAGCAGAATTTCGATGTTATATCATATTTAAGTCAGAAAAAAGAGGTCATAGAGGAGCAAATGCTAAGTGGAATATTTGGCGGAAAAGTACTCTCAAGCCATTAATGTTTTCCAGATTAGTCACATGGCCATAAAAATCCTACCTGAAACTCATGTGTCACAATATATATTTGAAAGAAGCTTGGCAAGTCTGTTTTTCCTTCCTTAACCATATCTTTGCTATCTTCCTTCTTTTCTGCCTCCTTTGTTTTACAAATTTGCTCCTCTTTCACCCATGTGGCACATTAGAAGTATTTTCTGGACTTGTCTTCAGTGAAAATCTAGCGGGATGACAGGGCGTAATAAATGTTTAATCCTAGTATAACTTTATTTGCTTTTAGTACACAGGCCCTTAAGCTAAATTACTTACAACACCGCACTGTGATGAGTTTGACATGACCAACTATTTTTGAAACAACTCATGGAATTTTGTTGAAGGCAAACTTCAGCTGATCTACTCTTTCTGGTAAATATGAGAATCAATTCTATTTTAGTTGACTGCAACTGCAAATGTTTTCCTATATTTTTTTCTTTGTATACTGATTAGCACTGTCTTCTCACCATTCTCAGAATCTTTCTCAACAAACACCATCCATCCAGCTGATAAAGACCCTGTTTAATTATCACTCTGTCCTTCAGAGACCGTTAGTGTGTATAATCAACAACAATACCTAGTGTCAAACGTTGTTATGTTGTTGTTTTAACACCTATTTTTATTCTAAATACAGCAACAAAACCAAATCTACTTTGTCTATTTTTGTAGTCAGAATCTGAATTCAATGGGATGTCCTACCCCTTTTCTCTATGGACACTTTTTGTTTGTCTGTTTGTTTAAATTTTAAAAGGCATTAATAATAATAATAATAATAATAATAACAAAGCCCTCTTATTAAAAGGGTACATCCTGCAATTAAAAAAATAAAAATAAAAATTTCCATGCCCCTGTGCATTCTCTGTATATATTCTCTGCTACTTATGGTAACTGAATCTTGGCAAAAATTTATTTACTTGATAGACTGACTTGGAGATTATATGTGAGTTACATATGTATTGGGACACCAGCATGAAATGCATCTAATGAAGCAGCAAAGTCACAGTTTCAACTTTGTATGTGAGTCAGAAGTCCTATTCTTCTGTTTTACTACATGGAAAGGCAAAACGTACAGGATGTGGTTCATCTTATTCTTGGTTATCTAGAATAGATCAGATGAATTAAGACCTATAAGAAATATGCAATGGAGCTAAGTGTTTTCTAAAACATTTATATGATAAAGATGACCATTTCAGATAAAGTCTCTTGATTTTTTTTGTTAATTTGTTGATTTATTTATTTTTTAACCTGCCTTTTCTTTCATTTATCCAGACAGCTGAGCAAACGAACAGGTCTTCCACTTAATAAGTATGGCACCATGGGTTCTCTTTCCTACCAACTGGAGTAGCACAATTCAGTTAACACCTTAAGAACATTGGGTTTTGCCAACAAGACCTACTTCCTGTCTATGCTGGTATCTTGGTCTGCTAATTTTTTTGCTTTTCTAATTAAAATTAGCAGATCTTTCATTTCAGACTATTTGGAGAGGTGTATACAAATCTCTGCAGAAGATTTACATGTGAGTATAAATGTCACATATATTTACTTTCACTGGCTATACTTAAAGGTTGGATTCTTTTCAGAAAAGACAGTTTTCTCTGTCTTAAAATGCCAATTTCAGCACACTGTTTAACCACAGTTTCAGCACAGGTTTTGACCTGATTCCTCTAGGTATGATAAACAACTTGATTTACAGAGCTAGAAATAGCAGTACAGGACAAATAACTTCATGTACCCCCTTTTCACACGTTTTCAAATGAAGCAGATCAGTGTGTAATGAACTACTAGGAGAGTACTACTCAAAGAAAACAAATATAGCAGAGAGCACATAAAACCACAAAGAATGCTAATAATATTTCAGTGATTTGTATGCAAGCAACCTGTCAAAATGTCAGCCTACAGTATCTTCCAAGACCTATAATAAAGTCATAGATTTGCTATTTTCAAAGTGCAAAGCTTTGTGTAGATTAGTGATATGAAAGCCAATGAAAATAACTTTTTAAACAGAAAAAAAAATACATTCAAAGTGACAAAAGAAACAGTAATTATACATTACATTTTACAGTTGTTGAATATTACAAAGTGTAAGAGATCTATCTTTCTGGCCCAAGTAAAATAGCAAACCTGTACCACCTAAGCATGTATTTATTCACAGATCACACTACATGGCACTATCTTTTTTTTGTCAGTGTACCAGATAAGTGCGTAGATACACTTCCAATAGTTGCTGATAAAAAGAGAAGAGTCAACTGAAGTTGCTTATCAGAGTTAAAAATAATTTTAGATTCATTAGATAATGATTAAGTAAAGATGACCAGAAAGCTGTACTTTTTTCTTCTGAACAATTTAGGTAGAATACAGAAATCTGAAGATTTTAGGAGAACATACAAGGATCAGAAGATAAACTACGTAGTATCATTATATGAAAACCACAGAATCATGGAATGTCTGAGGTTGGAAGGGACCTCTGGAGGTCATCTGGTTCAACCTCTCTGCTCATGCAAGGCCACCTACAGCAGGTTGTCAAGGACCTAGCTATCTCTAGATAGCTTTTGAAGATTTCCATGGAGGAAGACACCACAACTTCCCGTGTTCCAGTCTGTGCCCATTGACTCTTGTCCTCTCACTGAGCACCACTGGAAAGAGCCTGGCGCCATCCATCCTCCTTTCACCCCTACCTCAGGTATTTGCATATATGGATAAGATCCCCCTCTGAACCTTCTCTTTTCCAGGCAGAACAGTCCCAGTTCCCTCAGCCTTTCCTCAAAGGCTTCAGTCCCTGTATCATATTTGTGACCCTTCATTGAATTCTCTCCAGTATATCCATATCTCTCTTGTACTCAGGGGGCCAGAACTGGACACAAGACACAAGGTGCAGCCTCATCAGTGCTGAGTAGAGAGAAAGGATCACCTCCCTCCATCTGCTGGCAACACTCTTCCTAATGATCAGGAAGATGTTGGCCTTCTTTGCAGCAAGGGCTCATTGCTGGCTCATGGTCAACATAGTATTGACACCCAGTCAATAGTATTGACCTTTCTTACAAAGCTGCTTTTCAGTCAACCTCCAGCATGCAGTGGTGCCTGGGTTTGTTCCTCCCCATGTGCAGGACTTTATACCTCCTGCTTTTTCAACTTCACGAGGTTTCTGTCAGCCAATTTCTCCAGAATGTCAAGGTTACTTTGAAACCTTCTGGTTTATCCATCACTCCTCCCAGTTTTCTGTTATCAAAAAACTTGCTGATGATGCACTATGCCCTTCCAACCAGATCGTTAATAGAGACATTGTTGAAACTTTTTTTTTTCCCAAACAACCTTTACTGGCACATGCCAATTTAAAATACATACACTGTTAAACAGACTAACCAGTCCAATATGTGTAATGATTTCTTCTGTTGAAGATCTAGATCTGCATATGCTTTGGTACCGGTTATATTTTTCCATTATTAATTTTTCATATAACAAATACTTATATTCCACTTTTCGAGATGTTTTCTCTTACACTAAAGTAATTTACTTATGATTTTTTTTTTTCAGCAAAACAGAAGAATGCGCTGCTTTTATGTCTCTTGTTTTTGTAAAATCATTGTAAATTTTAGGTACAAAACAGACCCCCAGAATGTTATGCTTTTATTAACAGTTTTATTTTACTGACCTTCATTTTAATTGGTTACTGCCATAGCCCTTTAAAAAACTGCATGGGCAACCTTTAAAGATAGTAGTGCCAATGTCGATCACCCCTAAATAACACACAAAAACCTTCAGCAAAATGATCAATTAAGACATATGTACAAATTCAATGTAGCTAGGCAGACTGGTTGAATTTACAGCCTCCAAAGCAAAGTATACAATTAGCTTCAAATGCCAAACTTCACATGCCACTAAAGTGGCTGCACATTAAAAACAACAACAAAAATCCTAGTGAATTCTGCATTTGTGATGAATAGACTTAAGAATTTTAGTGAACAAAAGCTATTCTGCTAAACTCATTTGCAAAGGATATAATTAGTTGTTCTTTCAGTTTCTTGGATAAAGATGATACATATGAAAAATAATAGGCTGTCAATATCCAAAAGGGTTAGCAGTATAAATTTAACAAAGTAATATATTTAGGACAACAACAACAGATTTTAGCTGAATATCTGTAGTTTTTTTAGAAGACTGTATGCCAACAAAGATGTACTTGAATTTCATATGATGTGGTAATTATGCCTTATTTATTTTTAGTCCTCATGTTCTAAAAATATCTACGGTGGTAGCAAATTTTGCATTAGCTGCAGTTTTAGGAGCACAAACTTTTTATAGTGAAAATTCACCTTAATGAATGTTAGAGACTGCTTTGTGTGTGCAAGCACCACATAAATTTTCCAACTGTAGACACTTTAACAATTTATTTTTTAAAATACACTTTAGCACAAATGAGTTCTAATTAATGCCATCCTATGTGAACACCTTTGGGGAGACAGCACAGCAAGCTAGAAGTAAAGTCAGTCTAAACTCCAAATAAAGATGTATGATCTCTCCCCAGATTTTAATGATAGCCAACATTACTTTCTTGTGGATTCGTACTCAAGATTCCATATTAGAAACATATGATCACTATCCTTCTTAACCAATACATAATGGCAAAGACCGCCAAAAGGTAACATTTTTCTACAAAATCACTTTTGCTTCCATGATGTTTCAGCCATGTTACTTAAAGTAAGTACAAACTAAATACAAATATCTGTTTTCATGTATAGCCACAGGTGAGCAGAGAGAGCCAGCAATTTTAAAATTACTTCTTTTTTTTCTATTGAAATTGTTTATTTCATTGTAAAGAAACTTTTAATTGGTCTTGCAAGTAAAACTGTTTCTGACATCTGTATTTCTAACATCAGTATTTCTGGTCAAAAAGGGGCGGGGGGGGGGGGGGGTGGTGCAGGGATTCTGTTTGCCATGCAGCTACCAGTATTATTTTGGTTAAGCTATTCCCATAAACAGTGTAGACCCCATTTTCAGATCCTTATTAGACTGATTCAGACTCAGGGTTTAATCTTCATAGTGCTCATATAAGGCTCTTCCTATTGGAATTATTCAATGCTACCTAATCAATTAACTAAACAAGATCTTGGAACCATATCAGCATATTTCAAGTGAGTCCTGAACTATCCAATATTCTGGAGTTCAACGCTACAGGTTTTGTTTAAAAAATATCCTGACTTCTCTTAGCATAGAATAGACAAACATTGGAAATTTCATGTCTCTAAAACTTAAGCTTTTAGAAGCTGAAAATCAGCTTAAAATGTCTTACCTGTCCTGCCTCCTGTAGTTTGCCTTCATTAACTGTACAAAGACAAAGTAAAAATTGTGATGGACACTATAGCCTACTCCAAAGTAGTTTAGAAGTCTTAAGTGATATCAATGGTTCTACAGGGAGATGACTAGGCTGCTGACCCACCCCTTGCTTGAGGTCAGCTGTGGATCTGAATGTGAGAAGCTACCAGAAACATGACAGAAGAAATGGGTGGACATGGCACACAACTACACAAGAAGTTGACAGAGGTTAGTGATAGTGTGTGTGGCAGCTAAACACTATAAAGACATTCGCTCACTCTCCCGTGCAGTGGAGTTGGGGAGAGAATTGAAAAGTGCAAGGACTTGTGTGTTGAGATAAGGACAATTTGATAATAAAGAAAAAAAAAAAAAAGGAGGGGGGAGGGGAACAACAACAAGAATAAGCAAATCAATAACACATAATGCAATTCCTCACCAACCACCAACCAATGC
Organism: Cygnus atratus; assembly: GCF_013377495.2. NCBI lineage: Eukaryota > Metazoa > Chordata > Aves > Anseriformes > Anatidae > Cygnus > Cygnus atratus. The sequence goes on along the minus strand of NC_066362.1, from coordinate 149,384,125 downwards.
CCAGATATCCCTCAAGAAAAGGTGGCCTCCCTGCCAACTCCTGCCAGCTTTTATTGCTCAGCATAACATCATATGGTTTGAAACACCCTTTTGTCCAGTTTGGGTCAGCTGTTGTGGTTCTGTACCCTCCCAGCTCCTTGTGCACCCCCAGCCTCCTCACTGACAGGGCAGTATGAGAAGCTGAAAAGTCCTTGACTTAGTGTAAGCACTGCTCTGCAACAACTAAAACAGAGTTTTAGTTGGTGTTTTATCAACTTTATTCTTATCCTAAGTCCAAAACACAACACTAGAAAAACTATAGTAAGAAAATATACTCCTGGCCAAAACCAGTACATAACATCATGAGGAAAACCTGGATGTCATAGATGGGTGAGAGGGAGTTAACTGAAAAATGATTGAACTTTACAGATAGCCAAAGAGGATGAAGAAGAATTATGATAACTGTCATTAGCCAGTTATTATCAATAGTAACATATAAGGTCAAAATTGCATAGATAAACCATCTTGGTATAGATATAGTAAAACTAGGACCAACAGGGGACACATAATTAGAGGCAGGTTGTGGGTGATACTTTGCTTCTATGACTCATTAGAATCATAGAATGGTATGGGTTAGAAAGGGCCTTTAAATATCACCTAGTTCCTTATTCAGTAATCACCTAGTTCCTTATTCAGTAATGTATTAGAGCTCTGAGGATTAATTTAGAAAATTTGAACCTGACTTATTACTGAGATAAGCATAGTTTACTGTGGAACCAGATTCTAGAATGTATCACCTTATAGCCATGACATATTTTCAATTGATTTGGTAATTAATGTTGACAAAATAATGATACATAATTTATCTATTGATATATTTATGTAGGAATTTTTATGGAAATAAAATTGGAGTCTTACTATGACACACAATATACGGACATGGCAAACTCAGGGTGACCCTGAGGGTCTTTCATGAGACTCTCTTTCATGAGGGTCATCCAGAACAACTACAAGGGTACATTGGAGCACAGTGTGAGAGAGGGGTATTGAAAGACACATTTTCCATGGCACAGGAAAGGTTTAGTTTAATGTCAGTAATCATTGAGGGCACTCCAAAAACAATTGGAAGGTCAGGAAAAGTTGCATCAGGGCATGAATGAGGTGCTCTAAAATAGCATTGTAAATTCAGTCGGCTCTACAAAGCAGGTGTGAAGCTATCTGTGGAGGTAGCAACTTGTGACTTTGGGAATCCTCAGTTTTATTTTTTGGGCACATAAGATTTACCTGGGTAAATTTAATCCCATCCATACATGGGAGAACTGGAAGGTAGAAGCGGAATGAAGAGGCACGGAAATTATTGACATCTTTCATATATGCTCTATTTCAACATCATTGCAGGAGAGAATAAAAAGAAGAGACGTATACTAAGTTTCCTTATCTGAATTCCCTACTGTTATTTTTTATATCAAGAGGGAATAATCGGAGTTTATAAAGTCCATGCTGTTTCTAATCTCACTAAGTGAATATACTCTATCAAATAATTTAGTTTCGAGTTTCATTCCCGAGTCTTGGGTCTCTGACTAGCAACATTACATATACGTCATTTATGCAGAAGAAAAGAGTCTGGGGGTGCTGATTGATGCCCACCTGAAAATGGGCCAACAATGTGCCCAGGTGACCAAGGCCAACTGCATTGTGGCTTGTATCAGGAATAATGTAGCCAGCAGAACCAGGGAGGTGATCATTCCCTCTGCTCTGGTGAGGCCACACCTAGAGTACTGTGTTCATTTTTGGGCCCCTCACTACAAGGACATCGAGGCCCCAGAATGTCTCCAGAGAAGGTCTGTGGAGCTGGTGAAGGGCCTGGAACACAAATCCTATGAGGAATGGCTGAGGGAACTGGGGTTGTTTAGTAGAAGAGGAGGCTTAGGGTAGATCTTATTGCTCTCTACAACTGCCTGAAAGGAAGGTGTGGGGAGCTGGGGGTTGGCCTCTTCTCACGGGTAACTAGCAATAGAACTAGAGGGAATGGCCCCAAGTTGCACCAGGGGAGGTTTAGGTTGGAAATTAGTAGACATTTCTTCTCAGAAAGAGTAGTCAGGCATTGGAATGGGTTGCCCAGGGAAGTGGTGGCGTCACCGTCCCAGGGGGTGTTCAAGGAAAGGTTGGTGCTTAGGGACATGGTTTAGTGGGTGACATTGGTGGTAGGGTGATGCTTGGACCAGATGGTCTTGGAGGTCTTTTCCAACCCTAATGATTCTATGATTCTGTGACACCCAGCTGTCTTTTGTTGTTAAACTAATATACTTAAGACAAAATTGAGGTGTGATTTAGGGAGTGTCTCTTTGGTGCATAGTTGTAGCAGTTTAAGTGGAGTCACTAACTCCGGAAAATTAAGCTAAGTCTTGCATGTCCAGGTGATTTATTTAAAATATCTGAACCTGAGACATCATGCCTAGAAATTTCAGAAATGTTGTTTCAAAGAGATATCATCATCACAATGAATTTTATAAATGTTAGGCATTATTATTTTAAAATTGCCTGCTGGTAGGGTGTTTATAACCTTCACACATTTATAATAAATGCTAGCAGTGAGCACTAAAACCTTTTACTGAGATTTTAAAAGTGTGACTCCTCTGTTCTCCTCCCTGCATTCAAATGGCTGCTCTCTACCACACGTTATTAGGTGAAGTCCTTACTGTTGTAGGCTAGTCAGTGGTTGTGTCTAAAAGGCTCTAACTCTGTATGTTTGGAAACTATATGTAAAAAAATTGCTCTATAGAATTTTCAAATGATATGAGCGTCTTTCAGGCACTTACAACATGATTTGAGCAGGCTAGCAGAGTCTTTCAAACTTGGTTGCTTATGCTTATGAGTAAGCAGTAAAAAAATAAATGAAAATGATTTTGCTGCATAATGCTTTAAGATAGATTTCCCTTCTATTGTAATTTAATCCTCCTTTCATTTGTACGAGCCAGTCAGCACTGGAGATACATAAATCTTGTTAACAAGTGAAATAATACCAAGCATCTGGACAATAAGAGAGAGGAGGCATATGCTCTATTGATTTAGACCATCAAATACCATATTGCACTAGCAGTCAGTACTGGTAAATCTTTTGAGAGTATATAAGCTGTTTTGATAAGCTATGATATCCTTTTCCTCAATTTGAAATATAGGTTGGAAAATAAAAGTATTATGTGCAGTGTATCAAGAAAAAATAAACACAAAATTTCAATAACAATGGAATTGTAAACAAAAATGCTCAAGGAGGATGAAGACACAATGAACTTTCAAGGTTACAAAGATAAAAATTTAATTTGGTAAAATTGCTATTTCTGGAAATATGGGTGATTTCAAGTTGCATTAATGGGCAGTCTGTGAAAATTATTCATTTTCAAAATTAATCCAAAAGATTGCATTACAGTGATGAGCAGAAGCAATCAGACCACCATAAATGGTTGGATGTACCAGAGAAACATGGATCATACTGCATAAGATAAGTAGCAGTAAAGCATATATTTAATATAAAATAAATGTTCAAATGATAAAAATAAGACTGTATAAGTGTATATAGATGTTTATGTGTGTATGCCCCACTGTGCCAGGGCTGCTGCAGGGAAAGTTAACTCCATCCCAACCAGACCCAGTACAATTATACTATATAGATACATATGATACTTGTAAAACTTGTTCTGGGGCTTCATTGTCAGCAGCATGAACAAATTTAAGAGGGTCATTAAAAAAAGGAAGCCTTGAGATTTACTCTCAGCATTCTACTGTTCTGTGAGCTAATTTACACAGCAAGTCCTGACTAGCTAATACAAATAAAAGGGGGGTTAAATTATAAAACAACAAACAACAATGAACAAAATACAAAACAAACAAACAAAAACTTGTCTTACAGCATTATGCAGAAAACCCCTTTTCATTTAAATTTATACCACTCACTCATAAGTGTAAACACGCTACTATGCATCAAATATGCATCAAATGGCTAACAAATGACATTTGTAATGAAAGACAGGAAAGGAAGTTCTAGCATGACCTTTTTATTTGAAGAGACAAGTACTTATGCAAAGTAGTTGCACTTAATACAACACACTCAGTCCTTCATTAAATCACTCAGGGGTACCAGGTGGAGTAGCCTAACTTAAGTTGTTCTGATCCATTGATTTAACATTTTTTTGTTAGCCATTTCTGCTAACTATCCTATTGCTCCCTTGAGCTGCAGCTATAGGCAGTGGCTGTTAGCAGCTCCTATGAGTCATTACAATCATAGAATCACAGAATGGTATGGGTTAGAAAGGGCCTTTAAATATCACCTAGTTCCAACCCCCCTGCCATGGACAGGGACATCTTCCATTAGACCAGGTTGCCCAAAGCCTCATCCAATGTGGCCTTGAACACTTCCAATATAGATGAACACTTCCCATTGTAGATAGGGCATCTACAGCTTCTCTGGGAAACTTGTTCTAGTATCTCACCGCCCTCACATTAAAGAATTTGTTCTGAATATCTAACCTTAACCTACCGTCTTTTCATTTAAAACCATTACCCCTTGTCCTATCACTACACTCCTTGATAAAGAGTTCCTCCCCAGCTTTCCTGTAGTCCCCCATAGTTAATACTTTAAGTCAATACTTAAAGTATTGAAAGGCCACTATAAGGTCTCCCTGGAGACCCTCTTCTCTGGGATGAACAACCACAACTCCCTCTCTCTGGTCATCTTCATGGCCCTCCTCTGGACTTGCTCTAACAGGTCTGTGTCTTTCTTAGGCTGGGGCCCCCAGAGCTATACAGCTCCTGGTGGCATGTCACAAGAGTGGAGCAGAGGGGTAGAATCACCTCCCTCAACCTGCAAGCTTTACTTCTTTTAACACAGCTCAGAATATGGCTGGCTTTCTGGGCTGCAAGTGCACATTGCCAGCTCAGATTCAGGTTTTCAGCCACCAATACCCCCATGTCCTTTTCCACACAGCTGCTTCTCTACTTACTTGTTGCCTAGCCTTTATTTATGATGGGGATTGCCCTGACCCAGGTGTAGGACCTTGCACTTGACCTTGTTGAATTAGATAAGGTTCAGATGGTCCACCTCTCAAGTCTGTTAAGGTCCTTCCGGATGACATCCCTTCTCTCTAGCATGTTAACTGCACCACTCAGCTTGGTACCATCTGCAAATGTGCTGAGAGTGCACTCAATCCCAACGTCCATGTTGCCAACAAAGATGTTTAATAATACTGGCCCCAATACAGACCCTTGAGAGACACCACTTTTCACTGGTCTCCACCTGAACATCGAGCCATTGACTATATCACATTGAATGCGACTCTACAGCCACTTCCTTTTGCACAGAGTTGTCCATCTTTCAAATCCATTTCTCTCCATTTTAGAGACAAGCATGACGTATGGGACAGGTATCAAATGCTTTTTGATGTCAAGTTCAGTAGATGACGTCAGCTGCTCTTCCCTTATCCACCTATGCTTTAACCCCATCATAGAAGGCCACAAAATTTGTTAGGCACAGTTTACCCTTTTTGAAGTCCTGTTGGCTGTTAACAGTTACCTCCTTGTTTTCCATGTACCTTAGCATAGCATCCAGAAGGATCTGCTCATTTCTGTAGTGACATATGACAAAGCCATTTGCTATTGCTGAGCTTTTTCAATATTAACTATGTTATATGAATAAATAACTCACAAAGCTCTTAATCTGTGACAATTTTATATGAACTTCCTTACTGTAAACAAAATAAATGACCCTAGCAGAGTAGGAGTTCTCATAATAAACATCTATTGTCTAAAAATCTCTATTGCACAGGTCAAATGAGGTTGGCATAGAATTTCATGTCTTATGTACAGAATTCACCTCAGAAACATTTCAACAACATAGAAGAAAATTTAAGGTGGCAAGCACACTATTTGGTGCTGCAGACAGGGCAAGGATGAGTGGGTAATATCCATTTCATGTAACTTTGGTTGACTGTTAACCTTCAATAACTCTTCTACCTGCTTATCAGTTGCTTAAAAAAAAAATAGTGTGAAGCATATGGCACAGAATATCATACTAATGCTTTTCTTTAGCTGACAACTTCCAGAATATTATTTAATAGTCACAATAATTAGTTCGTGAATCACTGAAGATGGGATCACCTTGAACCCTGAAAGATTTCACCTTGAAATATTCTAATATATATTTATTCTCTTTGACTTTTGAATTGCTTGTATGAAAGGTTTAATTTAGAATCATCAACTATTATGCATACTATGGGAGGTTCAAATCCATCTCATGAGCCAGTGCATTTCTGAAAGTTAATCTTAATAATTTCTGATCAATAAAGAATAAAAGATAATTTAGAGATTCCTTCTTCCCAGAAAAACAAACAAACAAAAAAAAACACCTTGAGATGGTAGTTTTGTCACTTTACTGTGTTATTTGTAAAAGGGAATCAAAGGCTTGCTCTTTTAAAACCACAAAAAATAATAGTAAAAAAAGAAAACAAAATAAGGAAAACAATCTGAGAAGTGAAAGTGAATTAAGGTCTGTAAGAAACCTTATTTGTGAGACAAAATAAAGATAAAAAGGAGAAGATGAAAACTACTGAGTAACCAACCATTTAAATATACACATAATTTGACTAATTTGGTTCTTAATGGGCTCAGTGAAATAATCAAACATAGCTGCAAAATTTTGAAACGTTAACCTAGTTTAGGCATAATTTATGGTATGGAAGCTTTGTAGTTTGAAATATGCATAAAGTTTCTGGATGCAAAGGGTTTTAATATTTAGTTTTATATAAAATTATAAATTACAATAATAACAACTATGAAAGTCTCTCAGTTTTTAGCTATTAAACAAAAGATATATTAAAAAAATATAGGCTTATGGATTTTTTAAAGACCCCTGAAGTAACAATTTCTGCTGTTCTTATTCATGCCAAATAGCCTAACACTGCATGCTTATATTCACTGAAAACAAAAATGAATGAGAAAATACTTATGAGCATAAATAAGGATGACTCAAAATAATAGTTACTTTGTGGTTGAACAATTGTTATTTCTCAAATAACATTTTCTTACTTTCTTTTTCCTCCAGCCTTCTGAAGGAAAGTTTCTAGTCTAGTTTCCATAAAGTCACAAAAAAATCTAGTTTCCATAAGACACAAAAATGGAAACAAAACGAACAACCAACAAACAAACGCAAAAACCACCTGTGTTGTAAAGTTAAAAGAAAGCAGTGCTTTTGCATAGCTTTAGTTATGTAAAATTTGCAATTAGTATCTCTCATGTATGTCAAATGAGTGATGTAGCAACACCTCAAGAACCTACCCACAAATAAACCTGATCATCATAAACCTGTGAAGAGTATTTGGGTAATATACAACATTTAAGATTTACTAATGGGGGTGATTTCATCCAGAACACAAATGTATGACCAACAGAACAACACAGACAATGTGACCATGGAGTTCTTAGTTCTGGTTTCCTGTAACTTACAGTTTTTATTGACTACTAGAACTCTTGATAAGTAAAGGTCTCTGAGGTGTAAGCACCATGGTTTTGCTTTGATGAACAAGAACACCAACTTCCAAAAGCATATAAATGTCACTCAGTGCTTCTCGTATGTATTCTCATATTTCATGGCAAAGGACTAGACTAAAAATGCCTTATATGACACTAATTCATGAGTAGTTTCACTGAAATAAGTGATAAATTTCTTTTGAGTAATCCTCCACCCACAAGGGCAAGGGAATAAGGAAGGGGTTTCAAACAGTTGTCCAAAACATTTTTCTGCCAATTAAATTACAATATAATATTACATTAAGTTTCAAGGTAATTAAAGGAAAATGAGAATGGATTTCCTTGATTTAGCTGTGGGAGTAATTTTTAAATACTATGTCTCTCTCTTTTCAGTGGTCTCTGTTGTGCTATGGGCTGATAACTTCTAGTTTTTATGTCCTTGTATATTATCTAATTGATATGGTATTTAATAGGAGTACAAAGCTTTTCATTTTCCATTTAGGAAATGAATGTGATAGGATTCACAGAAAGAAGCAATCAAATGTAATTTAATCTAGAGTGATGTGGGTCTGGTTTTACTATTTTGGCCACAGGGAACTCGGTCTGTTTTTCCAAAACATAATCAGGACACAGGGTTGAGCTGTGTCTTAACATTAAGTCGTATGTCTCTGGAAGCCAAAGGACAATTCTGACTCCTTAACATTTTCTCAGCAGTTTTTAACTCTGAATGTTTCATTGTGGTTCTTTATGAGCTGTCATTGTCAAAGGACTGTAGCTAAAAAGATCAAAGCAGTTACCCTTCGGAAGCTAGGTAAAAAAAGCTTGTATTCATTCATTAAACTTAATGTTTAAAAAATAGATAGCTTCTTTTACAACTGTTTTCGTGTTTCAGAACCTGAAGAACTAATTCTACCTAAAAGAATCCATGTTATGATAAATACACAAAACTTTGTCTTTTTGTCCTTTTTGTCCAAAAGACCAGAGAAATGTTTACAAATATTAAAACATACATTCAAAACAAACATTTCATGCCAAACTCTTACAAAATTGAGATTCAAATCATAGAAAGTAAATTTTCATATCTGATATTCATAAAGAGATAAGACAGGTCAAAATCACACTGTGGCCATCAGACCACAGTACTTCATTTATCTAACAACAGAATAATATATTGCAGACCTTTAGCATACATGGTTTATGACAATGGAGATTCAACTTAATTCTAGCTTTTTCTCTCTGAGTGTCAAAGTAATCATCCACAGAAACTGATTCCTCAAGTACATAAACGGTTTCACCTTGGTTTCACAAATTAATACATTTTACTTGTGTGATGGTATACTTGGAGTGCATACGCAAAGCGATTTAACACAAAAGCCTTTTGTTGCAAACTTCCTGTTCAATTCTAATCTATACTTTAGGTCCCATATAACCGTGAACATATGTGCATGGGTTTTATGCTTATTGCTGGAGGTAAATATTCACCAAAGACATTTTTACCAGAGTATAACAAGTAAGAACAAGCAGTTATATATTCTGATGAACAATTTGCATATATAGTATAGGATATAATTATAAATACAGTGGATTTTTTCCACTCACAAATACTGTGTTTATTAGAACCATATGCATTAACTACTTGGGGAAAAGTCCCAAATTAATTAAAAGATTTAATTCCCAATGATACATTTCAGAAGTCTGCCTATACAAGCAGTCAAAAGAAAACACCTTTGTCATAGACCATAAAGAGAAATGATTATGAAAGAATATGATTATTTTCCTTTCCAACTCATGTGTTTTTAATGCACCTTATCATAAGAATCCAGACTTGAAGTATTGAGGGAAAGAAAAATCATTGACGTTTCTCATATATTGTTTCAGACAGTGAAAATGTTCTGGAAAACATATGCGCTATTACACTGGCTGGGATTTGCTGTGTGATCCTTAGTGTCTTCCTACTATAAAATAATTTCTTAAATTTTATTTTATTTTATTTTATTTTATTTTATTTTACTTTATCCCCTGTAGAAATAAACAGTTTTAAAGAAAAGTAACTGCTCTTTGTTCTCTTCCAAGTGGCCCAGTTTGGCTCCTACATCTGCTCCTGTTGTGAAAAGTGTCTGTTTTATCAGTGGTTAATTCTGATTCTCAAACTTGACATATTAGGTAAAATACTTATCAGTACTTTCATGAGGGAAACTTAAACAGCCCTTGTCATCATATTTTCACCCCCTTTCCCTTTGAGGAGGGGGAGTGAGAGAGTGGTTGTGGTGGAGTTCAGCTGCCCAGCTGGGTAAAACCACCACAGTACTCTACAGAGCAAGTGCCATACAACTTTCAGAGTTTATTGCTATCCTTAACAACCAAAAGAAACAGCACTCCCTCTTTCCTTGGTCTGTTGAGATCAGACACTAATTGCTGTTATGACTATGAATCATAACGAAGTTACTGTCCTAGAAATTTAGTTTATTTAATCCCCTTTTTCATATCCTTGCCCCCAGCTGCACAGATATATTAGTAACCACTTACATCATGGATACTGAAAATAGCTCTTTCCTGTTATGATTAACATCACAATCTACAATTTGCTAATTCTGATTTTTTTTTATTCCGAAAAAGTGAATTAAAATTAAATCTGTCTTGAAAATTTTTTTCCAATCAGTGATTCAGAAAGCTCTTTGCCTATAGCCTTTTATTTTCTCCTAAGATATGAAATAAATTACAAATGTTATTTATGAAAAAATAATGTTATGTCCTGTATAATTCCTATACAAATGCACATATAAGCATATATGTGGGCATAAATGTTATTTATAGCTGTTGTAAAGTCTATACAATACAACATAGTGTTTTATTTATTCTAACATTCTAAATTCAAAAACCATAGTGAACTCCTTGGATGTTTCATAGATTCTTACGTGCTTTTTTTTTTTTTTTTGTCTTAATTTACTTATTTCCAGAAAATGATACAACAGTTCATTAGGAGTAGCCTAAACTACTAGAGTTTTGTGCAGACCAAGTCCTTTACTTATTCCCCATTGACTTCGATGATTCTCTGCTACAAAGATTTTCTCTAGGTTCACTGAGGACTATTATATTTTCATTTGTGAAGTTACAACAGGTGCTTACTAGACTTCATGAAAAACAGATCATGTGTACAATGTACAAGAATAAAGTACAAGTCACTGCATGTCAGGATGAAATAACCATTTAATGCAACAATCAGTATAGAATGCTCCAGTATACCTGGAGCACTGGAAAACATTTTTGCTTTTAAATTAAAAAAAATAAAAATAAAATAAAATAAAATAAAATAAAATAAAATAAAATAAAAACACCTTAAGCAAGCTAAAGTAAATAGCATTCCTTATAAAAATAAAATTAGTTACATTATTTCTTGAATTTTATTTGTACTTTTGAGTAAAATAGAAATGACAAGAGTCTGGTGATTAAGTCTGAAGAATCTTCTTAATTCTTTTTACATTTGATCCTGTATTATTGTTTGACGGATTAATAAATCTTCAGTAGTTTAAAATATCAATCTCAATATTTTCTGAATAGCTGAATAGCTAATAACTAAATAGCTAAAGAGCTTTTTTGGCATTTTTACCTGTATATACTCTTACATCTCTTAATGGTTAAGTTTTTCTGGTTTTGTTTTTAGATAGTATTAACAGTAAATATACTAACCTGAGAGAAATATATATATTTTTGTTTTCTCCATAGAATATATTACTTGAATATATAAAGTATGATTCCAATATTTCCTTTCTATCCAGAGACAAACATAGACTGTGCAGTTAAAACGTTCTCCAACAAGCTTTTCTCTTACAGAATTGGTTTGTTTAGAGATATGCTCTTTGAAATCTTCTCAAGTATGAACAGCTAGCCTTTTGTATGATGAAATGACTTTTAGCAAGGATTTAGCAAGACTGCGGGGTGCAGACCATATTTTGCAATAAAAATATTTGATTAATCTGCTTCAACCACTGGTGAGTACTCTATCACCACAGATAAAATAAAATAAAATAAAATGCCAGTTTGACAGTAGTCTTTAGATGCACATTAAGGCTAAATAGGGATAGAAGGGTGCTAAATGAAGACTTGTCAGGTTACTGTACATCACAACAATGTTTTCCCTCAGGAAACTATCAAATGGCACGAAGGTCTGTTAGAAATATCTGACAGAAGACACATCATTATGGTGGGACTCGTCTCATTGACAACATGGCTTAAGTGTGGAATTTTTGTTTCACAGAACTTGGTGACTGCCTTGACTCCTGCAGTGTGCGCAGGAGTTCAGGGTCAGTTTTGTGAGCTAACCACACTTCAGGATCTTTTTAAGCAGGCAGGAAATCTCGTAATAATAATCTTCCTTATCTTTTTTCAAATATCAGTCTCCATAAGAAAAAAAAATGTGAGGTTCATAAATGATGAAATGATCTCTTAACTTCAGTAACATTTTGGTTTGAACAGTATTTGCATTAGACTGACTTACCATCGCTCTTCTAATTTTGAGGCAGGACGTCACCTCTCTCACAAGTTCTCAGGATCATCTCATCCTCTTAAGTGATTCTTAGAAGAAGAAGACCCAACAAGTTGGACACAGGCAGAAACCATCTATTTGAATGAATGTTGTTTTTGTTGCTTTCATTTAGCTGCCCTATTTTTGACTGTATATGCCCATATGGAGCTATGCTGCAATTGACTGCAGTCTTGGCTTTATCAGAAGTTGCAAGAGATGTAAATTGAACTTATTTTAAAATAAGTTACATTGTTCATACTTGCTTCAATTACTTGAGTAAAAGAAGGACTGTTAATATGGAGAATGTCTTCTTTCTGCTCTTATAAGTCCCTCTGACAATTCCTGTGTAGGGACAGGCCAGGTATTGCAATAAGATGGGAAGAGATGCCACAGCACTTCTTCCATTCTAGGCACATGGTGAATGTATCATTACAGAGAGGATATATTCTTGTTAGACATCCTATATTAATCTGTATGTAAGAAAAAAACTATTTGGGGAAAAAAAATGGATGGGAAGAAACATGCAAGACTGAGGACTGAGGTGTTCAGCTACAAAACAAAACAAAACAATCAATCAATCAATCAATCAATCAAAAAAACAAAAACAGATATCCTGAAACTTGACTTCCTATATGACCTTGTGACCTTTCTTGACTCATATCAGATCTTTTATTATTGATTCTTTTATTTCAAAACCCATATTTACTATTTGCAGTAAAAAAAGCTCTCTAAAGTGTTCAGTAGAAACTGCAACATGACAGTTGCCCTCTTTAAAACAATTATGAAGAGTAAAATCTGTTTCACAATATAGACTTATTTAAGAAAAAAAGTATATAAAGATTACTGGGCAAACTGTGAAACAGAAAACAGACATTTAATCAGATTGTTAACACTACATCAAGACGTTGTTTGCCTCAGAGAATGCAAACTCTGTTGAGGAAGATTAATTGAATGAAAGAACAAATCAGACACACAAAAAAACTTTCTACATTGCGGAGAGAAAAATTGGAGACTTTGGCAAAAGAATTCCACTTAAACAATGTAGCTAACTCAAGAGGCCATAAAGACTTAAGAAGAAGAAAGTAAGTATTTCTTAAAGAAAATTTAACAACAAAACCAAAACACTTGGATACAGAAATAAGTGAACTGAGTCGTTGAAAGGGAGCAAATAACCAGAATGATGAAGCTGTGGATGTTGGGCACATTCCAAAATGGTGTTTTGCTGCACATTCTCAACTCCCCAGTAAACTACAAAGTGCCAAACAGCTTTAGAGTAACATTGAGATGAGGATTTCTGAGCTCTGAGTTTGAAAGTTTCTTAAAATTTCATCTGTGAATATGACTGTAAAGATGAGAAGTACATGTACTATTGCACAAGTGTAGCTATATAGATAATTAGGCCCATAATTTATGCTTAGAATCTCCTTCCATTCCATCTGAATTATAATAAAAGACAGATGCATACTTGAAATAAGCCTGGTTAGGAACGTTTTTCCACACAGGGGAAAAAAGTGTTTTAAACACCAACAGGGTTTTGTGTGTTTTCCTGAACGTTTTCTGTATTGTAAATTCCTCAAAGTTATGCCATCTTTCATAAACTAATATTCTTATACTGAGGAGTAGTGTTTGCTTTACAGATACTTACACATCATTAAAATTCTTCATATGTACCTTGACTTAGAATACTTAGAATAATGTTGCTATTAGTATTTTAATTGCATAATGGACTAAGAAGTATTAGTATACAGTTCGTTAGACACTATGGTTAACTCCACTTCTTTTTTTATCTAGTTTCATAAAGGATAAAGTGGAATAGAGTTTCATTTTCCATAGAAAAAAGGATTTTTTCTCTACATGAGAAGCAGATTAAAGGTTTGCTTCTATTCTTATATAAGTATTGGGAATAGTTCAACAACATTCAGAATTCTGAGTGTATTTAGGTTTTCAACTCAAGACAGATACTATTGTTTGTCTTTAATTATAAAAATGAAATACATGCGTATTACAATAGAGTGGCAAATTAAAAACAAAACCTCTTTTTTTTTTCTTTTTTTTTTTTTTCTTTTTTTTCCCCTCCAGACAACCTTCATAGCTCTCTTATCTGTGTATCTGATTTAAATGAAACAGAATGGAAATGGAAAGTTCTAAATTCTTAGACAACCTTATATTTCTGTTGATGTTTACCTTTATTTGTGTTATTTAATTATTTCATTTTAATGTCTTTCTTGACTTACTAAATTGCTCAGTATTAAATTAGAAACTATTAAATTTGTGGCCTTGCTTGAGCAGGGGCATCGGACCAGATTACTTCCAAAGGTGCCTTCCAACCTCAACCGTTCTGGGACTCTGTGAAATTAGCTATTGTTTTCTATCAGCAGAAGAGGAGGATACAATAGTATAAATCTGCAGAACAGCTTTATTATTGTTATTATTATTATTAAACAGCAAGATTTGAAGTAATTCTGTGCTACTATTGGAGGCTTACAGCCAGATATTTATTTTTATTAATATCGTGGTATATTTAAGAGCACTAAAATTTTACTAATCATCGTCTTAATTTTGTTGAAATGATATCACCTGTCACAAAAGAAAGTACAATAGACAGGAAGAAAAATTAAGATTATTCTGCTAAATTTTCACTCTGTGTTTGAGCACATGGGATGCTTTCTGAAAGAAATACAGCTATGTATATTTTTGACAATATACACATATTAAAGAGGAACAGGTAAATTATCTTTTCTCTGGTGTGTTAGACATGAGTTCTTATTCAACATTGGTAAAGTAAGAACATCTCCATTAACAGAGCACTAATGGTAAAAAAAAAAAAAAAAAAAAAAAAAAGGAGGGGTTGGTGGTGAAATCAAGACTCTAGAGCCAAACTGGATATCTCAGAAAAAAACATTTGATGCAAAATATAATTTCAGGAAGCTTTAGCTGTTCTGTGATAAACGTATGTTATTTTTGAATGTTACTAAATGATGATAACGCTATTGCTAATAGTAAAGCCTTGTCATTCTAATGTTACCAGAGAGGTCTATGCCACTTTAAGAGAGGTCAGCAAAATACTAGCTCATTCTGTCTTCAGAGGATTATCTGTTCCCCACTGATGTCAGCTTTCAACATGTGTATGTTTGGGAGCCAGAATTTGGTAGTTATTACTTAAATATTTCATCTGCCATAGAAGTGAGAGATATCTGGAGATCATTTAACCAACTGTCAAAGTGCACTCACTTCTTAGGGATAAGTTACTCCAATGTAAAAGGTTTTCATGTTGCCAGCTTACACAATATTTGGTATCTTCTTAGTGCCCCATCTGTTCTCTGAATTTCATGTGTGCAGATACAACTTTTATTTGGAAAAGAAAACAGTTTTTACTACTCAGAGTTGTGAGGTGGTGTTGATGTTTGGATGAAGCTTGAAGCACTGAAAACTTTTAGCCATGAAAAAAAGCATATCTAATTAAAATAATAATAATAATATTTTTTGATTATTTAGGATTATAATGGGGGTGGGAGGAAGGACTTGTGCAGGTAGTTTGGGAAAGCTGTACTATGTCTTCTAGGTCCTTTGTATTGCTGTACTGTGCTTTGGAAAGAATTAGCAAATATGGCATATCTGCATGCTCCAAAAAAGCTATTGCAATCCTACTTGCACAGGATTTTTTTCAGGATTTTTTTTTTCTACTGACTTTAAGTGAGCAAGGCCATCTTTCTCCTCTCATAAACAAGCAGGGGAAGTCTGCCTTAGATATTTTCTATTGTTTCAAGAACCTTATGTAACATTGAGCATACAGAGGATGAACTGGCAAAGTTTTGGTCATGCTGGAAATCTTAATAGATATCAGCCTGAGAAGAACATTACGAAATTTACATGAACTTTCATGCTTTTTTATGTAATAATTATAAAGTGATATATGTACAAACTTAACCAAAACCAAATAACCAAACCAAACAAAAATCTCTGTATTTTCTTAATTTACTCAAAAGATCTTCACAGCTAATTTTCCATGCTAATAATTTGAGACAGCACAGGTTCAAAACAGGTTATCACAATATAAATAGTTTAATGAAATTTTCCAATAGTCACCTCTGAATTCAACTTGGATTTAGCTGAGCGGGTTTTCTTACAACTCCACGTGCTTCCAAGGAGAGAAGTTAGTCCTTAGGAATGCTAGAGAATCACTAGATAAATTGATAATAGTACATTTTTATGATTCTGTCAAGTATAGCCACAATTAAAAAGTTCCTTTGTAGACTGAATGCAAGGGCTTTGCAAGCCGCAAGCAGTCTATGGGTTGTGATACAGAGAATCTTAAGCTAGTGGATATTGAAGTAGCCCTATTAAAGTCAATGGCATTAACACCTCTTTTATACCAGCTAACAATCTGGCCTGTTATCTGCCCCCTACCCTCTCCATTATACATTCTGCTAACAGATTGGTAGACATTGCCTGGAGAAAAAATGTATATTCTGATAGACAAGCCAGTTTCACATTTACATGTGATTTCCAAATATTTCTGATCTGAAGTCCAGTAACATAAAAAACAACTCATGGAAAAAGTCCTTGCTTTCTAAACTGTTCTCCCTTCCTATTCCAATTTTAAAGGAATTAGCTAAGAAAACCAGTACAGCAAGAAAGGCTAAGGCCTCAATAGAGCTATTATTTCCCCTCTTGCACAGGTGGTAGGCTCAGCTTTTTCCCCTCCCAGTGTTACAACTAGTGCAGCTGTATCAGAGCATGTATAATTAATTAATTATACATGCCTTAGTATATAATTAAGTATAGGGGTGGTGTGGGGGCATTTTTTAGAAGAAGAGAAATAGGTGACATATTGTAACTCTGATTTATAATAGCTTGTAGGTTTCTCCACCCCCTTGGGCAATGCAACTGTCCTCTGTAATTGAACCTTCTGATTCTTTTATTTATTTATTTATTTTTATTTTTAACAGCAGAACAATACGAATAATAAGACTATGATCCAAAGCTCACATTCAGCTAGATTGTGAAGACAGGAGACTAATATTGTGAAGGTAACAAAATTGAAGGCAGTGTCTGCTGTTTCAATGTGGAGTGCAAAGCAAGATGTTGGTGCAGTGGGAAGTTCAGCAGTGAAGTTCAACACAGGCACAGAAATCTAGTTACGGTAAAGGATGATGTGTATATGGTATCTGTCTTCCAAGACGTTGATGAGTGAAATTCCCTTTGCTAGAACTCTAAAACCTGTAAAGAGCTACTATCCTGGAAGAGACTTTTGTATAATTTATATGATTTTTATATGGAAGAGACATTTATATTATTTTTGCTCAGGGAAATGGTGGAGTCACTGTCCCTCGCAGTGTTCAAGAAGTGCATGGACGAGGTGCTATAAGATACAATTTTGTAGATTAGTGGGTAGTATTGGTAATAGGAGAATGGTTGGACAAGATGATCTTGTAGGTCCTTTCCAACCTTGTGGTTCTATGATTCTGGTTTTTTTTTTTTGTGTGTGTGTGTGTGAAGTTATGTTTGTGTGTAGTAGGATTTTTAATCATCCTATAAGATGATAAACTGTATTTCACATATTTTAGTTGTGATAGTGCGTATTTGGGAACACAAAGATAACATCAGTTTCTACGATAACATCAGTTTCTACCTCCTCTCCCATATGGACATCTCAAATATTTCCTGTCATTATTTTACAAGAGAAATAGTTAAGTTGAAGATAGTGTGAGCTATAGTGGAATGGTCTCCTTCCTTCTCTTGGTTGTTGAAAGGCTAACATTTTTTTGTTTGTTTGTTTGTTTTGTTTTCCATTTTATTTCCATTGTGCTGGAAAAAAAAATGTCAACATGAATTCATGTAAAGGTTTCCTTTATACTGCAAAAAAAAAAAAAGGAAGAAAAATATAAATATGCGGGGTGCCCAATCTTTTTGTAAAAACATGAATAATGAGAAGATAGCAGTTCCAGTCAAATGACTGCCAGTTTTTCTGTATAGTACTTAGCCTTCTTTCTAATACCAGTTGTCGGCTGTCCAGCTTTATATTTATCTTTACTCTTCCATCATTTAATGTGTACATTTTAGTTATTGCTTAGATGAGAAACTGTGTAAGAATGTTTGTAATTCATATGTTGCAGTTTTCAGTGGACCACTGAAAAATCATGTACATGAGATATATATATATATATATATATATATATATATTTGCAGTTAGTTGGCTACAAAGGGATTTTAAGATTTTAGGAGAGGTGTCTGGGAGTTGTTTGTTTTGCGCTGGAAGTGGTGTGAATGTGGATGAGTCTATCATTTCAATAAGATTATTTATGATTTATGTAACTTCAAAAAGAGGCATATTTTAGACATGCATGGAATACCAACTGCCCAAATCACTTCCTACATGACTTCAGTAATTGTGTGATTTAGAACTAGCTACATGAGCATGCACACACATGCGTACATACAGTGTTACCTTCAGACTCATTAAAATATAACAGAATCACAGAATCGTCTAGGTTGGAAGAGACCTCCAAGATCATCTAGTCCAACCTCTGACCTAACACTAACAAGTCCTCCACTAAACCATATCACTAAGGACTACATCTAAACGTCTCTTAAAGACCTCCAGGGATGGTGACTCAACCACTTCCCTGGGCAGTCCATTCCAATGCCTAAAAACCCTTTCAGTAAAGAAGTTCTTCCTAATATCCAACCTAAACCTCCCCTGGTGCAACTTTAGCCCATTCCCCCTTGTCCTGTCACCAGGCATGTGGGAGAATAGACCAACCCCCACCTCTCTACAGCCTCCTTTAAGGTACCTATAGAGAGCGATAAGGTCGCCCCTGAGCCTCCTCTTCTCCAGGCTAAACAATCCCAGCTCCCTCAGCTGCTCCTTGTAAGACTTGTTCTCCAGACCCCTCACCAGCTTCATTGCCCTTCTCTGGACTCTCTTGAGCACCTCAATGTCCTTCGTGTAGCAAGGAGCTCAAAACTGAACACAGTACTCGAGGTGCAGCCTCACCAGTGCCGACTACAGGGGGACATTCACTTCCCTAGACCTGCTGGCCACGCTGCTTCTTATACAAGCCAGGATGCTGTTGGCCTTCTTGGCCACCTGAGCACACTGCTGGCTCTTATTCAGCTGCCTATCAACCAGTACTCCCAGGTCCTTCTCTGCCAGGCAGCTTTCCAACCACTCATCTGCCAGCCTGTAGCTCTGCTTGGGGTTGTTGCGCCCCAGGTGCAGGACCCGGCACTTGGCCTTGTTGAACTTCATACAGTTGGCCTCAGCCCATCGCTCCAGCCTATCCAGATCCTCCTGCAGAACCTTCCTTCCCTCTAGCAGATCGACACATGCACCTAACTTGGTGTCATCTGCAAACTTACTGAGGGTGTACTCGATCCCCTTGTCCAGGTCATCGATAAAGATATTGAAGAGAACTGGCCCTAGTACTGAGCCCTGGGGGACTCCACTAGTGACCGGCCTCCGACTGGATTTGACTCCATTCACCACAACTCTTTGGGCCCGGCTATCCAGCCAGATTTTAACCCAACGAAGTGTACACCAGTCCAAGCCAAGAGCAGCCAGTTTCTTGAGGAGAATGTTTGTGGGAAGCGGTGTCAAAAGCCTTACTGAAGTCAAGGTAGACCACATCCACAGCCTTCCCCTCATCCACCAGGCGCGTCACTTGGTCATAGAAGGAGATCAGGTTTGTCAAGCAGGACCTACCTTTCATAAACCCATGCTGACTGGGCCTGATCGCCTGGTTGCCCTTCAAGTGCCACGTGATGACACTCAAGATAATCTGCTCCATGAGCTTCCCTGGCACTGAGGTCAAACTAACAGGCCTATAGTTCCCTAGGTCTACCATCTGGCCCTTCTTGTAGATGGGCATCACATTTTCTAGCTGCCAGTCAACTGGGACCTCTCCTGATAGCCAGGACTGCCGATAAATGATGGAAAGCGGCTTGGCCAGCTCCTCCGCCAGTTCTCTCAGTACCCTCGGGTGGATCCCATCCGGCCCCATCGACTTGCGTACATCCAAGTGCTGTAGCAGGTCGCCAACCATTTCCTCGTGGATAGTGAGGGCCACATCCTGTTCCCCATCCCCTTCCACCAGCTCAGGGTACCGGATATCCAGAGAACAACTGGTCTTGCCACTAAAGACTGAGGCAAATAAGGCATTGAGTACCTCAGCCTTTTCCTTATCTTTTGTAACTAAGTTTCCCCCCGCATCCAGTAAAGGATGGAGATTCTCCTTAGTCCTCCTTTTTGTGTTGATGTATTTGTAAAAACTTTTTTTGTTATCTTTAACGGCAGTAGCCAGATGGAGCTCCAGATGAGCTTTGGCCTTTCTAATTTTGTCCCTGCACAGCCTCGCAACATCCTCATAGTCCTCTTGAGTGGCCTGCCCTCTTTTCCAAAGATTATAAACCCTCCTTTTTCTCCTAAGCTCGAGCCACAACTCTCTGTTCAGCCAGGCCGGTCTAGTTCCGCGCCGGCTCGTCTTTGGGTACGTGGGGACAGACCGCTCCTGAGCCATTAAGATTTCCTTCTTGAAGAGTGCCCAGCCTTCCTGGAATCCTCTGCCCTTCAGAACCTCCTCCCAAGGGACTCTTCCAACCAGTGTCCTGAACAGCTCAAAGTCAGCCCTCCGGAAGTCCAAGACAGCGGTTTTACTGGTCCCCCTCCTGACTTCACCAAGAATAGGGAACTCTACCATTCTGTGGTCACTCTGCCCAAGACAGCTCTCGACCACCACATCTCCCACCAGTCCTTCTCTGTTTGTGAACAGAAGGTCTAGCGGGGCACCTCCCCTGGTAGGCTCTCTAACCAGCTGCGTCAGGAAGCTATCTTCCATGCTCTCCAGAAACCTCCTAGACTGCTTTCTCTGGGCTGTGTTGTGCTTCCAGGATATGTCTGGGAAGTTGAAGTCCCCCACGAGAACAAGCGCTGACGATTTCGCGGCTTCTGCCAGCTGCCTGTAGAACTGCTCATCTGTCTCCTCATCCTGGTTCGGCGGTCTATAACAGACCCCCACCAGGATGCTTGCCTTGTTGGCCTTCCCTCTGATCCTAACCCATAGGGACTCAACCTTATCATTTCCAGTCTCAGCCTCGAGTTCCACAACATTAAAACACTCTCTAATATAGAGAGCCACACCACCACCCCTTCTGTGCTGCCTGTCCCTTCTGAAGAGCCTATAGCCAGGCATTGCAGCACTCCAGTCATGAAGAGTGGTCCCACCACGTTTCCGTGATGGCAACCAAGTCATTGCTTGCCTGCTGCACAATGGCTTCCAGCTCCTCCTGTTTGTTGCCCATGCTGCATGCATTAGTGTAGATGCACTCAGCTGGGCCATTGTCTTCTCCCCCAGCCCTGACATTGTTCCCCCTGGCACACCTCTAAGAAGTCTTATTCCCTCCCCATCCCCCTGCCTACCTAGTATAAAGCCCTCTCAATGATCCTTGACAGCTCCTGGGCTAGGATCCATTTTCCCCTTAGAGACAGGTGGGACCCATCTGCAGTTAGCAGGCCAGGTGCCGAGTAAAGCGCCCCATGGTCAAAAAAAAACAAAATTTCTGTGTTGGTACCAGCCTCTAAGCCACGTGTTAATCAGGTGGGCTTTCCGTGTCCTCTCTGTACCCCTCCCTGCCACTGCAGGGATGGGTGAAAACACCACCTGTACTCCTGCTCCATCCACTAACCGTCCCAGTCCCCTAAAGTCCCGTTTGATAGCCTTCAGGCTTCTCTCTTCAATATCATCACTGCCAGTCAATATGGCATAACATTTGCTATTTTCATGGAGAAAACACTCTGCTGTGCAGGGGCAGATGACTAATTTCTATCAGGAAACTGTTACCAAGAAATTTGCCAACAAAGAGGTGTGCTGTTGCATGAAGGTTTTTTGTTTTTCTTCCCCTTAAACCACTATCTAATTGAAGCTACTTTTAAAGTTTCTAGGTTTTTTTTTTTTTTCCTTTCAGATTTGTTATTAATAGTAAGAGAAATAAATGGCAACTTCAGCTATCTAAGCATCAAGTGTAAAACACTACTGTCTGTAAAGAGCTAGTATGCTTCCTGTGTATTAACAGTTCAGATGCCTCTTTTGGTCCTAGTGTTTGAACACAGTGGCTGAGCAGTATAGGAGATGCACTGCTGCCCAAGAGTTCCAGGCAGTTTACATGAACATAGCTCTTGAACATTGTCTAATGTTGTTAGCCTTGGCATTGCTTAAATGATAATCTTAAATAAATGAGATCTCTCGTGCAACTTTCCATATTCTGTGCTCTTATACATCCCACAGTAAATAATGTGGGCTCAGTATGGTGAACTTATGCTGAGGTATCCTTTAACATCTTTGGTTTTGGGCTCACTGGTTTTGTTCTGAACAAGGATCTGGAAGTACTGCATCTAAACTGTAAATCTGATTTAAATGTGTAGAGACTTATCATCTATTCTCAAGATTAAAATATTTGTCTATCAGAATCTGAGACTTTTTATCAAAACAAAACAAAAAAAAAATAGTTCTATCACTACTCTTTCAGGATGAGAAAACTGCTGGCCACGTTATTTTCTCTTTTTTTTCCCCCTCCATCAACACCTGCTGGTTTCTGTTTTTTATTTATTTATTAATCTTCATAGGGAAGGCAGTGCTATTAACATGGGTAATTAGTTTTTCTTGAGAACCTGTAAATCCTCCTCTGAAAGGAGGATGGATTGTTTATTACAGCAATTGTTGTCCTATTATAACAATAGGACATTTATTATAAAAAGGTAATGGTGACAAAAATGAATACTCTTTTTTTGGATGACCTTCCAATACCTATTGTGTTTCATACTTTGGAAACCAGAATCAAAAGTATGTGACTGAAATCATCATGGATTCCAAAATACTCTCACTTGTTTCAACTTTTGTAGACTAACAGATGCACAAACATAAGATTTTCTGTAATGATGAACATTACTGTTTTGGGTTAATTGCATATCATGGCATCTTGGGAAGATGCTCAGTTGGTATAAGTTCAGTGGTTCTAGAAAAAACATACCACTACAGATGTGAATTTTAGAAGGTTCTAACCAGCTATTCAGGGAGAAAATTCTGAATTGCTGTAGTTCTGTTGAACTACTATAAGACATGACAATTCATATTAGTAAAGGAGTGTGCATATATGCTGTGTCTAAGGGATGAATATGCATTTGATAGCATTCCCCTGTGGTCTTATGTTTTACTGCATTTGTCTGGAAACAATGTCAACTTTCTTCATCTGTGCAGCTAGTAACAGCAGTAGTGTATCTCATTATTTTCTACTGGTTCATTGACTCTTAATTCATAGTTTGATCTCAGCAGCTGATGTCACTTACGCATTCATAACCTCAGAAAGTAACGATGAATAGTAGTATGTGTTTCTTCTTCCTCTTACCCATGGATCTTGATGCTTTTTTTTTTTCGTTTTACTTTGCTTTTGATTGTTGCTTTCTGTCATGGATTCCATGCTTACAAAAGCAACAAGGAATATGAGCAAAGACAGGTATTCTAAGAGTAATAGAATGAAAATTGATTATTTTCTCTGTAGCAAAAAATAACAAGCCTAGAGGGAAACGTGAGGGCAAGCCCCAAAGGAAAGAGAAAGAAAGACTGATGCTGTGATTATGAAAGGTGAATTTCATGTCATTGTCTCCTATGTTTTAATTGCTACAGGCATGGTCTCATGGAAAGTGCAAACAGTTCAGTTCTAAGCTGTATGTATATCTTAGATTTGTTCCAACAATATAATTATTGTTTCTTTATATCTTACAAATAACATTGACTGCAACATGGAATTACAAAGTAAAGAAGTAGATGAAAAAGGATTCAATGATTGTATTGATTTATTATTTCCTTAAATCAACTGATGAACTTGCATAGCCTGTATTTAGACAAAGAAGACAACTGAACAAGAGCTAACACATTCTGTGATACACAACCTGAAAATGTACCTAAGGATTACTGTTTCAAATGTGCCTCTAACTGGGATCTAAAAAATCCTAAGCACAATGCAGAAGGTTGTAAATATAAGGTAGAGGGCTGTATCATTCCTTAAATTTACACTTAGATCTTCAGCGTCCAGAAACCAAACCAGTATGACATTCTGTATTTTCTTGTGGGGAGTAGGGATTAATCTTGTTGGATCAGGGGAAAAATTAAATAGTCCTGTTCATCTGGCTTCTTCTATCCTTCTGGTTCTCCAAGGGTGTACACGTGTCTTGTCAATGTCTGGTTTTGAATACCAAGAAAATCTGATTGAACATGTAATCAGCAATTCCTTCCATAGCAGCTATGCTGAAGAAAGGCTAGGATATTTCTTGTCTATGGTTCATGTGTTTTTTCTTTATTTTTACTACAATCAAGGCTGAAAAGTACATCAAGTGCATGATAAAACAGAGCTCATTCATATACGCCAAAGTACTATGTGTCTATTTAAGGCCTAAATCTTCATGATACACAGCTTGTGTTAACTTTACTGAGGTTACAGGGACATAACTGAGACCATAATTTGGCCTGTTGTGTGTAGAGGTTACAAAAGAAGGCAATTAGCTATAATATGTACTGGTACACATTGTCACACAAGAGAAATGTCTTTTTTTTTTTGGCATTTTAATCAATGATTTTTTCTAAGAGATTTCTGTTTAGTATTGTTCAACAATCCTAGTGAGTAAATTATTGGTAATTGCTGTTGATTATTGCTATTTGTAGAAGCTACATTTGCAGCTTCGGGGGAAGAGGATGTTTGTCAGGATCTTTGTTTTTTGATGAGTTGGAGTTATTGACTGTGATTAACTCCATGCTTGATATATTTTATTTTCTTTCCTCCAAAAGACAAGAGAAACTGCTTAGCAGAACCATGATAGAAACAATTTCTTCATCCGTTACTAATGATGTGCTGGGATGGTAATCCAAATTTACTGATTATGGTTTAACAAATAATTGCTATGCAGAAAAATGATTGATGTGCCCACGTTCTCGTGGGGGACTTCAACTTCCCAGACATATCCTGGAAGCACAACACAGCCCAGAGAAAGCAGTCTAGGAGGTTTCTGGAGAGCATGGAAGATAGCTTCCTGACGCAGCTGGTTAGAGAGCCTACCAGGGGAGGTGCCCTGCTGGACCTTCTGTTCACAAACAGAGAAGGACTGGTGGGAGATGTGGTGGTCGAGAGCTGTCTTGGGCAGAGTGACCATGAAATGGTTCAGTTCTCTATTCTTGATGAAGTCAGGAAGGGGACCAGTAAAACCGCTGTCTTGGACTTCTGGAGGGCTGACTTTGAGCTGTTCAAGACACTGCTTGTCAGAGTCCTTTGGGAGGCAGTTCTGAAGGGCAGAGGAGTTGAGGAAGGCTGGGCACTCTTTAAGAAGGAAGTCTTGAAGGCTCAGGAGCGGTCTGTCCCCGTGTGCCCAAAGACGAGCCGGCACAGAAGAAGACCGGCCTGGCTGAAGAGAGTTGTGGATAGAGTTTAGGAAAAAAGGAGGATTAAATACATTAACATGAAAAGGAGGACTAAGGAGAATCTCCATCCTTTACTGGATGTGGGAGGAAACTTAGTGACAAGAGGTGAGGAAAAGGCTGAGGTGCTTAATGACTTCTTTGCCTCAGTCTTCAGTGGCAAGACCTGGTGTTCTCTGGATACCTATTACCCTGAGCTGGTGGAAGAGGATGGGGAGAAGATTGTGCCCCTCACAATCCACAAGGAAATGGTTGGTGACCTGCTACAGCACTTAGGTGTACAGAAGTCGTTGGGGCCGGATGGGATCCACCCGAGGGTACTGAGAGAACTGGCGGAGGAGCTGGCCAAGCCGCTTTCCATCATTTATTGGCAGTCCTGGCTATCAGAGGAGGTCCCAGTCGACTGGCAGCTAGCAAACGTGATGCCCAACTACAAGAAGGGCCGGAGGATAGATCTGGGAAACTATAGGCCTGTTAGTTTGACTTCAGTGCCAGGGAAGTTCATGGAGCAGATTATCTTGAGTGTCATCACGTGGCACTTACAGGGCAACCAGGTGATCAGGCCCAGTTAGCATAGGGTTACGAAAGGCAGGTCCTACTTGACGAACCTGATCTCCTTCTGTGACAAAGTGACGTGGTTAGTGGACGAAGGAAAAGCTGTGGATGTGGTCTACCTTGACTTCAGTAAGGCTTTTGACACCATTTCCCACAACATTCTCCTCAAGAAACTGGCTGCTCTTGGCTTGGACTGGCATACGTTTTGTTGGGTTAGAAACTGCCTGGGTAGCCGGGCCCAGAGAGTCATGGTGAATGGAGTCAAATCCAGTTGGAGGCCGGTCACTAGTGGAGTCCCCCAGGGCTCAGTACTGGGGCCAGTTCTCTTCAATATCTTTATCGACGATCTAGATGAGGGGATCGAGGGCACCCTCAGTAAGTTTGCAGATGACACCAAGTTAGGTGCATGTGTCGATCTGCTCGAGGGTAGGAAGGCTCTGCAGAAGGATCTGGATAGGCTGGACCGATGGGCTGAGGCCAACTGTGTGAAGTTCAACAAGGCCAAGTGCCGGGTCCTGCACCTGGGGCACAACAACCCCAAGCAGTGCTACAGGCTGGCAGATGAGTGGTTGGAAAGCTGCCTGGCAGAGAAGGACCTGGGAGTACTGGTTGATAGGCAGCTGAATAAGAGCCAGCAGTGTGCTCAGGTGGCCAAGAAGGCCAACAGCATCCTGGCTTGTATAAGAAGCAGCGTGGCCAGCAGGTCTAGGGAAGTGAATGTCCCCCGTACTCGGCACTGGTGAGGCTGCACCTCGAGTACTGTGTTCAGTTTTGAGCTCCTTGCTACACGAAGGACATTGAGGTGTTCAAGCAAGTCCAGAGAAGGGCAATGAAGCTGGTGAGGGGTCTGGAGAACAAGTCTTACGAGGAGCAGCTGAGGGAGCTGGGATTGTTTAGCCTGGAGAAGAGGAGGCTCAGGGGCGACCTTATCGCTCTCTATAGGTACCTTAAAGGAGGCTGTAGAGAGGTGGGGGGTTGGTCTATTCTCCCACATGCCTGGTGACAGGACAAGGGGGAATGGGCTAAAGTTGCACCAGGGGAGGTTTAGGTTGGATATTAGGAAAAAACTCTTTACAAAAGGGTTTTTAGGCATTGGAATGGGCTGCCCAGGGAAGAAGTGGTTGAGTCACCATCCCTGGAGGTCTTTAAAAGAAGTTTAGATGTAGAGCTTAGTGGTATGGCTTAGTGGAGGACTTGTTAGTGTTAGGTCAGAGGTTGGACTAGATGATCTTGGAGGTCTCTTCCAACCTAGATGATTCTGTGATCATAGCATCATTAGATTGAAAAAAATACTTTAATACGGGAACGAGGTTAGTTGCAATTTTCCGTTGGTTTGGTACAGTTCTTGATTACTTAATGACTGTATCCTTTGTGGATTTTGACTTCTGATAATTTCTTCCTACATCTTGAAATCAAGTTTGCTGAGAGTGTGATGCACACAGGTGTCACAAGGGTACCTTTTTTTTTTTTTTTTTGCAATACAATAATCTTTCATGGCTATGCCTTTGTTTATTCATCAAAGATCTCAGTAAAACAACTGTAAAATAAGGTTTCTCTGCATTTTGAACTACTCCTTCAAATGATACATGCATGATATTTTAACCAGAAGTGCAAAGATAGTTTCAATGTATTGAAACTAGAATTTTGGTTATTTAGGGGCTCTTCTTGAGTAATTAGATACACACAAAATACTGAAATAATGACAATTAATACTGTATCTTGACCGACTTAATTGCTTTCATTTTTTGCAATGTGTGCTTATCAGAGCAGAAGTTGTGCCTCCTTGGTAGGCAAACATTACTGCTGAAGATTTAACTAGTAGTAGTTGTTTGGACCCTCCACAGTAAAGATCACTTAATTGAGCAAGGTAGCTGTGTTGTATGAGCTGTCAGATGGGATACATTAAACAGTAAGGAAAGTGGAGCTCTTTAAATTCAAAGATGTGATTTCTTCTGTAATCTGTGTGGTAGGAAACCCTCTTAAACAAAGAAAAATGTTAACCCTGTGCACTTGTAAACTCTATTTGTAAATAACATTCATGTATTCATTGGAACTTTGCTGTCCAGTTATGTATTCATCCCTCTTTGTACGAATTACCATGTTTTTGTAACTAAGAATTTTGATTGTCTGACAGTGTTTCTTTATTATTGTTAAATGAAGCACAATAGGCCAAAAGAACCTAAATAAACAGAATGTTAATATATCTGTTTATGCTTATTGCAGCATGTAGTAAGTTTGAATAATCCTGTTTATAGTACTGATTCACTTCTTGCGTGCATGCATTAAAGCTTCATATTACATCTTCATACTATCTGTGAGGTAGCTGTAGGTGTTACTGGGTTTCCTGTAATTCTTGTTGTGGCATATGTTAGCTATTTAGTCAAAAATACCCATGTACAGTGAGCAGGGAAAAGAGCAGGTAAAATGCATTCATTGTATGTTGACATACAAATTCAGCAACAGATGAAATGGTAGTCATTTGGGTGAAAAAGTCCTAATCTTTATAGAGGTGTTTTACAAGATAATGAAAGATACTGATTACTTTCAGTTTTCCTTATGGAACAAACTGGGGAAATTAAGGGTATTTGTATCTAAAAATATTATAGGACAGTGCGTTTATTTCTCAGTGACTGGTTTTATAGCGCTTGACATAAGAAAAGCTTGTAAAATGTCTCTAGTTACTAGAGTTCACATTGTCGATGGTGCAGTAGACAAAAGAATCATTTGTTTCTCAGTTAAGGAAGTTACCCATTTCTTAGCAATTATTCTAGGGGGGTAATTAAAATAAAAATCTTTTATGGGGAGAATGTAAAAAGACTGAAAACTGTTTTTAATTTCAAATGAAAACTTGTTTTACATTATTTTTATTAACTTTGTTTTGATCAAGACACAAATACATGTGGATAGCAAAGAGTATGGAAGATCTAGTAGTACCATGCATAGTTAAATGTGTAGTTCATGTGATCTCGTTTTCTTAGGTAGGTTTTTCTGTTTCGCATGCAGTATTTCATACTGGCTGTCTTTCTCCTTAACCTCTTATGAAAGCATCAGTAAAAATATTTCAATGCAGACTACTTCTAAAATAGGTGTAGTGTGGATGTTTGCATTTGGTGACAGTTTGGAGGACAGGCTGTTGTACCTGGAGTGCAAGCCTGTTACACAGCAGGACTTTCACAGGTTTCAGAAATGGACTGACAGGAACTACTTGAAGTTCTGCGAAGAAAAAAAGGAGATGCTGTGCCTGGGGTGGAATAACTCCATGCAGGATGTCAAAGGCAGAGGGGATTGCCAGGCTGGAAAGAAACTTTGGAGAAGAAGGGGTTGGGGGGATGGAAATCCAGAAGTCTTAGAGGACGAGAAGAATGTGGGGTCATCAGTGTGCTCCTTCTGTGAAAAAGGCCAGTTATTTACTGGTCTGTAATAGCAAGATGGCAGTTAGTCCAGTGGAGGGCCACCAATGTGATTAATGGGGTCTGGAGCACATGATGGACAAGGAGAGACTGAGGAAATCTGTTTGGCATTAGGAACGGAAAGCTAAAGGGCCACCATATTGTTATCCTCAACTACCTGATGGGAGAATGTGGGGCAAATGGAGACAGGCTCTCTTAGGAAGGGAAGCAATGGGCACAATTTGTAACATGGAAAGACGTTTCTTTTACTTCCATCATGTTTTATGTATTATTTCTAAGTAGGAAAAAAGGTGAGTACATCCCAAAATGAATGGTCAAAAAACCCTCCCTCAAACATCTCTACAATAAATGCTGATAACTATAGATCTTGTTCCCAGCCCTTCAAGTTGAGCAATGGACTTGATATTTATTATGATTGTAACAAACACAAATTGATATCATATGATATAACAAACACAAATATATATATACTCTTATATATATATAAGAATATCTTAAAGAGGACTGACACTTTCAGTAGAATTCTTTTAGACTGAAATTAATGGAAAGACTTTCATCAGAGTATTTAGTGAAGTAGTACCCAAATTGGCAAACTCTAAGCAAGCTGACTTAAATACTGGAGCCAATTTAACAGCCTCCTAATGTAACCTGGGAGGAGCACTGCAGCTGCGTTGCTTCTGGTACACAAGATAGCTCCAGAAGAGCCAGTTTGGGTATCGTTACTAAGTAAGGGCTATGGAGTCATAATTCTAGGCTCGACAAAAGAATACTGTCAGTACAGATTATGTAGACTAGTGGAAATCTGGTTAATTTCAGGAAATGCATCAATGTAGTATTAAGACAGGAAAATGCTTCGCCTACATAGCACAATTGTAGCATATTTATTTAGTTAATTTTATGTTACCATAAAATAATAAGGGAAATGAAATCACAATTTAATTGTTCATCATGTTGCAGAACACATTGTATCTCAAGCTGTCATGGAAACTAGTTATCATTTCTTTGATCCTTAAATCATACACACAAGAATTGCGGAAAAATAGAGGGATCACAATATTTGTATGAGAAAGATTAATGAGCTGTCTAAGCTGATTGCTTTTGCAGTAACTCATATTTTGTGATATTGTATGAATGAGTAACTGAGCTGTGCTGTTTTTTTAAAGTTCAAATGAAAATATCTTTTCTGTTTTTCAGTACCGATTTAATGTTATGCATACCAGGTCATGAGTTTTACTTTCTATTTATAGCAATTTTGCTTAGTAGTGAAACATGCAACGTACTCTAACTATTAAAAAAAGTATCTCTTGATGATTTGATTCCATGGCACTTTTTTTGACACTTGTCATATGATTACATTTTACAGTATAATATAATATATTCATGGAGAATTCATTTGGTTCCAATCATAGTGCACTCTACATAACATAAAGGATTACCTTTCTCTCTAGATACCATAAAGAAATATTTTTCAGTTATTTGATATTTCAGTGTGTTTATTGATCTTTTGGGTCAATTTTGGAGGTTTATCAACATTCATGTTGTAATGTCAGTTTATGATTTAGCCATGCACAAATATCTCATGAAAAAAAATATACACCCAGTTGGAATTTAAGAATTGTTTTTCCTGTTCTTGATTATAGTGATGGAGAAAGGGGTGTGGTGGGAGGGTGCAGTAGAAACAACCAAATAATTTGAAAGTGTGTGTTTATGTATTAGAGGAAGATATATATTAACTAAGAGTAAAAAAAAAAAACTTCATATTTTATTATAAAAAAATTCTAATCTTCTTTCACATATGGACAGAAAAATCATCATTGTAAAAATTCACTTAACATTGGAAGGTGTAACTCCCACTTCTCTCCCCACCTCTTTCTGTGTAAACACATGATGAAAAATTATTTCTTCATCAGATTCTTGAGTAATCGTAGTAAGCTTTAGAGCTCATATTGCAAGTTATGAGTAGGGCTTATGAGTTCTTTAGAAAAAAAAAGTAAAACATCTTGAAGTATGTTTATATCAGTATACTTAAATATATATATATTAATTTGTAGATAAAAAGGAGGTATACAGACACAGATTTCTAGGTTGGAAGAGACCTCAAGATCGAGTCCAACCTCCGACCTAACACTAAGTACTCCACTAAACCATATCGCTAAGCTCTACATCTAAACGTCTTTTAAAGACCTCCAGGGATGGCGACTCCACCACCTCCCTGGGCAGCCCGTTCCAATGCTTAATAACCCTTTCGGTAAAGAAGTACTTCCTAACATCCAACCTAAAACTCCCCTGGCGCAACTTTCGCCCATTCCCTCTCGTCCTGTCACCAGGCACAAGGGAGAACAGACCAACCCCCACCTCACTACAGCTTCCTTTAAGGTAACTGTAGAGAGCGATAAGGTCGCCCCTGAGCCTCCTCTTCTCCAGGCTGAACAAGCCCAGCTCCCTCAGCCGCTCCTCGTAAGACTTGTTCTCCAGACCCCTCACCAGCTTGGTCGCCCTTCTCTGGACTCGCTCGAGCACGTCCATGTCCTTCCTGTAGCGAGGGGCCCAAAACTGAACACAATAGTCGAGGTGCGGCCTCACCAGAGCCGAGTACAGGGGCACAATCACCTCCCTAGACCTGCTGGCCACACTGCTTCTTATACAGACCAGGATGCTGTTGGCCTTCTTGGCCACCTGAGCACACTGCTGGCTCATATTCAGCCGACTATCAACCAGTACTCCCAGGTCCTTCTCTGCCAGGCAGCTTTCCAACCACTCATCTGCCAGCCTGTAGCTCTGCTTGGGGTTGTTGCGCCCCAGGTGCAGGACCCGGCACTTGGCCTTGTTGAACTTCATACAGTTGGCCTCAGCCCATCGCTCCAGCCTATCCAGATCCTCCTGCAGAGCCTTCCTGCCCTCGAGCAGATCGACACAAACAACATACTCTGTACTTATTTAGGTCTACACCAAATTTTACCTACGTTTTAAAGATGTTAACTAGTATGTTAACAGACTTACTCAGATATGGTATTCTGCTTGTAATGTTAAACTAGTTGATTGAACTAAGTCAGTTCGCCAAGCCTAGACAACTTTTATTTCATCTGATGTGATATTTTGTCTAAAACTTGCAACTCAGTTTAGTCGTCTTTGTCCATGGCAGTAAGATAGCATAGAAAACATGGGTGGCAGTGCAGGAACAATACAGGTATGAGAACCTCTATCCGGTTCTACAATTTGTCTTGTATTGTCCCATATTCCCCAGTGAGTGCTCAAATCTTCTACGTACTCTCTCACCACATATGTACATGCATATGCAGTTACTCATTACAGATATTTTTTTGTTTTCAGCTTCCCAAATACTTTTCTCTTTGTATGTGATTCAAGCTCTTGTGATACAGATGAATGTGATTTTTTTTTTCCTGCAATGGACTTGGGCTTTTTTCTTTCTGTGGAGATAAAATCTGTGTTTGCAGGAAACTGTCTGCTGGCAGCATGGGTCTTCTGTTGAATAAATTAATGCTTATATTGAGATTGCATACAACTTTAAGAAGTATTATATACATCTTAATATACATATAGTAAGATATATGAGAAGTATTATACATTCAGAATAGTCTTAAGGAAGCCCAAATGCTGTTAGTGAAATCTTTGCTGCTTGTATGCTTCATTTTAAGAAGAAAAACCTATAGTGTCCGGGAACTGGGCATGATATTTCAGATGAAGTTTCTCTCCTTTCCCCACTCTACCTTCTGGGGAAAACTATTTGTCAGTTCTTGCCTTAAAAACATAAGAGGAGGAAAAAAACATATTGTTACCTTTGTCAATTGGATATTATCTGCTCTTTAGGGTAAAGGCAGGCATTTAAAAGCATAATTAGGTCCTTATGCGAAGACTACAGAAAAGATTCCATGAATTACTTTCACATACTGGTAAATATCCTTGCTGCTGTAAATACATGAAATTGAATTGCTGATTTGTCTATAAATTAAGATATCATGTGTTGCTATTTAAATAAAAACACTTTAGGTCTACTAACCTAATTTCATATTGTGTGGAAGAGTAATTAATACAAGGGAATTAAGAAATTGCTTTTCATACAGAGATTTGTCACAGCCAACACTCTGCTTGAAACACAGCAAACTATTTTTACTCCTCCTTAACCTGCAGTTCCTCCTGCTTCACCTTCACACATGAATACAGCAGCTGGCATTTTCCTAGGAAATTTGAGAACAATCCATCCACTTCTAACTACAAATTGGCAGCTCTTTTTTTTTTTTTTTTTTTTTTTTCCTCACCAGCCCCTTCTGCCAAAGTTTACCCTGTTTCCAGAAGGATAAATACAGTGACTTCTTTGTTGATTTATCATGTATGCTGGTCAGTAGACCTTCAGCTATTTGTGTTAAAATTGTAGGCAGTTATTTTGTAATGTGATCAGCAGACTGGATACTACCTGCTCTACACTACATAGACCACTTTGCACATTCTACAGCAATAATAACTGACAACCAAGAAATCAACATATGTGTTTTCCTGTTTGATTTTATTTGTTTTTAATTTATTGGAAATCTTAATATGTTTGTAGTTTTGCATATATATGTAGGGAGAGCAAAACTAAGGGAATGAAGTACAAATACAAAGTATGTATTACCATTTTAACAAGAAAGTCAAAATATGGATAAACAAATAAAATAAGTATTCAGCAAGGATGTGATACCCTCTGCTTTCTGAAACTTGGGCTTTTTTAAAACAAAAAAACCTACTTTTGGAAATTAAAAGTCACTTAACACTATAAGTGAACACAACTTCTGTGTAGTGTGGGTAATTCTAAACAGCCACTTTAGTGCACCTCTCTTGTGCTCTAATGTAATAGCACAAGGTCTTTACACAATTTAGTACCTGTTTGTGTGGGAGCTGTAAAAGCTTACCTCTGAGAGACTGAAGTGGTTTTGAATCAGTCTTTGCTTGAAACCTGCTGTGTTGGAACACAGTTTGCCTGAATCTGCCTCTACACTGCTGTGTAGGTATATCCTGTTATCCTAAGCTATGCTTTCAATTCAGCAAAGTGCAATGGTACTTTCTATCTTTTTAAGATGAAACTTGCAGCATTACACTCCATAAGAATTTTAAAGAAATGGACAGTGAGCAGAAATTCTCACCCAGATTTGACAGCAAAAATAAATTGAAAATATACTATATAAATATAAATTTTCCTACTTCAAAAAGTTCAAATGTATTGTATGGTTGTATTTCAGATGAATATGAATCATGTAATGTATCATTAATAGATTAATATTCATATAAGGACTGAATATCATGCTTCTAATGAAATTCAGTGTTTTTCTAATCTATGCTCTACCCTCCTCAAAGTCCAGTCTACTGTTTATACATGTTAATGAATGCAATTTAGCATGTCTAGATCCTGCTGTAGAAAATGTTATTCCAGCCACAGCACTTACCTGAAAAAAATTGAAGTAGCTAATATATCAGAAATTAATTAAGAAGTTAGTTGTATTACTAAAAAACTGTAATCACTAGTACAGAATGGCAAATTTCATAAGGAGAACCATATGAGAACAGAAAATCATGCTTCTTCATTTAATTCCTTTAACTGTAACTGACATCGGGTTCTCGATGCCATAGAAATCTTGTCTTTACTAAGAAATACATTAGATGTAATACTAATCTCTTCCTTTATTCAGTGGTGAAAAAGGAGACCTCGTCTTTGGGGAATGAGAGTGCAGAATGTGATCATGTTTGAAAAATAATAGTATCAATCTCTGGAGTGTCAAGTAGGCACATACAACATTATCCGTTTCCCTAATCTGTTCTTCACATAGCACATGCCTCCTTAGTTGCTGTAGAAACCTGTCCACTTTGTTGTGTTGACTTTTTAGCTTAAAACACCAATGCAGTAGCAACCTGATAAAACTGGGCCCCTATGTCCTTGATGCTTTGTTGCCAATGATGTTTCTTTCCAGGGCTTAATTTCCTGTGTAATTTCATCTACTCTTAAAGTGAAATTAAGGCTTAATTTTACTAAAGAAATTCTTATAAGTTTTTTTAGAAGTTTCTTTGAACTGCAAGCGCTATGGACTCTTTCATCTCCATGCAGTTTTCTACCATGCTCTTCACACTGAGAGCCCCTTAGGTGCATTAAGTGCAGATTGTGCTTTAAGCTGAATGTCATGAAAAAAAAGGGCAAACATTTGGAACCATTTTTAGTATTTTTTTTTTTTTTTGTCTGAGAGAATAAAGAGGTATGAAACTACTCTGTAATCTCCGTTTTCTGTATTTATTCATCTTCATAGTTGGACTCTGGTTGTTTTCAACCAAATTTGGCAGAGGGTCTGAAGACTGAAAAGTATGAAGTTCCTACAAGTTTTTGAAAAACAATGGATAATTAAATGAAAATAAGCCCTAGCAAATCTCTTGATAAGCAGAGAAAACGAGGTTTTACTACCCTTCCTTTTGCTTGACTTTGTGCAGCTAAAAAATTGGTATGTACATACCTGTGGATTATCCATAGAACAGTCAGCCCGTTGTACAGACTTAAAGAAAATCATATGGGTTATGTGGTTGGGTATGACGGGGAATGGAAATAAGATGGAGAGCATAAATTATACAGGACAAAGCTTTGGTAATCCAATAGGGATGAGAGAGATTGGTAAACTCTGTGGTAGAACAATTGGGGAACAAGATAATATAACAAGATAGCAAACTAGCATATTATGCTATTTCACAACTAGCATACAATTTTATTAATGTTAATTAATCTGTATGTATAAAAAGATTGTTATTACTATCCTCATTTGGAGCTACTGGATGGTTGGTAACTGCTTAGTAATGGCTAATTGTTAGTGGCTATATAAAAAGGGTGTCTAAATGGGAGAAAGGCTTTTGTGGAAATCTAGCCACGTACATGTACCTGAGCCACAGACATCATCTATCTGGACTCATGCAAGGCACTTCATGTTGTCCCACATGACATCCTTGACTCAAATTAAGAAACATGGATTTGCTAGAAGACTTGCTAGAAGGTGGGTAGGGAACTGTCTGGATGATCGCACTCAAAGAGATTAAGTCAATGGCTCGATGTTCAGGTGGAGACCAAGGACAAGCGGTGTCTCACAAAGGTCTCTATTGGGACCAGTATTATTAAACATCTTTGTCAGTGACATGAACAGTAGGACTGAGTACACCCTCGGCAAGTTTATGGTTGACATGTTGAAGGGAAAAGTCCAGAAGGACTTTGACAGACTTGAGAGGTGGACCATCTGAACCTTATCTAATTCAACAAGGTCAAGTGCAAGGTCCTACACCTGGGTCAGGGCAATCCCCATCATAAATAAAGGCTAGGCAACAAGTAAGTAGAGAAGCAGCTGTGTGGAAAAGGACATGGGGGTATTGGTGGCTGAAAACCTGAATCTGAGCTGGCAATGTGCACTTGCAGCCCAGAAAGCCAGCCATATTCTGAGCTGTGTTAAAAGAAGTAAAGCTTGCAGGTTGAGGGAGGTGATTCTACCCCTCTGCTCCACTCTTGTGACATGCCACCAGGAGCTGTATAGCTCTGGGGGCCCCAGCCTAAGAAAGACACAGACCTGTTAGAGCAAGTCCAGAGGAGGGCCATGAAGATGACCAGAGAGAGGGAGTTGTGGTTGTTCATCCCAGAGAAGAGGGTCTCCAGGGAGACCTTATAGTGGCCTTTCAATACTTTAAGTATTGACTTAAAGTATTAACTATGGGGGACTACAGGAAAGCTGGGGAGGAACTCTTTATCAAGGAGTGTAGTGATAGGACAAGGGGTAATGGTTTTAAATGAAAAGACGGTAGGTTAAGGTTAGATATTCAGAACAAATTCTTTAATGTGAGGGCGGTGAGATACTAGAACAAGTTTCCCAGAGAAGCTGTAGATGCCCTATCTACAATGGGAAGTGTTCATCTATATTGGAAGTGTTCAAGGCCACATTGGATGAGGCTTTGGGCAACCTGGTCTAATGGAAGATGTCCCTGTCCATGGCAGGGGGGTTGGAACTAGGTGATATTTAAAGGCCCTTTCTAACCCATACCATTCTGTGATTCTATGATTGTAATGACTCATAGGAGCTGCTAACAGCCACTGCCTATAGCTGCAGCTCAAGGGAGCAATAGGATAGTTAGCAGAAATGGCTAACAAAAAAATGTTAAATCAATGGATCAGAACAACTTAAGTTAGGCTACTCCACCTGGTACCCCTGAGTGATTTAATGAAGGACTGAGTGTGTTGTATTAAGTGCAACTACTTTGCATAAGTACTTGTCTCTTCAAATAAAAAGGTCATGCTAGAACTTCCTTTCCTGTCTTTCATTACAAATGTCATTTGTTAGCCATTTGATGCATATTTGATGCATAGTAGCGTGTTTACACTTATGAGTGAGTGGTATAAATTTAAATGAAAAGGGGTTTTCTGCATAATGCTGTAAGACAAGTTTTTGTTTGTTTGTTTTGTATTTTGTTCATTGTTGTTTGTTGTTTTATAATTTAACCCCCCTTTTATTTGTATTAGCTAGTCAGGACTTGCTGTGTAAATTAGCTCACAGAACAGTAGAATGCTGAGAGTAAATCTCAAGGCTTCCTTTTTTTAATGACCCTCTTAAATTTGTTCATGCTGCTGACAATGAAGCCCCAGAACAAGTTTTACAAGTATCATATGTATCTATATAGTATAATTGTACTGGGTCTGGTTGGGATGGAGTTAACTTTCCCTGCAGCAGCCCTGGCACAGTGGGGCATACACACATAAACATCTATATACACTTATACAGTCTTATTTTTATCATTTGAACATTTATTTTATATTAAATATATGCTTTACTGCTACTTATCTTATGCAGTATGATCCATGTTTCTCTGGTACATCCAACCATTTATGGTGGTCTGATTGCTTCTGCTCATCACTGTAATGCAATCTTTTGGATTAATTTTGAAAATGAATAATTTTCACAGACTGCCCATTAATGCAACTTGAAATCACCCATATTTCCAGAAATAGCAATTTTACCAAATTAAATTTTTATCTTTGTAACCTTGAAAGTTCATTGTGTCTTCATCCTCCTTGAGCATTTTTGTTTACAATTCCATTGTTATTGAAATTTTGTGTTTATTTTTTCTTGATACACTGCACATAATACTTTTATTTTCCAACCTATATTTCAAATTGAGGAAAAGGATATCATAGCTTATCAAAACAGCTTATATACTCTCAAAAGATTTACCAGTACTGACTGCTAGTGCAATATGGTATTTGATGGTCTAAATCAATAGAGCATATGCCTCCTCTCTCTTATTGTCCAGATGCTTGGTATTATTTCACTTGTTAACAAGATTTATGTATCTCCAGTGCTGACTGGCTCGTACAAATGAAAGGAGGATTAAATTACAATAGAAGGGAAATCTATCTTAAAGCATTATGCAGCAAAATCATTTTCATTTATTTTTTTACTGCTTACTCATAAGCATAAGCAACCAAGTTTGAAAGACTCTGCTAGCCTGCTCAAATCATGTTGTAAGTGCCTGAAAGACGCTCATATCATTTGAAAATTCTATAGAGCAATTTTTTTACATATAGTTTCCAAACATACAGAGTTAGAGCCTTTTAGACACAACCACTGACTAGCCTACAACAGTAAGGACTTCACCTAATAACGTGTGGTAGAGAGCAGCCATTTGAATGCAGGGAGGAGAACAGAGGAGTCACACTTTTAAAATCTCAGTAAAAGGTTTTAGTGCTCACTGCTAGCATTTATTATAAATGTGTGAAGGTTATAAACACCCTACCAGCAGGCAATTTTAAAATAATAATGCCTAACATTTATAAAATTCATTGTGATGATGATATCTCTTTGAAACAACATTTCTGAAATTTCTAGGCATGATGTCTCAGGTTCAGATATTTTAAATAAATCACCTGGACATGCAAGACTTAGCTTAATTTTCCGGAGTTAGTGACTCCACTTAAACTGCTACAACTATGCACCAAAGAGACACTCCCTAAATCACACCTCAATTTTGTCTTAAGTAT
The DNA here is from genome assembly GCF_013377495.2 of Cygnus atratus. Classification (NCBI taxonomy): domain Eukaryota; kingdom Metazoa; phylum Chordata; class Aves; order Anseriformes; family Anatidae; genus Cygnus; species Cygnus atratus. Next base: position 149,344,642 of record NC_066362.1, on the reverse strand, counting down.
ATTAGTTTAACAACAAAAGACAGCTGGGTGTCACAGAATCATAGAATCATTAGGGTTGGAAAAGACCTCCAAGACCATCTGGTCCAAGCATCACCCTACCACCAATGTCACCCACTAAACCATGTCCCTAAGCACCAACCTTTCCTTGAACACCCCCTGGGACGGTGACGCCACCACTTCCCTGGGCAACCCATTCCAATGCCTGACTACTCTTTCTGAGAAGAAATGTCTACTAATTTCCAACCTAAACCTCCCCTGGTGCAACTTGGGGCCATTCCCTCTAGTTCTATTGCTAGTTACCCGTGAGAAGAGGCCAACCCCCAGCTCCCCACACCTTCCTTTCAGGCAGTTGTAGAGAGCAATAAGATCTACCCTAAGCCTCCTCTTCTACTAAACAACCCCAGTTCCCTCAGCCATTCCTCATAGGATTTGTGTTCCAGGCCCTTCACCAGCTCCACAGACCTTCTCTGGAGACATTCTGGGGCCTCGATGTCCTTGTAGTGAGGGGCCCAAAAATGAACACAGTACTCTAGGTGTGGCCTCACCAGAGCAGAGGGAATGATCACCTCCCTGGTTCTGCTGGCTACATTATTCCTGATACAAGCCACAATGCAGTTGGCCTTGGTCACCTGGGCACATTGTTGGCCCATTTTCAGGTGGGCATCAATCAGCACCCCCAGACTCTTTTCTTCTGCATAAATGACGTATATGTAATGTTGCTAGTCAGAGACCCAAGACTCGGGAATGAAACTCGAAACTAAATTATTTGATAGAGTAGATTCACTTAGTGAGATTAGAAACAGCATGGACTTTATAAACTCCGATTATTCCCTCTTGATATAAAAAATAACAGTAGGGAATTCAGATAAGGAAACTTAGTATACGTCTCTTCTTTTTATTCTCTCCTGCAATGATGTTGAAATAGAGCATATATGAAAGATGTCAATAATTTCCGTGCCTCTTCATTCCGCTTCTACCTTCCAGTTCTCCCATGTATGGATGGGATTAAATTTACCCAGGTAAATCTTATGTGCCCAAAAAATAAAACTGAGGATTCCCAAAGTCACAAGTTGCTACCTCCACAGATAGCTTCACACCTGCTTTGTAGAGCCGACTGAATTTACAATGCTATTTTAGAGCACCTCATTCATGCCCTGATGCAACTTTTCCTGACCTTCCAATTGTTTTTGGAGTGCCCTCAATGATTACTGACATTAAACTAAACCTTTCCTGTGCCATGGAAAATGTGTCTTTCAATACCCCTCTCTCACACTGTGCTCCAATGTACCCTTGTAGTTGTTCTGGATGACCCTCATGAAAGAGAGTCTCATGAAAGACCCTCAGGGTCACCCTGAGTTTGCCATGTCCGTATATTGTGTGTCATAGTAAGACTCCAATTTTATTTCCATAAAAATTCCTACATAAATATATCAATAGATAAATTATGTATCATTATTTTGTCAACATTAATTACCAAATCAATTGAAAATATGTCATGGCTATAAGGTGATACATTCTAGAATCTGGTTCCACAGTAAACTATGCTTATCTCAGTAATAAGTCAAGTTCAAATTTTCTAAATTAATCCTCAGAGCTCTAATACATTACTGAATAAATTTCATTTATAATCTGTAACAATTTTAGAGTATCAAACTAATCCAAAAGTCCAGAGATAATGTTATCTTATTATAGCTTATATTTCATTATAATTTCTTCCTCATTCCCTATCTTCTCCCACCTTTATGTAATATTTGAATAATTTTTTTTTTGTGGCATATGCCCCCTTATCTATCACTTTGTGGTAGTAAAGTATCCACATTCAAGTAGGTATATTCTGCAGACAATTAAAGTATGCTCTGTTGTGTTTCACTCTTGCCAGCCATTTTTGTTCCTAGGTTTCTGTACTTCAGGTCCTCATGCATTGTAAAGAATAATAGTTATGGTAAGAGCCCTTATAATTTTTGTTGTTGTTTTAGTTGCTGTTTTATTGTTCTAATAAGCAAATATGGAGGTTTACAATACCTAATTGTGAGCACATCCTCTGAAAGGTAGTCTTTTGGGGCTCCTTATATAAACAACAGAAGTAAATATCGTCCTTGTAGAGGACAGTTTAGAGCAAGATATCAAGTGCCTTGAATCACTGTCTGATGGAGCCAAAACTAAGGGATAAACAAAACTGGGGTAAATTCTCATAAAGAAAATTCTAAGAAATTATTTGACTAGAAGTAGGTAAACTAGATTCAGTTATATAGATGATTCACAACGTCTCTGAAGAAAAAAAAAAAAAAGACTACACAGTAAAAATAAAGATATCTAGTTTAAACAAGAAAGACACTAGCCTTTTAACTTAGGCACCTAACACTAAGACACAAAGTCTCTATTTAAGGTTTTGCTCTATCTCCTCTTACTGAGAAAATCAGGAAGAGTAACAGTCAATTCTTTCTATTCTAAACAGAAGTGGCAGAAATCTTATGTTGTTAAAAGATAAATGAAGTGAGATTTAAAATAATAATAATAAAAATAATAATAGTATTTGCTGATGACACAATAAGGCTTTAATCATATTTAAAACATCCAAAGACAGTACCCGTGTGAAACACGGAAATATGGCAATTCACTGACATTTTCACAAGTGTTGTTTTTTGTTATTGCTGTTTGTGCTTTTTTGTTTGTTTGTTTATTTATTTATATTCTTGGTTTGCTTTGTTTTTCTCTGGTCTTTGTGAAATGAGAAATTTCCTTGAGTTCTTAAAAAGTCTGAAGTGGTCTCTTGCATAACAATTCAGCCAGTTCAAGTAAATAGGAAATTGCAGTACTGGTGTGTTGATAGGACCATTTGGGAACAATATGTCAGTGTCTAATACTAAGTGCTAAATTTCTTTTTAGATTGTTTAATTTTAACACATAATAATTAACAGATTTATTTATACTTTCTCAAAGGACTTGTTCAGTACTTAGGGATTAAGAATTGCAAATCAACAGGGGAATGAAAGCATAAATTTCAAATAGTCACAATAGTTAAAGTTATATGAGCAAACTGACACCCTCTGTGTTGTTTGTGAAATAAGGAAAAGGATGTGGGCAAGGATAAGCTTGATGAAGAGAATAGATTTCTGTTACAACACTCCTCACTTGGCACTGCTGTAAATTACAGGATCTGGAGAGCGGCTTCTACTCACAAGGTTTGCAGCTGTGAACACAGACAATACTGAGTAAAGTTTTAATCTGTGGGTTAAGGAATTTTTATTCCCTCTCTCACACGTGCCAGTGTAGATAAGCACTCATTAGGGATTAGGGTACCATTTACCTAGGCATTGTACATGCTTAAAGAAAATATATTCTTTTTCCCAAAGAGTTAATTTAATCATTGACAACATTTAAGCTACATTTTTTCTTCAGCCAGGCTTCCAAATGTATAGTTTATTCACACTGGATGTGGCTGGGAAGCTAGTTCTGTTGTGTATATTTGGGATATAGGTGGATATATATATACTTTTGCAGCTATTTACTGCAATTCCATTTACTCATATTTACTACCATTATTTACAAGTGCTTGCTCCTAGTAAATTATTATTTTTTTTTCAGTTCTAGTACGTCATATCAATTTTGAGCCAACACTTCTTTCTGGAATAAAAAAAAAAAAAAACAAACTTTTTTTTTGTCATCTTATAAATAAAACACTTAATTTTATTCCATCATTCATTTCTTATTTGCTTCCAGAAGTTAACTATTCATGTTATGTAGCCAGTCAACTGACTTCTCCCATTCTTATTCCCAACTGAAGGCACATTTTTATTATTTTTAAAGGACAGGAAGGATGGAAAATAATAGATAAGAAAGAAGAAATATATATATATATATATTAACATAGTCAAGGCATTCATGATTAATTCTGCCTATGTGCATCTTTCCTGAATCTGTTAATAAAACAACAGCCCACTGGTTATCTAGGCTACATGTCTGTATGTATTGTTTTAACCTCAGAATTACAAGATTTTCAGCTTTTTAATAATATGTGTTCTAAATATATTATTATAAAAAAAAGTTTTTTTAAATACAGTTATAATTAAAATTTTTGCTTTTAAGCAATAAGTAAGTTTTGAGTCTGATTTACCAGCTTCATCTTAAACTCATTAGAGGGGATTAATCAACACTATTGATTGTGTTGTTCTGTGATATATTCTGGTTTGCTCCATTCAGATATGTCATTTTCTTCTGTCTTTTTGATGAATATTCACTTATTAGTTAATCTTTCTACAGGGGGTAAACCTTTCTGGTGATATGTAGAACTGCATAGACACAACATTCTAATAGGTACCAAATCAGTTTTAATGGTATCTTTTTGATATATATATATATATATATATATATATATATATATTTAATGCCATCATTTGCATTTACTTCTGCCTGAAATAATTGCTTGTTATTTAACAGTCCTTTGAGGTCAGAAATAGAAACATTGACCTACTGCTAAGCACTGACATTTTCCCAAGCTTCTTCAAGAGATGCACATTTTTTTCTTTTTTTTTTTTCCTATTAAAAGGAAAATATTTACTATTCTTTCCTATTTCCTATTTAAAACTTTTAAAATGCAACCTACTTTTCAGTATTCTATGTCATGTTTCAATTTTGTTGTTGTTGTTTTTTAATTCCTGCATTTCTTTTTAGTAGCTCTCAAATTCATGCCTAAATATTCTGGTTGGAAGATTAGTCATGATAAGATGATTTCCTTTGCAAGAAAGGTTTTCAGGAAATAAAAAGTGCTGAGAGCTTGTCATATTTTTTTCCCCATTCTTTCATTAGAATTGTTATTAATAACTTTGCTTCAACATTAAAAGGCAGAGTGAAGGTCTCATTCCTGTAAGCTTTATATAAGCCTACATATAAGACAGTTTTCACCAAAGTGCTTACAAACAAGTTAGTGACTTTGGTGCAGTGCAGGGTTTTTTTGTTGTTGTTGTTTTGTTTTTTGTAGGCCCTTACTTACTAAAAAATAATTGATATTTTTTTCCCCACAAATGTACAAAATTGGGGGTTGATTTTAACCTTGAAATATGTAAGTACAGTTTTGCCTCAGATTAGTATCTTTTCTAATAACATTTGCTTACTTTTCTCTCTGCCTTTTTCACTTGTTTGTTTGTTTTTAAGCTGTTAAATATAATACAATTATTAGCAGACAGGTTTTATTCTAATTCCATCACCCTATGCCAAGGTCTTATTTTCCTAAAACAAAAATAGTAGATGAATAAATAAAAAATATAACTGAAAAAAGTACCAAAAAATAAAATTAAATAAAACCTTGGTGTAATATTAATTTTATTTTGTAGGGGAGAAAGAAATAAATAAAAAATAAAAAGCAAAGATCAAATCCTTAATTTTATTTCAGCTTTTCCTCTGAAAACTGAAATAATTTTCCAGATTTACTTGTTTGATTTCCTGTTTTTAAAATTATCTTTTTTTTTTTTGCATTATTCTAAATATTATTTTCATTATCTCTTCTTATTGTTACTCATCTGTAATCACAATTCAGTAATGAACATTTCATTTAGAGTTGATATATTATGGTGAAATATCATATCAGTGAAATAATGTACCCATAGCTGTTTGTCATTGGCTTCAGTGAGATAAATTTTTTTCCTGTGGCAGAGCAACCTTTATCTTTACAATCTGGATACTTTACCAGGTAGAAGCAAGGATAGTGTGATTAATAGGACAATGTATCTTTTTAAAAACAGTTTTCTTGAAAGCGGAAGATGAAGTTCTCTCAATGTTGAATGTCATTCAAAGTTCTTAAGTACTAGCTGTGTAAGGCATATATCAAAAAAAATATTGTTTCTGGGTGGAAACCTTAGTGGATGACAGTTTGATACAGAGAAAGTTTACAATTGTAACTTGCTGAAGTTATTTGGGATACTGAAAATTCTCCCAGAGGATGTCCAAAAGCTACTATAGTTCCCTACAAAATTAAGCCTCTGAACTGCAGTCCTGGTGAATGCCCACAAAAAGTCTTTCTCACTCACAATGAGTTATTTCTGAGTTAGGATTGAAGGTGTTTAAAATACAGAATAATATGAAGGCACTTTGTGCCTCTTTCAAGAAATTTAGAAGAAGATTAGGAATACTATACAACAAGAATAACTGATTGATTTACTTCTTATATTTGGAACCTAAAAGGCAATTGCAAATTTCAAAGTAGCTTTTTGGGGTGAAGTTCCTGATTAAACAGATTAAATTCCACACTGCTTTTGCTCAAACTAGACTTATGAATCCTAGACATTACCTTTTAGAATGAATATAGCAATTTCACTTTGAAAAATTACTATTAGAAGGTCAAAGAAGGCAACTTTTATTTCCTTTTGTCCTCCATGCTTATGCTGGAATTACTCTTGCTTTATTTTTATGATACTCCCTAAATTTTGCTATACTACAAAGTACAAAAAGTCTGGTCTTATTCCAAAATATAAGGTAAATTAGTTCGTAAGACTGTTTGGTCCAAATAGATTTTCTTCCGTTAACTTTGACATGTTTGTTATCAATAAATTGTACAGAGGGAACTGAAAAAATGTTCTAGTATTACAAAAGATACAGAAGGCTCAATATCTTCCTTTTCCCCATATTTACTATAAGAACTACTGGAAAGTTGAAAGCCCAGACATAGAACTCAAACTGCAGTGATATTTACATATCTAATACCTTGCTATGTACCACTGTCACATCACCCTGAGGTCCATTATCTAATCAAATACACAGGAAACATAATGTTACATTCCCTCTCTTATATTTCTCTTTAGAAGAATTCAGAGATATGAGAAACATTTCGCTGCAGTCATCATTTTGCACGTCCCAAGTTCAACAACACAGAAAGAACATATCACTGTGATGATCTCTTTTACTCTCTCTACCTGGGTGGCATAAAATCCACTCCAAGGACAAATGTTGGCCTTTTTCTTCACAGTCTTGAAAAGATTGGGCCATGACTCCTTCTACCTGCTGCTTACCCTGACCCAGCATGGCAGCTGCAGTCTTTTAGTAATGGTGACAGATGGAGACCAGGGTTAGGATCCTGGCAACTGCCTTTGTCTGCTTTATAGACAGGGAATTTATTTTCAACAAACATCAGAATAATTTCTGGACGATGGCACCTTACAAGTGAAAGAAAAGACTCATCTCTCTTCATTTGCGCTCATGCAGTTACCTCTGAGTGACCCAACAATATTCCCTTGGAGAATAAAATGTGAGAAAAACCTGATGTGTTCAAATGATGTAAGCAGAGAGGAGTGGATAATTATAACCCTCTGACTACTTTGTTTTATAAAGCACTGCTAGTGCTGAGATTCTGTTCTGATATATTTAAAATACATGTAGAGATTAGATAAAATACCTTAGATCGGCTGCTATGTTTCCATTTCATTTTCATACCAAACTTATCCCTGCAGCAAAAGAAATTCCACAAGGAAACTATTCATTAAGGAATAAAGCACATTAAGACCATTAGCTGTTTCCTATTTTGTCCTTCCACTACCTCTCAATCTGTCAAACTTCATATCTGCATTGTTGCTTTGCTCTATTTAGCTCCATTCTTGACCACAGATCTATAAGTTTCTTCTTGTTCTCGCCTACAACTTGATTCCATGCATTTTGTTGTATTCAGTTAAACTAATTTAATAAAATATATTAATTTTAGCAAAAATGAAAACAACATCCCCCATCTATCCTACTTATAGTAGATATGATATTTCTTTATATTTACATTTCCCTCTGTGTATTTTCATGGCAGTACATTACTATAAATATGGCTTAAGCATGTGTATATTTCTGTAGCTTGTGAATTTTGGAAGTCTTCAGGAAAATCTCGAACTCTTCATGTCATTCCCCAACAGAACAAGTATAAACTAATATAGGATTTCATATGTTTTCTTTTGTCCCTAATCAGTTTCAAAAACTTTATTAGTACTTAGAGGAATTTCCATATTCAATATATCAGGCATGTGTGAGCATTACATGGATCCCTGTAGGGAGGGGCAGAGGGCATTCCTTTGTCTTTCTTATGTGTGTATTGAGTCCTCCCATTATAACACTTAAGCAGGTTTTTCTCAAACCCTATGACTGTTCAGTTATTCACAGAAAATAAATGACTTCTTCATCAGTGGGAACTGCAAGTTGAACAGACAGTACATTGCCTCAGTTTTTAGTTGCTTTCACTATTTTTTAAATGACATCATCTGTCATCAAAAATGTATTTATGTTTGTTATATCATCAGCTGCCAGCTTTGCTTTAGAGACTTGTGCATGCAAGAAAGACTGGGGGTACCTACCTCATCTTAATTAACTCCACCTGGCTTGAGACTCTCCCTTTCAACAATCTGCATCAATGCCATTATACAGGCACAGCAGGAGAAAGCCACAAATCTAGTGAAATTAAATCACTCACCATAGAAACATCTTGAACAATGGCATGAGAACTTGGAAACAGCCAATCATGTTCAGGCACATGGAAGAAAGAAAGAAAGAAAAAAAAAAAAGTTGCAACAAAGGTAAGTGTATGGCAGCAGCAGCAAATAATACATAAAAGGAAAAAAGAGATATAAGCTTCAAAAAGGATGGATTCGTTACCAAATCATTTCACAATTATTCTGACCCTTGTATCTCATCCCTCTCAAATAGTTACAAAAAGTCACATCTATTGCTTGAAGAAAAAAAAATACTGAAGTGACTCACTTTTTGCAAATATTATATACTTAGGGAATGATCCAGGCATATGTCAAGCACTGTTAAAGGGCTATGCCATCTGTAAGAGCGCTCAGCATGTCAGGGTCAAGTCTCTACTCTTACTGTAATTGGAGTCAGTGCCAAATTTTCCATTGCTTTCAGTGGTTCAAGAGTGCAGAAGAGCAAACATAGATGCTATTTTTCTTGTTTGACAAAGAGAGGAAGAGGTATTATCCTTCTAAGAGGAGAATGTTACACTGAGCTAGAAAACCAATACATGTATGAAAAAAATACAGAAAACTATTGTTTGCCTTTTGCAAATACTGTTGTATTAGTTCTAAAAAGTTTATAAGTTTAACTTCAAAATGGTAAAGGAATAGTCTTCAAGAATAAAAACAGTCATTAAATGTACAAACCTAAATTTTTCTCTTTGAAATAAATGCCTAAACGTCCATGTTCCAAGCTTGAAGCTACAGTAAAGCCATTCAACACCCACTTATATAAATAAATAAATAAATAAACAAATAAATAAATAAATAAGTTGTGCTTTATTTATATGGAGGGGGGAGGGGCAGTAATACCCATTAAAGTCTATATTCTGTCAGGCCTTCTCACAATAACTAGCATATTACTGTTCCAGTAATCCTATTGATCTCACTAGGATAACTTTAAAGTAAGAACTTAATCAATACAAGTAGGTTGGCAGAATTTGCCTCTAAATTATCATTTCCCTTACAGCCAGCCTCTGTAGGTCAGTACTATCCCTTGCCAACTGTTTGAAGTAATCATTTGTAAAATTCCACCTCATTAATTTCTCAAATCAGCAAATACTGTGAATAGCAATTTACAACATGTATTTCTAATTGCGAAATTATATTATTTTGTCTATTAATATGAAAAATATTACTTATTTCTCTCTAATTTTATGATAGCAGAATTCTGAAAATGGAAAGAATGAGAGACAAATTTCTCACAAGTAATTTATCTACAAAAGTAGTTTATAATTAATAACTTATTCAAAAAGAAAAGAGAGAGAAAACAAACAAACAAAAAAAGCAGCTATAATAAAGTAAGTTACCTGTAACAGTTTGTACTATGTCTAGTTAGAGCTTTCAGAAACAGAGATCTACAGCATCACAAATGGACAATGAATATATTCCTAGACTGAATCTATATGAGGGTTGTTCTGACATCAATGAATTCATTTATAAGAAAGTTTTTATCAGGAAGTTTAATAGAATTTGTAAGTTGATGTACAGCAAATTGCATGACCAGTCACCCTCTAGCTAATACTCCTAATGAAGGTGAGTATTTTTTTCAGCAACATGTATATTAAATCTGTTTTTAATATATGCTATGATTTGTTGCTCTGTATTGCCTAAGGCCTATCTTTTCTACACAGTTTCTTTTGCCTCAATGTTACTTTGCTAATGTCAAATCATTTAAGAAAACACAGAAACACATGTAATGTTCCTACATGAATAAATTGGATATTTAATGGTTCAGTGCCCTGACCTTTTAGATTACAATACAGGACAATGAGCACACTTGGTTAAACATGCAGGGTAGTGGGTGTGGGTGTATTCTGAGTGAAGCAGTTTAGCAAGGGAAAGGTAAAGTCAAGTTAGAACAAATATTCCAGTTCCGGAAGGCCTGTTACTGAAATCAAATTATAGGCTTGGACTATCATAACTTATTCCCTGAAAAAAAAAAAAAAAACACATTCTGTGCAAAAATATATCATGCTTGTGGATAGACAAGTTACAAAGAATAAGTGTAAAACAGTGAAGTGTCAGTCACGCTAAGTTGTTCAGCCGCATACACATGCTGCCTGCGCATCATATTTCATGCACTATTTCATCCGTGGAGTACATCAATACATTGCACCAATTCACACTTGGTTTATAGCCAAACCTAGCCAATAATAAAATAAAATAAAATTAAATTAAATTAAATTAAATTAAAAAAAAAAATGCTAATCCTGCCAAATCGCTGTCCCTTTCCTTTTCCTGTATGACCATGCCAGAAACTCTACTTCTTCTAAGAAGACAGTGATATTTTTGAAAGTGCCGATTTTTCTAACTACTAGATCCCTTTATTTATTTATTTATCTATTTTATTTATATATTTATTTATTTATTCTTTATTAAATAAAGAAAAACCTAAAGTGGACTTCTCCTGTAGGAGTGGTAGACATCATCAGAGCTTTCCTTGTGATAGTTTTCTAAAAGAAAAGTTATTTTGGTTTAAGACCTATAAAAGGTATTCTTTAAATCATACTGTATCTGCTATATATCATGTAAAATTGTTATTCAGCAATTATATATCATTGTATACACATAATATACAAGACATAACGTGTCTTTCTGTTATTCAGGTAACAGAACAGTTGCTTGTGTTTTTTCTAAGTTGACAAGTTATTACCCTTTCTGAAGAACACATTATAACAAGTTTAGTGTGCCTGTTTCCCTGAAAGAGATGATGACTGCTAATGCAGTCTAGTCCCTATGATTTAAACAGAACCACAAATGTAAACCTATAATTCATTAATGTGAAAAATGATTGCTTTTACCAACCAACATACTCTATAAGTGTAGCAACTCCTGTCATATGTCTATCATATTTATGCACTGTCTGCAATCCTATTACACAACAGGAAACTACAGCAAAAATTGAAATAATAATAATAATAATCTGATGTTCATTTGCAACCTCTAAGTACTTTGAATACTAACATGCTTAGTTATAAGCATATTAACATTCTTATGTTAGTTAAGGCAGATTTATTTATGCCCTTCACTAGTGTGACATAAGGTGGACAGAAGGTTTTCGGAAGAACATTTATCTCATTGATCTATATTTTTCAGGAAAAAGAAAAATTCTATACATCAAAACATAATAAAGTGAATACATTTCACTAATGTGAGTACTTCTGGGCTGATATTTCTTTATGAACACTTTCTCTCCATGTGACTTTTTGGCTGAATTGAAACACAGTAATGACAATTTTGTGATTCATCCTTCTTGCTTATTCACTACTCCTTGTTCTTACTCTTGTTTTATACCTTTACGTTTGGTTTGTTTGTCATACGGGGTATTTGTCCCTGTGATAGACATATTAACAATTCCACTTCGGAAACAAGCTATTAGTCAGTGGTGAGCAAGAAAAAGAATGCAGCAGCAAGAAAATTAATGAAAATGAAATGCCAACACAACCATTATACAGAAATATTTGCTTTTTTCTTTTCTTTTTCTTTTCCTTATTTCCCTTTTTCCTTTTCCTTTTCCTTTTTTCTTTTCTTCTTTTTTTCTTTTTCTTTTTCTTTTTCTTTTTCTTTTTCTTTTTCTTTTTCTTTTTCTTTTTCTTTTCCTTGTCCTTGTCCTTGTCCTTGTCCTTGTCCTTGTCCTTGTCCTTGTCCTTTTTTTTCCTTTTCCTTTTCTTTTTCCTTTTCCTTTTCCTTTTCCTTTTCCTTTTCCTTTTCCTTTTCCTTTTCCTTTTCCTTTTCATTTCTTGTTCTTGTTCTTGTTCTTTCGATCCTAGTCAGAAACCTTAGAATTATGTTCTGCATCTTCTATTGTAGACAAAAATAGTATTAGGTTAATCCAAGCTTATAAGAAGAAAATAATTCTTTGAGATTATTTTTTTTAAGTTAAGCACAGAAGGCTTAACACATTTCTCAAGGAACTGATTACTCTGAGAATTGTATGGATGTCCCACAGTAGCCACAGCAGATATACAATAACTGGGCAGTGCCATACACTTTGATACACTTTGTCTAGGAGGCCTCTTCCACTTTCTAGATTGACATCTGCAGAAACCTGACATCATTAAATAAGTCTTCTTCCAAAGCAGTCTCAAGAAATGGGGTAGGAAAGAATCATTATTTGGCTGATTATATTTGGCCATTCCACTCCTGCTCCTCTTTTTGGATATGATTTCCTGTTATTCTTAGAAGCAGGGTCCTTCCAGGGTGAAAGGGGTACAAGGCATGATCTTGAGACCCTGTCACAGTCAACAGGATGCCCCTGTAACTGATGGCCCCACTTAACTTCTTACTAAGCTCTCTTGCTATTTTCAAAGTAGAGTACGAGTTTCCTCACTCAGAGTTGCAAAACTAAAATTCTGTCCATATCCACAAAAAGGATAAAATGGATACGGACAACAAGGTGCCATGTTATGTAGCTATACTTCATGAGGGACTAAGGGACCTCCTCTTCTATCCTTTACAAACACTTCTGAAGGTAAAGGTCTGTATCTGTCAAAACCAGGCTGCACTCTGAGACGCAGAGGAAAAGAGCAGGAAGATACATGGCAGTAGACATTCATGAAAAAGCTAGTGGGGAGGCAGGAGAAATATGTGTGAATCCTCACCTAAAACTTAGAAGAACCTATACAGTAGATAACATTTTTACCCAGAAACACAAGAATATTTTGTTTCAGATGAAGCTGCAATCCATAGATTTAGTTATAGTGACCTCTGTACTAGACCTTTTTGTACCCACATTGTCAATGAGGCTGAGGCTTCTTATGTAGTATAAGCATTACTTGAGGTATACCTCAGATTTCTGACAGTAAGATTTTGCGTATTTGCAGCTCCACCTGAATAATAGCAACTAGCTAAAAACTGTCCACTTCAACAATACAGCATCCCTCAAAGCAAGCTCATAAGTAAGAGTTTGGGGGTTGTGTTTTGTTGTTGTTGTTTTGTGGAGGTTTTGTTTGTTTGGCTTGTTTGGTTTTTGTTTGCTGCTGGTGAGGCTTTTGAAAATGTAAAATAAATATATTTTGGAAGTACACACAGTGTGCTAAATTATTATAACAGAAGAAAATCTATAGTTTTGTTGCCCATCTTATCCCTTCCACCTTTCTTTCCTGCTAGTGCTGGGGTAATGGCAGGTCTTGCAGAAGTCTAAAGGAAGAAACAGTTGAGGAGAAAGGGAAAGGAGTGGGAGAAAGAAGAGACTGATGATACTGCTGAAGATTGGGCATCCTGGGGAAATAACTGTGTGAATTGTTCACCTTCTGCAAAATTTATACATTCACAAGATATTCCTAGTTGCATAACACAGCCAGTTTCAACCTGTGGGAACTGATTTCCTGGGGCTAAAATCTTTCTTGCACAAGAGGGTCAGCATGGGAAATGGTAATAATCTGAAGTGGTCATCTACACCCCTGACATAATTTTAATTTAAATAACTTCTGGTAGGTGTCTGTAAAAGATGATGGTCCCTGACAGTCATGAGATGTCTGTAAAGGTGTATGAAATGTAGGGTACTACAAACTGATAAAGGTGGTGAGAATTAGTTTGTTAAGTGCTGCTGACTTGTACAGGCCACCAGTCCCATAGTGACCATGAAGTAGTGAAGTTTAAAATCTTTTGTGACAGGAGGAAAACTGCCACCAAAACTTTCTCAATTATTTTTCAACAGTCTTGGGAATCTGGAGAGGTGCCAGTGGCTGGAAGCTGGTAAATGCAGCCCCAATTTTCAAGAAGGGCAAGAAAGAAGATCCTGGCAATTACAGGCCTATCAGTCTCACTTCAGTGCCTGGTAAAATTATGGAGAAGATTATCTTGGGAGTTACTGAAAAACACTTGAAGGACAACTCAGTCATCGGTCAGAGCCAACATGGTTTCACAAGAGGAAGTTAATGTTTAACAAACTTAATTTCCTTTTACAACAATATCACCCATATAGTTGACCAAAGGAAGCCAGCTGATGTAATCTTTCTGGATTTCAGAAAAGCTTTTGGTGCTGTCTCTCACAGTATCCTTCTCAACATAATGACCAGAATACAGTTAGATAAAAGCATACTAAGATGGTTGAACAATTGGCTGAAAGATCAGGCCCAAAGGATCCTTGTAAATGGGGTTACATTAGGATGGCAACCTGTCACTAGTGGGATACCCCAGGGTTCCATGTTAGGACCAGTCCTCTTCAATGTTTTTATTAATGATTTGGATGTAGAACTTGCAGGTTTTTTTAGTAAGGTCGCAGATGATACCAAACTGGGTGGAGCTGTTGATTCCTTGAGGGTGGTTAGGCCTTGCAAAGAGATCTGGACAAATTAGAGAGCTGGGCAATCACCAACAATATGAAGTTTAACAAGTGCTGGATTCTGCACCTGGGAAGTGGCAACCCTGGCTATACGTACAGACTGGGGGATGAGAGGCTGGAGAGGAGCCCCTAGAAAAGGATCTGTGGACTTTGATCTACAGCAAGCTGAACATCAGCCATCAGTGTGCCTTGGCAGCCAGGAGGGCCAATTGTATCCTGGGGTGCATCAAGCACAGCATCGCTAGCTCTTCGAGGGAAGTGATTATCCTGTTCTGCTCTGTGCTGGTGTGGTGAGCACTCACCTTGAGCACTGAGTGCAGCTTGGGATGCCACAGTATAAGAAAGATATAAAACTGTTAGAGTGTTCAAAGGAGGGCTACAAAGATGGTGAAGGATCTGGAGGGCAATGAGGTGCATGCACGTCATCCCATTAAACAAGTAGGTAAGGAGGCAAAAGGTGTTTTGGAATGCATGCTAAAAGTTTGCTTTAAGAGTTTTGCAGTCAAATGCAAAGAATGGGATGGCCTAGAGTAGTGTGGAATTCTAGTCCCTAGTAGATACTATGCTATCTGCAGTCATTGGCAAGTTGCCTCAGCAGTAAAATGATTTTTGAAGGAAAATCAACAAAGCAACAAACAAACAAGCAAACAAATAAAACACTCTCTTACACATTAAAACAGTGGAAATGTAACAATATAACAAATAATAGTTTCTAAATTAACATATAAGTACATGCTCAAAAAAAAAGAAAACAAAAAACGGTCATCAGAAAGTGATCATACGAGCTTTCTTTAACTCACACTGAGATTGTTTTTTACTATAATTATTATTTAATTTTTTTTTTGCCATATTAGATAAGGCAGGAATATTTCAAATTCTTCAGACATACTGGATATAGTTTTCAACTTGAGCTAAATGGGAAAATTATATATGTAACATATATATATATATGTATTAAAGAAAGAAAGAAATGCATTTGTAGAGATTTCAACAAGTAATTACTATGCCTTACTTGAATGTCTGATACAAGGATTTATGGTTTTCTGTATCTACTCAGAGATTATAATATTGCAGTACTATCTGGAAAATCAAGCACAGATTTGGTATCTTATAAGTTTCATGAAATTTTCAGCTATTTCTCTCCTCATGTGCCACTCTGGTTATCTTCAGTGCAATTCTGTTTCATAATTAAATAGCTGCACTAATGGCCAGCAACATGTCCTACACATTGCAAATAAATCTGATAAAACACATGGAATAGAGTTATGAAAGGACTATATATACGTTCTATATCTGAATCATTTCATTTTGTATGAACTTCACACTATTAAAATGTTACATTTAATCTGAGATTTCTATGACACACTGAGTCACTTAAAATGGATGATACTTGAGATTTGAATCCACAAAGTTTGTTCTGAAAACATTTGCTATGTAAGGTTTTAAATTACTTAGTTTTTCCTTACTTCTTAGTATTGATTACATTTTACAAAGATAATTCAAGATGAATAATATAAATATATATCATTTCCAAGTTTGTCAGAACTGTATCTGAGGTAATTTTTTATCCTAACCTTAAGTTTAAAAAGAAAAGCTTAATGAAAGTAGATATAAAAATGTATGGATTATTCCACTACTGAAGAATTGTAGAAATGATATATGAAATAGTAGCTTTAACTACTCCACTGCTAGGAGCACAAAACAAATTTAGTTATGACACAATTGCAAATAGTAAGTCTTAGAAAATCATATTCTGTATCAAACTCATTAGTTTAAATGTAAGGAAGAATTCCCAGAATAAACAAGCCTACATACAATTTATCAAATAAGAACAATTTATTTGCAGGAAAAAAAAAAAAGTTTAAGACAAAGTTATTAAATGAATGAAAGGGGGAAAAAGGACAGAACACTGTCAAACATAAATGATGGAAAGTGATCTCATTCAATTGGGCAGCTACAACTTTTGGTAGGGGGTTGACTGTCTCAAACAACAATAAACATATAAAGGATACAATATTCTGAAAAAGGGAGGAGAAATAGGAGAGGATTTCAAATAAAGGTATACACATGACCTATTTTTATCAGCAAAATATATCACATATGATAGTTTATTGAACTGGAGTGAACTGCTGTCATATGTGAGTCCTAATACACAATCATTTTAACCCAAGTATATTCCTATAATTCAGTTTAACTATAAGGATTTTATAAGAAATGTAGTATTCAGTGTTATTTAATCACTCCCTGAAGATGTTTAATACCTCATAAATATGTCGAGGCATTTTTAATTTCCTGACACTTTTTTTTAGCCTAGCAATAACAATAAACCAATAAAAGTAAATGTTAGTGAGAAAACCTGTACTGCCAAAAGTACAGATGTCTATATACAGAAGGTGTCTGTATTCTTACATCAAGGCACTACTTCGCATAATAAATGATGTAAGGAAATAAATATAAATAAATATAAAAATAAGTGTAAGATGTTAGGTTTTTTTTGTTTGTTTTGTTTTGCTTTTTTGTTTTGTTTTGTTTTGTTTTTTAACCTGTTTGTTGCTAGCCTACTCCCCTGCCATACACATATTGAAGAATAAGAATAAAAATATAAAAATATGATCACTTGCAGTCTTCGGTACCTACTCTACTAATCCAAATGCCAGAAAATAGCAACTACATTTTATAAAATAATGATAATGATCATGACAGCAACAAATACAGCAACAACAATAACAGTAAAGATGATAGCAGTTAGTTTATGTCAAATACTAATTAATCAAAGTTTTGTGGTTTTAAAATTCAGTTTACAAAAATACATAGGAGAAGTCAGACTAGCCCTTTCTGGTTCAGTGTAAGGACTTAAATAGTAATTTTCAGCATGCAGAAATCAGAACTGATGCAAAAACCTTGGCACATGTTTTTATTTTCTGTATATGTGTACAAGTTATTGCTTCTAATTTGCCACGTATGATCTATCAACAACAAATCATCAACAAATCCTGTAGCTTTTAATGTCCCCTAATCTTTCACAGTTTCACTACAGTCAGATCTGCTCTCTCCCATGGTGTAGGTAACCACTACGTACGGCACCAGGAAGCTGCACACCAATTAGCATTGAAGATCACTGATGGCACAACAGTATCTGGCCAGCAGCCTACACCTCTGCTGTCACTGTTTCCCCCAAGCCATCGCTGAGACAAAACAGCTGAGCCTGGGAAATGTGTTAAACAAGCAGCTAACATTTCAAAGTGCAAGTCAGGCAGCTGGGTGTGCAGGGGATGAATGAATTAATAAAATAGATTGCTAGAATGGGCACGCTTGTCATTTTTCACAAACTACTTACAATCTAGGTCTTCTTCATAATGACAAGTGAATATTCATGTACTAAGAGAGAAAACAGGAATTAATTCCTCATCACAATAATTCCTTTACTATAAGATAAACGTTTTCACATATTATATTGTAATTTGTCCGAATGCGATTAAAAAAAATAATAATAAAAAAAAAGAAATAGGAAAAAAAGAAAAAGCTTAAAGAAATGTTTCTTCCTTCTTTAATAGATTAATTGAAAATCTATGTTTAATAAAAAGTGCAATTTTTATGTTTTTGTTTTGTTTTAAATGAAATACACATAACCTCTACATGTGAGTAGTCATCCAGTTTATGTTAAAGACACAGGGAAATAAAAAAAAATATTATCAGGCAACACAAGAGTTATGCATAGATTTTAGCCACAGACAAGACATCAGTCAAATGAGCAGTAATTCTGTTTTAAATTCTGTTTCCCTTTCCTCCAAAACTCTGCTTGCTTGAACACCTAGTTCTTACACCCTAGAGAAAAATAAGATATCCCAGTCTTGATGACTTCACAACTCCCATCAGCCTTAGTAGAATAAGAACTGATCTTGATTCTGTAATGTTAGATTGTGCATTCTGTAATTTTAAGGAACATTTGGATGACGGTTTCTTACATACTGGATATGACTCAAAGACAATTAAAGTATAAAAGATTATTGTTTCTGGTCTTAATGGTTTTTAAATCAGGCCCAACACCAGACGCCATCTGAAATATTTCTGGTTCTGTAAAGGATCAACATACAGATCCCATTGTTGCACCACTAATTTTATTTGAAACATCTTAAGTTTATTACTGTCTTGCCTACAAAAAATATATAGGTATATATATTTATATATATATATATAGGAAGACATATTAAAACAGTATTTATATATATATTTATATATATATATAGGAAGACATATTAAAACAGTATTTTTATAATTGCCTGCTCTGCATTTCAATATTTTCTGTTAAGCAAGTGGAGTGACCAGTGTCAACAGGCGACACTTCTAAATCTACTTCTTTCTGATTCAGAAAGGTTTCTGCAATCCCTGGGGACACTATTTGTGTCTGGCAAGAGCATTTCAATCTGACAGCTCCTGATTTTCAACAGGGAGGGAAAAAAGGCAGAATTAATGGATGTGAATGAGCTTTAAAGCTTGTGAACTTATCAATTACAGAAAACAACTGCATTTTAGGAAGCAAATAGAGGGACTTTGGCAAACAGGACAAAAAAAAAAAAAAAAAAAAGTCAGTACATATTTTTTCCAGGCACTGATAACTACAATCAGTTTTTCTTGGTATTTTGGTCTCATAGCACTCTTGTCAGCATTGATTATTACATGAAATTAATGTGCTGCATGAAATGCATCATATACAGTACTACAGACAGGTCAAATTCTGAGATCACAGTTTAGTTTTTAACAGTGATAAAATGTTTTTTCATTCAATACTAAGTTGTTTCAATAAAAAACTGAACAAAATTGAATGAAACCCTAGGAAGCAATTGTACTTATATAGTTTTTGCACAGCTAGTCTATTGTTGTTCAGCTGGGGGAGGGAGGGTTCACAAATAACCTTGAAAGCTTTCATGTTTTGCATCATAAGGAATCTGATATCATATTGCTTTGTTTAAGCAGTACATTGCCTGCACCACTGAATTTACATGAATGAAGTAAAAAGAGAACTCTGAACTACTACTGCAGCATTATTACCCAAACTGTTTATTTTTACATTTGGCACTGAACTTACTCAGGTATCTAAAACAAAAATATTAACAGGCGTTAAAATCATAAAGGCTTGGAGAATAAAAATGGTTATTTTTAATCTTCCTGACTATGCATCAAATAAGACATCAGACGAAGCATTTAAAATTTTAGAAAGAAGAAAAAAAAATCTTTTAAAACAGAAATCCTAAAATGATTCAATAAATGACAACCTTTTTCAGCTACAATTAGTTTACTTTCCAAACAAAATCATTTTGAACTATAAAACTTGACATTTTCAATAAAAATGTCAAAGTAAAGCATTCTGATAATTTTCAAAGCTTATTTCCCTAATGTTCAGAATTGACAGAAATAATGAAAAATAGTTTTGACAAATCAGTATTGTTGGTGACAAACATACGATTAAAAAAAAAAAAAAAACTCAGAGTCCCTAATATTCAATGATTTATTCTCTCTGCATGCTATAAAACTCAGTTGGAGAGATCTTTTATCTGTTTTTGCAAGACTTGACTGTTTCTTATAAGAAGTACTTTCTAGAACCTTCCAAGAGAAAAATGACTGCTTACAGGATTTTTATTTTCTTCTTCTTTTAAAGTCATTTTAAAAAAAGCAATGGCAAATTGACTACTGGAGTTTTAATTTAATTGGTTGGGATTACGTATACAAAATAACTAACTGCCAAGTATTTGCCAGTCTATTGTGTTAATCAGCACATACTACATATACGAAAAAAAAGTTTACTTCAGCTAAAAAAGGGTTAATTTTATCCCACTTTGGTCAACAAATACATCTTTATTTACATGCCTGCACTCTCTGCACCACACATTGTTTGTGTAGGCCCTCCATTTCCTTGCCAGGGTAAATTTCACCAAGCAGGGTCCAGGTTTTCACAACAGCCAACTCCTACTGCTTTTTTCCTGCAGCTGTCATGGCTTAGCTAGCATTCAGAAGTGGATGGTTTTCTAGTAGCTGAATGCAGCTTTAATTTCATAAATTCTTTTTTTCTTTTTTTTTTTTTCTTTTTTTTTTTTTTCTACATATATAGCCCTCAATGCTACCTTTGGCATTGTAGATTCTACGTTGGTTCTCTCTTAACACCCTCTTTAATTGCAATATACAGCCAACTCCAGAGAAGAGCTTTCCAGGCAAGTTAATATTCAGGTGAATTCAGAAGTATACAGCTGAGCTTGCCGACATGATCACCAAAGAATAGGAGCCCTTTCATCACCAGAAATAGGAGAACTTATGGATGTTGCAGCTGAAAGTGATCAGTCACTGACAGGGTGCCAGACAAAGAGAAGATAGACATCAGGGTTACAATCTTGCCACCCCACACAACTGCTAGAAAGACAATAAGTCTGCACACAGTTTACAGAGCTGTCCTGAATAGGATGCCTTTTTGTCTTCTAATCATGTTTTCAAATTCTAATCTCTCTTAAAATCTTCCTGGGGGGTAAGGTGGGATGGACTGGCAAACCAAGGCTGGCCCCAAATTCAGTGTGGCTGTAGTGAACTTGCTCTTAAATGATTTATCTTTTAAGCTTTGGTTGACTACTTCTGACTGCTTTTCTTACCATCAATTCCCTGGTTCTGAATCCTGTACCATAAAGTCCTAGATATGTGTGAAGAAACAAGAAGTGTTCTGCATGCCATTATTGTATTACGCTGCTCGCTTTTATTCCCTCAGGGTAACCTGTGGTGCTACCAAACTCTTCTAAAAGCCAGTGGAAGATGAAAGCTGTGTTACAAACTAACAACAGGGAAAATAGGTCAGAAGAGAACAAAAGTTAGAAAAATATGCTAATTTCTTTCATAAATTAATAAATAAATAGACTATAAGGTAGATAAGCTGCTTAGAGTTGTTTCTGTTCTCTTAATGGAAATGTTTCCTAAAGCATTGCCAGTTTACTTTTTTCCCACCTTCACCCTCCAGAAAATCCAAAGGTTTGTTGTTGTTGTTGTTGTTTTCCCTCACAGTTTCCTAAGTAACGCTTATTTGTATCTTCCTCATAATACCACGGAAGTGAAGTCTAACCCTTTCTCTCTCTCTTTTTTTTTCTTTTTTTTTTCTTTTTTTTTTTTCTTTTTTTTTTCTTTTTCTTTTTTTTTCCTCCTAGTCCCAAAGGATAGATGCAAATTGTTTCACTCCAGTTGTATGGATTCTTTAGTGCAACAATAGTCCCACTGAGATTAGCGAGACTTCATGCTGGGGAGATAGAAAAGACAGGGAGAAGGACAGACACACACATGCATGCATACATGCACACAAGTGTATACAGTCTTTACAAAAATAAGAGCAGTCCCATGCATTTTCAAGGTATGCCCAGATATCACTGAGCACATTGTGTTGTCCAGAAGGGTTGGAATGTCAATTTTCTTATCAAATAAGCTGGGTTTTGTGGTGAACGGCCTACTGTTCCTGTTATCTATGGGCTACTGGTCAGTAAGTGATAGCAGGCCACCTCCAGATGTCACACCTGGCAAACGTTACTGTCAGGATTTTTCATGTACCCTCAGGCTTATTACCGACCTTTACCATTGAACCTGTTAATATAAATGTGTCTGACAGACAGCACTACAAACATTACAAGCTGAGGTTCTGATTAAGGAAAATATTAGTCACTTTCACTTATTTGTGAGATCTAATTGAAGCATACAGTAATTAATGGCCAATAAGACAGCCCAGACTAGTCTTTGCTTTTAGGTCTGGGTCTTATCATCTTTCCCAACATTAAGTGAGCTTTACATGTGTTTAAGGTTTCCCCAAACTGCCAAACAAGACTTCCTGGTTGCAAGATACAGAGTTAAGAGGTTTTGGACTATTTTTATCCATCTAATTTTAAGGCCATTTTTACCCATCTGCTGCACCCAAACAAAAATACAAAACCAAGAGCATATACAAAGAACCATTCAAAATGATAGGTGAATCAATAAGGTCCTAAACCGAGTCTGGCAGAAAGTATGTGGCCTACAGACAGTTTCCATCAAGAATATGTTCAAACTGTCTTCCTGTGACATTTTTTTCTCTTTTACTCTGTTTCTCACAGATAGTAGACTTCTGTCCTCTAGAGTTGTTTTCTCTCTTCTTCCTTGAAAAAAAGCTAATATTTGACAAGGTCTGTTAAATTTGAATAGGAGTTTGTCTTGATGATCCTTGTGGGTCCCTTCCCATGTGAATCTGTGATTCCAGGAATACTCTTGATTGATAGTATTGAAAAAATTTTGAAATAAGGTAAATGAAAGTGTAAAGTTTTATAATTTTAATGATAGCTCATTCATTAAGACAATAGAAACAACAACAAATTAATCACACTATTTAAAATTCATTTTTCACCTCATCTACCCCCAAAATATACTGGTATATTTGTTTTAAAGACACTATTTTCCCCTTCTGTGACTTACTATGTAGGCGAATGTTCTAAGGATTCTGTTTCAGTAATTTTCAATGTCAGGAAATTAAATTATCTACTTTAGGGTACTTGCAAACAGCATTTTTCTTCCTTATATATCGTTGACAAAAAAATCAGAAAACAAAATTCTCTGTGAAACAGTTAAAGTGATCTGTGTTTCTAGCAAATGTTTTTGTTGTAATTAACAGAGATTATTTCCCCTGATGAGTCTGCCTCTGTATTAAGTATTGTATAAGAGTAATGTGATTTAAAGCTAAGATATAGTAATCAACCCCCATGCCTCCCCCCTTCCCCCCCCCCCCAAAAAAAAAAAGAGATTTTTTTAACAAGCATAGTCTATCTAAAATATCAGTAGCATGTTCTATCATTACATGGGGCTCTGCATTAGAGAATTTTAATTCAGCGTCTGGGTCAAAAGCAGCTGATAATGTAATGCATAATAGGAGTTAGGAAATAGAGTGGTGATTGCTGAATTGAGATATATCAGGAAATTTCCTTCCCCCTTTTGCATGTTTGTAACTGACACCAGTGAAAGTTAATGCAAAAGAGGTACATATATTAATTTTACACTGAGTTGATTAACATGCAATACCAAGTTTCTTTTACTGGCAAGTAGATCTGACACATATAAGTTTCCATTAAAATATGAATGCATGAATACATATTTTGAGATGCTAATGTAATAGAAAATAATTATTTCCTGTGAATTTTAATCCTTTATATTCAGCATCTTGTACCCTTCTGTGAGGACAATTGTATAGCAGCTAACCTTTTATGTTTTATCCAGGGAAAAAAATCTATTAACAGATGGATTTTTTTCTCAGTCATGGAGATTTTGAATATGCTCTTAAACTATCTGGAATTAAAGACATCAATATCAAGAAGTACTAAATTTGCTGTAGTTTTTTTAAAACTATAACAAGCCCAAGCTTAACTAACATTTAGTAGTTCAATTACTACTGACTTATCATTCTATGGAACTTGATGTTTTGCATTGTTTTATTTTAAAGGAAAGATTGGAGTGAAGAGAGATTGGGGGGGGGGGGGGGGAATCTAACAAGTTGCAAAAGACAAAAAATAAAAATTGGCCATTTTTCTAATTGTGACATCCCTATTCTCTACAGATAGCGATGTGATGATATGGAGAAGTATAAAAATGTCACGAAGAGATATTCCAAGTTGCAAATATGTTTTGGCACAGTTAAACGAGAGGATCATGATGCATAGAAATCAGTATACAGAATATGAATAGCATGTGTTAAGTCACAGCATTAAATGCTAACAAAAATATGTAGCATTGCAGAATGATTTATAAATTCTTGGCTATATGATAATTATGTTGTTACTGGAAAAAGACAACAGACTAATTCAGCTTAAGAGGAAAGTTATATCACAGCAAAATTTTCCTTCTTCAGGCACCTAGAATATCCAAAAAAATGAAAATGAAACACATCTCTCTTTCATATCACAGTGACTTTTATGTCTTCCACTCCACTGATTCAGAGATGACGATAGTCCTATGGCAGACTTGATATATCTTTTTTCTCCCAGTGTTTTGAGCTCTTCACACTAAATCTTTACTTCACGTGGTAAAGTTTCCATGTGTCTCCAGGTGGTGCTGCCAATCATTCCCCAGACCTGAAGGCTCCCACAATGCTTCTGGTTGTTGTTGTTGTTGTTTTTTAAAGTGCATGTACTCTCCTGTTATCTATCACACCCAGATTATGTCTACAGAAAGAATTAATGTGGACCATTAGAAGTGGGTTTACAGAGCAGAAGCTGGTGCCAGGACCTGATGACCACAGCATGTGCAATGTGGACTGTTTTTACTTCAGAGCAGATCTTATCTGGCCCCATGGGTCCAAATGCCCATCTGCAGCTGGAGTGCACTAGGTGAGCTCCCCAACACATATTCCTCATTTATTTCAGCTGAAGTAAATCTAGTCTCTGCACCTTAAGACCACTCCATGACATGACTCTACATGAGTGAGGACAAACAGAAAAGTTATTTTAAATAATGTTCTCTTGACAAAAGCTAAAATGTTAATGACACGTGAATGTTCTAGAGAACGTAAATGTGTAGTACTTGCATCGAAAACTATTTTTTTTTTTCTTAAGTAAATTGTATAATTTGGATAAGTATATTAATGCCTTCTAACTGACACAGTAATTCCACAGGAGAAAGTACTGTTTTTTCAACAATAGTTTTTTTGAGGGGGGTGTTTGTTTAAAGTTGGTCCAAAAAGATATTACTTGTTCATCACAAACCTTTTGTTACAGACCTAAGCCCCAAAGCTTTTCCACAAAACTGGTTGCTATTAATAATAAATTATTTCCAGTAAAAGTGGCTATTGATAGCCATTATTCAGTAACTACAATATAAAATAGTTCCGGCTACTGCACTGAAAATGTCTCAGCCTCAGTATTTTACATGCAGAAGAAATTTATCACTTCATTCTTCTTGATAGAAAGACAAATTAATATTAAATCTTTTGAATTTCTCTGGATAAAACTGGCATCTGAGAGTCGAGTATGATATCAGTGTGCTTTAAAGTCTATAATAGAGATTAGTACCTCTTGTGTAATATTGTAAGCACTGCATTTTGTTACATTTATCATACAAATTGAAATGAATAACAATATGCAGTTTAACATCCTATGAATATTTTTTAGTATTCTCCAACAGTAGTTAATATGCTAACCAACTTCGCTGAAAGGCATACAGATGTGGAAGGAGTCTATCTAGGGACTTTAATTATCACCTTGTCAAATTCAAATTATTATCTTGCAAGTTCATTTCCATAAAGTATCCCCTTTGCTGTTGGATGATTTAACATGTGTCTGCTTTTTCTTATCTTATTTGTATCTATCTGGAGGCTCTAAACCTTTCAAAATAGGCTAGCTCTTTGTCAGATCCTGATGTTTACCATAACTGATTTTGTCAAATACATTTTTACAAACACTCGATTTTGCCAAGGATGGGTCTGCAAAATGTGAAGAGGAACTGGCATGCACCACCAATAATGCTACATAAATCAGACTAAGACTTCAACTATTTCTAAACAGGATCAGTTTACAGGGAAGAATCAAAGAGCCTGGGGAATGATTTACCTGACAAAATTCTGGAGAGAGTCATTGTTGGTTGGTAAATCATTTCAGATTTCAAGAAGCCTGGAGTAATTCCAGCTGTAAGAATTGCATGGACATGATTTTCTGTGCTGGTCTATATCACGATAGGGGAAAAATACCCTATGAATACTAACAGTGTTTCTTTAACCTGTTCAAAGGCAGCGTAGCATGAAAATATGAAAACTATTTGTGAAAATAAAGAAAGACAGAAGAAAATTGTGTTGTTGAATTAAGTCTTACATCCTGTGCAATAGCAAGTTCAGAATTAAAGTAATATGAATTAAACTTAAATAGTAAACAGAAAAAGAATAATGTTATGCTTTAAAAAAGGTAAAAAGAATATCAGATGTATGAAGCTTATAGTATCTTATTTGTTGTAAATATGGACATATATAGTGAGAAAATTTCAAAAGAATGCACGGACTCTTCTTGTTCAAAGGCTGCACTACTCTGTTGTTTTTTGTTTGTTTGTTTGTTTTTTATTCTTTTTGCTTATATCTGTGGTATATTGGAAAAGACCATCATCTATTTTAGAAGAATAACCTGCACTTCTAAATAGAGAAGTAATGTTGTATAAAATGCAGTATTGCTCTTTCAAACTAAAGGCATGGAATTATATACACAAAGAATACTGAAAATACGTAATAGATTTGGAAAACGCCCTATGATCCTTAAACTGTTTTCGTTGATGCCCTCTCATTTTATCAAAGGTATTCAACTGATCTTCCAGTATGTCTGCATTTAACTTCCTCTGGAATTTCTGAACTCCTTACAAACTTTGCTAATGTCCCTAAGTTCACTCAGTCATGGAGAAATGAATCATCATTGTTAACTGGGCAAGTCTTCATTAAAACGCTTTCTTTAATCCCTTTTACTATGTGATTTGCTGAGCAATAGAATACCTCACAGTATAAATATTAAGACACTATTACTTGTGTATATATGCAGCATAGCGTCCACTAACATGAAAATATCTCCTGAAATACGGTTACATTTTGGGTTTAAAATTACCATATATATACACACATATTCTGGAAAACTATAATTCTTTACAAGATGTTTTATCTGGTACTAGCAATGGATCTTCAAGTGCGAACCCAATATGTACTATTTGCATTTTGGGAATACCTTGGAATATATTTTAACAGAATGAAATAGAAACTGAGCATTGATTACTAGCAGAGGATGCACAAAAATCTTACCCAAGGCAAATTTGATTTCTATTTGTACTTTTTTCATACTGTTTTCCTTTTCGTTCGTACTGGAGATCTTTTCTAGTCTGTAATGGATTTCCTCTGTTCAGATTCAGAATTTGTTTCATTTAGAATTTAGAGAGACTACATATATATGTATAGATAAACGTGTATATGTGTGCATGTATGTTAAAAACATCTAAAACTTCTTCAGATGTATTGATATAAATCATAAGAAATGCAATGTAAGCACTTCCATTCAGTAGAATAGATAAGGATTTGTATTCAAAGGTTAATTATAATTTTTATTTATTTATCTATTTTTAAGTAACATCATATGCTCACTGCTCCCAAACACTTTATAATAAGCAAGGAATATACTGAAAAGAGTTTGCATAATATTTGAAAACTTTCTCACTACCTAACAAAACCTTAATAATGATAGTGATGTTTGGAAGGTTCTCGAGAGCAAAATATAAATAGAAATAAAATTTGAAAAGTGCTTGTGGCAATTGCTTTTCAAACTCCTAGGTGGATAAAACTACAGGTAACATGAGAACATAAATTAGAACATAAAAACTACAAATAAAAACATTAATTTAAGGCTTAATTGTTTTTTTAGTATTAATATAACACTGAAATGACTGATGTTCCAGAGTAGTAAAACTGAATATGTCTTGACATTGGTTCACCACACTTGGAACCTACATCTCTCTCTTTAGTACCAAAACAGAACTGAGGGATGTATATTTCTAACAGTCCCCTTCTCTCAGTGCTACTTCCAAAACACTTTTCTTTTATAGAGTAAGAGACTTCAGAACAATTTTCCTCAGAAAAGAAGCACAGAGCACAAAGCACATCCTTTTATGGCATAGTGAAAAACATAACCTCAGCTCCAAGCACAGATTTCAACAGCTTCTTCTGTAATCGTTGTAATGCAGCCATCCTTGCCAACCTAACAAGTGTTCATTCTGTAAAAATAGTTTCCCTGACATGTGACATAATGTAACGGATACAGAGTAGCATTTTTTAACAGTGGTTAAACACAGATCCTTATCTTCAAAATGTATACTGGATTGAAGAATGTCTGGGAGTCAACAGTGTAATTCAGATGCTGCAATCATGCTGGAATGATTATGTCATTACATCACAACATCTGGCAGACAAATAAAAGTCCAAGCAAAACTGATTTCACAGCTTTGATCTCAAGGTGAACATGTACGTATAATCAGGGTGTTTATTAATAAAAGAGGAGGAACAACTGAAATAGTGTTGAGGTTTAACCCAGCAGGCAGCCAAGCACCAAACAGCTGTTCGCTCACTCCCCCACAGTGGCATGGGGGAGAGAACTGGAAAAAGGTAAAACTCGTGAGTTGAGATAAAGACAATTTAATAGGACAGAAAAGGAAGGGAAAAAATAATAATAATAATAAGACTACTGCTACTACTACTATTACTACTACTACTATTGCTAGAATATACAAAGCAAGTAATGCACAACACAATTGCTTACCACCTACCGACCGATGCCCAGACAGTCCCTGAGCAGATATTCCCTGAGCAGCAATGGCCCCCTTGGCCAACTCCCCACAGTTTTATTGTTCATCGTGACACCATATGTTAAGGGATATCCCTTTGGCCATTTTGGGTCAGCAGTCCTGGTTCTGTGCACCCACAGCCAGCAGGGTAGTATGAGAAGCTGAAAAGTCCTTGGCTTAGTGTAAGAACTGCTCAACAGCAACTAAAACCTCAGTGTGTTGTCGATATCCTAAATCCAAAATATAGCACCATACCAACTACTGGGAAGAAAATTAACACTATCCCAGCCAAAAGCAAGACAAACAGTTGACAATCTGTTCACCTGATTATTTCATGAAAAAAAAAAAAAAAAAAGGTAAAAATGTTAAAAAAACAGCCTACTGCCAAAAATTCATTTGTCTCCAGAAAATATTTGATTTGTCACTTTAGATATTCAAACAGTATCCCATTTGGATCCTTTGTTTGAGATACAGAGCAACTTTCAATCATTGTCTCTACTGAATTAGTATTTTCAATGAAGACGAAGTGTTACTACCACATGACACAATGACTATGCTACGTGGACTCTCCATTGGGACATTTCTTTTAACAGTTGAACAGGTAGTATTTCTTTATATCTGTTACTGAGTTTAAAATAAAGACACTCTATACAAAAGGAGCCAGGCATAAATTTTACCTTTTAGCCCTAAAAGGTGTTTATTATAAACTATAATAACTTCTACAGCTAATTCAAGAAGAGAAATGTTAAATAAATTAATCAACTGTGAATATATATATATAAATGCAAACAGTATTGTTTTGAAATGCTATGGCAAGTGGTATTTTAGGAGATACACTGGAGACACGGAGGTACAATGCTTAATCTATACTTCAACTACCCATAAGGAAAAGTTTTGACCCCCATTTCCTTCTCTTCTCAGTGTGAAAAGGGAACAATTGATTTCTGCCAACTGACAAGCAGTCAAGCATACAAAACAAGTAGCAGACCTACCCATACAGTAATTCCTGTTAATTCTCTCCCCAGGATTTGTTCTGTAAGGGAAACATTGATTTTAACATTTTAGGTGGATTTTCCAAAATGATACCTTTTTAATAACCTTTTCCTTCCCACAGTACTTAGGTAAGATACAAAAAGAAAAATACTTATGAAACAATGAAAAAAAAAATGTTTCCCAGGAACATTTCTATGTACTGATATTCAGCATTTGATTTCGTTTTTGCATGGTTTGTTTTCTTTCTTGCTTCATATCAGTTATGATAAACCAATCTGTAAAATCACTTAGTCTGGGTTTGTTGAGAGGAGATAGCAATGGAAACTTATTTTGTCTTTGTCTTTTAACAGCAATAGATCTATAGTTTCTCCTAATTCCTCTCTCTTCCCTCCTACCCCTCTCCCACCTCCCCACTTAAAAAAAATAAATAAAATCCTGCTTAGATAAAGAGAATAGGTAACAGAAAAAAAAAAAAAAAAAAAAAGGAAAACTGAGAACTGTGAAGCTGTCATGATTACATGATTAGCACCACCCAATGGAGGTTTTTTCTAAAATTAAGCTGAAATAATTTTGCCCTCTTATCATCTTCTTTCTATACATTTGTAACTTCTGCTGCTTTCGGTGGGAATTTGAAGTAGATGAAGTGACCTGGCCATTTCAGCACTCTCTCCCCTTCTATGTTTCTCTCCTTGACATGTGCAAGTTGTGATATTACTAAGATGGCTTTGACATCCACTCAGGTTAAGAAAATAAGATGTATCCTTTGATGACTGGCTATTGTTAAAGATTTGTTCATCCTTGGAAGCTCTGTGAGGAGAATGACTAGTCCTCAGGTTTGTGTAAGAATTTGGATGTCCATAATAATAAACTTTACTCCTGTCTCTTATAAACTTTTTGGAATATCCATTTTTCATTAACAAGAGATTTTCCCTAGCTTCTCCCTGAAGAACTGGGGGAATCCTTCCTTCAGTTATAATACTTCAGTTGTCCTACTCTGCAGACAGATATCTATTTTTTTTTTCCTACCAACTAAAATTTTCATTATTGTAAAAGTGAAATTCATTGTATTCTTATTTAATTATTTATTTTATGGTAAAGGTTCAGTAGGAAAGGGGAGGAGAAAGTAATAATTTATCACACAAATAATTTTATGAATATAATAAATCATATTAAAAAAAAAAAGTTTTAATTCTGCTCAAGTCTTTCTTTCCATGTTATTTTCTCCAATCTTAGAAGTGAGTTGGGATTGGAGTTCTGTAAAATTCCTTTTTCTAGACCCTGAATAATTGACATATTAATTTTCTACACCTTTATATATTTTTGACATTAAAAGATATAACTGTGCTAATTCTGGTCATTTTCAGTTCTAAACCATAGCTTCTCTGCTTTACTGTAAAGAAGAAAGAAACAGGACAAAAAGGACATTGAACTCTTTTCAAGCATCAGTGTTATTTATTTATTTTAAGAATTGTCTTTATAACTCATTAACAAAAATAAAACTATATCAAAGTCTGTGTTGTTCCATGTTTGCTTTAAAATGCAATACAAGACTAATCACCTTTCTGTGTTAAATACAGCTTCTTTTAAAAATGTAACAATTAAAAAAAAAAAAAAAGTCACCAACAAAAGATTATCAACTCTTAAGACTTAGAGATACCAAGAGATTGTTGTTGTTGTTGTTGTTGTTGTTTTGGTTTTTGTTTTTTCCCCTTTGTCTTAGAATTCCTGATGCTTTAAACTGAATGTATATAAGCCAGTGAGCAAGTAATATATTTAGGTAGCCATTAGTCTGTGACCAATGTCAAATGTTTTTAATTAACTGTTTGAGCAAATTTAAGAAAGCCTGCTGGGCAAAGATGTTTGCTGTCAAAGAGGTATCTTCTTTTGCCATTCGTATAAGGCAGAGTCTGAATTACTAAAATCAAAGGTAAAGGAAAAATAAAAACCTATTTCAACTACAGCAGAGTTCTAATTGTTTATAGTGGAATCAGGTGGTTAGTAAGAAAATATATTAAAAAAAAATGCTAACAGCAAACATTCCAAGAGGTGATTAAAAAAAAAAAAAGTGTTGTCAGCAATGATTATAATTATAATTCCATGCTATACCAAATATCTATATATATTTATTTTTAATCAATAGTTAGGTCTAAATAAAATCAGATAAAGCTGAGAGAAATGTAAAATACCACTTGAGAGCCATGGCAGTACTGCATTCAACACATATGAATGTGAACCTGAAACACACTAACATCCCCACTATAAAAATGCAGCAGATGAAGAAGAAGCACAGATACTCCTGGCTCCTTGTATCCATTGCACACTTATCAATACAAATTAAAGAGGACATAAATTAG
This sequence comes from Cygnus atratus, assembly GCF_013377495.2. NCBI lineage: Eukaryota > Metazoa > Chordata > Aves > Anseriformes > Anatidae > Cygnus > Cygnus atratus. Next base: position 149,312,195 of record NC_066362.1, on the reverse strand, counting down.
CCACAGAGAAACTAGGAGACATATTATAAAGGATATATTTAACCCTGTCCTACTATATTTGCTTCTATTGTATCTCCTTTGTCATGTAAGTTACACCTACTCAAACATCAAATCCTGTATAGAAGTTGCTGTGGGAAATTTTATGTTACACAAGGGCTACAATTTTGCCTCCCAGGTATGATATAAGATACTAATTTCTAGGTTAAGGAAGACCCCATATGTTGAGTGAGTGCCCAGAAGAAAGGTTAGTCTTTCTAACTTCTTTCCTTGGGCTGCCTCCGGATCTGAGCACCAGCCTCTCTAGGGTAGCAGGTCAGCCTGGTTGTGCGGGGGCTTTCCAGTCACAGGAGCTGTTCAGTGGGGTATGTGCATAGGGCATCTTCACCCAGCTTAACAACGTTTATTGCATCAGCTGAGAGCACACCAGCGCACATTGGCAGTCCAACCTGAACCTGCCCTCTCTCCCTCTACTGCTGCTGGGTGTGAAACAAAAGAAAAAGCAAACAAAAGTGAAGAGAATAGAAGGGGGAGTGGGGAAGGGGGGGTGGCAGGAAAGATCTGTTTTACTGTTCATTCACTCCTCTGCATTCAGACACTCCAATGCAGTAACTAGCTCAGCCCCAGGCTCCCCTTACAAGCACAAAAGAAAAGCAATCCCATTCAGAAGGAGACCATGAGTTATTGATCTCATGCTGGACGTTATGTTCGGTTCAGCAGCACTGTCAGCTCTCTCACACAGAAAGCTTATGTTTCCCACCAACTCTGTTGAATGATACTCAGCTTTTTGAAAATGAACTGTTGGGGACTAGGGGTCAAGGGCAAAGACATCTGGGCTTTCATCCTGAGACCTCAGGACACCTTCTGGGTCATGATGAAGCGTAAGCCTGCCAGGCATTAGTTGTACAATTGTACTGTGGATCTTGTTTGCTGGAGGGGCAGGCAGTTCATGGTTCCTTCACTTTCTTATTCAGCCATTAGAAAATGAGCCATAAAGCCATCACTTGTTAATGTACATTAGATTTATTTTCCCCATTCAGATTAATGGACAAAGTTTTTTGCTAACACACTTCATAGTTCATTTATTTAACTCATTTGCAGAAACATGCAGAGATTTGTTTTTAATCACTGAAGAGATTAAATGCAAAACTGAAATTAAAAATGTATTTCTTATAACACTTTTCACTCTTAAAAGTGCCCACAGCCTTCTTTTTCGTGTACTTGTAATTTTACATAGCATGTATACATAGGCATCTTGTAGTCTGTATAGCTACTTGATAGAAAGCAACAAGGATTTTTGAATTAGTTATTGTTAGCATAACCCAAATCCAAAACATGCAGTCCTTAATAACTCCATGTTAAGTTCTTGTTTGGGAAGTTAAGAAATAAAATGTTTGGCCATTACATCTTTATAAGAACTCTAAAGGTCAGTATTATAATTGTGTCATGAAGATAGTTTCTCATAAATTGCTCAGTGAGAGTCTTTTTTTTTTTTTTTCCACAAATATTGTCACATTAATACAAACCCCCTGTTCGCACAGAGTATGTCTGTTCTTAAGTGAAGGACTGAGTAGGCCTCAAAAAGTAGCAAGAGCTGGATGGACACAGATATTTCTGAAATGATCAGAGGAATAAAATGAATTAACAGAAAAACAAAGGGGAAAAAAAAATGAAAATAGGAGTGTGTATTAAATGGGTCCCCAAAGCTGAGGCACATATGGAAACTCTTTTACAATCTTACTGTCTTTACCTCAATACAAATTCATTTTGCCTGATTAATAACTATTGTCATTCCACAATCACATTCATTGTCAGTCACACTCTCCTGAAATGAAGTGTCAGAAACTGGATGCGCTAATTCCACCAATTGAAACTTCAAAATTAAAAGTAAAATGATTTACTGTGAGTGTTTACTGTAAATGTAGTTCTTTAATCTTCTTAAAGCACCCTGAATCTTCTCTAAATCTTTGTTTTATTCATTAAGAAAATCACTGAATATGTTATGCTAACCTATTCAACATTTCTGTGGATATTTAAATATTCACTCTTTTCACTGAAATTTTGATTCACCATATTTTGTATTTGTTATACATAGTCCTCTATGGCATAGTCCTCTAAATTATATATTCTTTATGCCTATGCTTGGAAAACTAAATTTTTTCAAATAGGACAATGAAACAAAAAGTTTTTTCCGTGAGTAAAATGCTTCTAGAGTGAGTACGGAGATGAGTACTAAACACAAGCATTATGAAATTTTATATATTAACAAATAGGAAAAAATTAAAAAGCAACAAACCACCAGGTAGAACAAATCAAATATCCTGATTTAACTAATGAAAATTAGAATGAAGATTTCAAATAATTGGCTTGATTTATTTTATTTTATTTATTTTTATTTTTTATCAGCTGAAGATTGTTTTATCTGATGAATCTAAGATAAATAGAGTGAAACAGAAACTGTTCTTTCTTTGACATGGAAATGCCATTTCATCTATCAAATATGGGCCTATCAACTCTTAACCATAGCTATATTAGATCAATGTAATTACTTGAATTACTTCACTTTAAGTGAAACCTACAAAAATTTTAGTACTGGTTCTTTTTTCTCACTTTCTTTCTTGTTTTCTTTAACCCCCCACTTTTTTTTTTTTTTTTTTTTAAATCCAAATGAAGATTATAGTTTTTAGGAGAAAGATTCTCTTTTTTCTTCTTACTTGGACCCTCAGAGAGATATTAAAATATATTTGCATTCACTGCAAATTATTGTCCAAGTATTTAAACATTTTATCTCCACTTTCAGTTAAATACATCTAAAACACCACAAATTACTATTCCATTTTCCTTTACATGACAGGAAGATAGTTCAGACAAAAGGAATAAAATCCTATTTTGCACTCTGATTCAGTACTCAATATCCTATAATCATTACAAAACAAGACACAGGCTAGACAGAGGAGTGAATTTGCAGTCTAGTATATGGATCTGTTAACATGTCATATCTTAGCTTCACGTATCACTTCTTACATTAAAATTCAAGTGACATTATGTTAATACTGGTAGCTAGAAAGGATAGTACAAATAACATTCATTAATGGACATAAATAAATACAAGTTAGTAAGATAATTTTGTGTTGCTTCTTTGGCTAGTGTGTCACAAAATTGAATAGAAATATTAAATATAAACTTCTCTGATTTACTTCTCCTATATCTATTCTTGTATTGCACCAGTTGTGTGATATTCAGTTTGGTGCCTTATCACATACTGTCTTTCTTTGTCTTTGTCTTTTGGTACTTCCTTCATTTGCAACTATGGTTAATATATATATATATATATATATATATACACATATTATATATATATAATATAATATAATATATATATATATAATAATATAATATATATAATATATAATATATAATATATATAATATATATAATATATAATATATATATATATATATATAAAATACGATTCAACTCATCAGGTATCTTTATCATACTGTTTCTAGTAAATTCTTAGAGAACCTTTGAGAAACGTTATATGGTCACTAGTTTACATGCAATGTGTAAAAACTGAATTCTGGGGCAACGGGGGTAAAATTCAAATTAATTTGCCGAGATAAAAATTTTTATCTTCAAAAACAATGCAAGCCAAAAATATTTAGTAAAATTAAAGCATGTGAGTCATCCAGACTACGTCCTAACCAATGGGACCAAATAATTTTTGTTAGGTAATTTTATTTTTTTCTCCTTTTTTATTCTGAGACATAATTCTGATTTTCTGAACAAAATGTCGGGTGCTTTGATTGGCCTTTTTATTATATGCCTTTCTTTCTTCTGCTTTTTGTTTTGTTTTTAATATGCCTCAATTCTTTTACCCAGTTCATGTCTGCACTTGCTTTCCTACGGTTTCTTGTGGCTTTGTGTTATATTTGAATTTTAATTTGTATAAAGATGGCTGGCTGTTTGAGTTGCCTGTCAGCAACTGCCCTCTAACTTCAGACCATGACCTCTTGTTTTGCAGCTAGTTACTATCTCTGTTTCTTGCTGGTATCAATTTGTTTCTGCTTCATTCAGGATCAGTCAGCTGGGCTCTAGATCTCTTACCATGCTCTCACTGGAAAACATCTTTCCATACCTTATGAAGAAAAGAAAACCCCAAACGTAAATGAAAGGAAATGAAACTGTAGCAGGTAACAAAAGGCAGTCCTCCCACCTATTTAGAGATATTTAAGGACAGATAATGTTTATTCACAGACTGTAAATAAGAGATCACTCCAGGACCAAATGACAGAATTCTTAAATTTCAAGAGGCAAAACTCAGCTGAGAGTAAGAGATGTCAAATAAAACCCACCAATACTGCATATCTGGTAGCTATAGAAATATATTGGTTTCCATAAGTAAGAAATGACATTTTAAACCATGTAATAATGTAATCTGTGATTATATTAAAATGGTAGGAAATTTTCTTCTCCCTTTAAAATAAATATATGAGAAATATGGTTAAAACTTAAGGAAATGTTTCAAAATAGGACAGAAAGACAGAATATTTAAAAATGTTTACTTTATATCATAATGACCATTGCAGTTAAAAAGTAATGACCACATTTAAATTGAGGGGAAAAAAATAAAAAGAAATATAAGAAATATAAAAGATATAGATTTAAGTGATAATTTTTTAATTATTTAAATAAAAAAATATTATCTCCCATAGGTTTCTATGATTTGTTAGCATGTTATTTGTAGGAAGTCAATAGAAAACTAAATAAGATGTTTAATTTGTGAATATTCTCATCATAAACTCTAGAGTTACATTTACCCATTCAAGTAAAAAGACTAACAAATTATCTTTCATTTGACCAATTATTATTACCCAACACAATTTGAATATTGAGTAATAAACTACAGATTTTTAAAGAAAGTAAAATAAATTTGTGAAAGAAAAATATTTTCTGAAATAGCTACCATAACTAACTAACTAACTAAATAGTAGAGTTAATTGTTTACTATAAATATTTGCTCTATTCCAATAACGGTCCTGGCCTTGTCAGAATTCAGCAAGGAGAAATTATTAATAAGATCTAACACCTCATTGAATCCTACTACTCGTTCCCCAGTCATAAAGGTTAGACTGGACCTTTCTAATCCTTATTCAATGCATACTCCCCAGCCACTGGAATGCTAACAGATATACTCCTTTATTATCTTAATTTTCTGATACATACTGGCACATATAAAATATTTATATCACTATCAACAGAATAAATTCATACAGCTTAAAGAGTACTACACATTTCCTCTGGAGACACGGTAGCATTAATTCAATTATACAATACCTGATTTTAATATTTTGTTTATGCTTTTATTAAGCTTTTGAGAATTTTTAGTATGAGACAAATATTTCTAGGAATCTAAGCACAATAAGACTGACATATTCAGAAGAATTCTTTAGTAGTAATCTGAGAATGACACTTTATTGTGGCCATTTTGCCTGGAGAAAGATGTGAGTGGGGAAAGATGTGAGTGGACAAATCACTTACACTCAAGGCAAGAGTGTGAACCTTTAACCTTTTTAGTTTATTAATATAAAGTCCCCACAAAATCCAGTCAGGACGCCCATACAGAATCCCCTGCTTGAGATTAAAATAATGTTTAACTAAAAACTTGTTCTAAACTTCTGTCATACTATATGGAAATGCAGAGAAATTGTGACTAGAACTTCAAAGCGAAGATTTAAGTTCATAAGAAATTGCATCCTACCCTCAGGTGCCAATTTCCTACGTTTCTATATAAAAAGGAAGGCTGATTATTAACCTTGGCCCAGTTTTTAGCCGTTGTATAAAACTCCTTTCCTGCAGTTGTCATGTCCAAATATTGAGAATGCCAGCAGAGAGATGTATTTTTCTATAATGACATACAAAAATGTTTCTGAAATCTATATTGATTATTTCCACAACTACGTTTTTGTTCACAAATTTAGTAAATGTATAAGTATTAAACGAATATTAAATGTATAAGTATTAAAAGAAACCAAGCAAATTCATCGTATCCATTATGACTTATATATCTCACAGGCTCCATTCAAACAATTCTTCTAACTATTGGATGCTTTTCAGGTCATTAGTTTTTAATCTTTCATAGGTCTTTTCTTACACACTTAGAGTGAAATGCATTTAGCTACCTCTGTTATTTCATCAGACACAGTAAGTTATCAGAATTATCTGCCACTGATTTTTCTATTTCCCCAAACATACCACAGAACAATTTATCTGAGCCTGGTACTTTATCATCCTTTAATCGTTCTAATTTTACAAACACTTTATATGATCTGGTGCTCATAAAACTCATGTTGTATTTCACTTTCACAGAAAATTTATTCCAGACTTTGGATTACGGTCTACAGCTGCACTCATAAATATCATGGCAAAGAATTCATTCATGCTAAATTACCTTCCAGAGATGTGCAGAATCATTCACACCATTCAGAATAACACCAAAAATCTTATTTCTGCCAGCTTCCACAAAAAGTTTGCCAGTTCAAACTTCGCTGTCAATATATTTTGAAAGCATGGGAAACACACAGGGCTACTGCTGAGAACACATTCAAACAGCTCTATGGTTGTCAAGAGTTAAAACTCTGTGCAGATATACTCATTTAAACTTAAGTCTAAGTTGGAACACTATAAATAAACTGAAGGAGTTGTAGGAAAAGTTGAAGGAGGAAACATGATGTTCCCATGGTAAGTACTTACTCTTCATTGTCATTTTCGGTCCTTTAGAAAGAATGCTTTCTGCTTTTCATTGGAATCTCCCCTATCAAGACACTCAATCCCAGAGGTCTGTGGATACTAACTCTTCATTAGTTTGAGTCATCTCAAGTAAAAGTGAAGAAATCTTCATCAGTCATTATAACAATTTTCTGTTTTGCTTTTTTCCCCTCATATACTTTTTGAGAAAAGTGTGCCAAAATAGTAACCTGCAACTCAGAACTATTCAAAAATTACTTCTTCCTGTCACCAAACATTGTTTCTAGATAAACATGAAACCCCACAATCTACTTTGTGTTCAAAATTTACAATTAAAATTTATTTTAAAAAGGGTAGAAAATCCAATAACATTCAGAAGTATAATTCATATTATTTAAATACATACCTAAAACATCTTTCCATTTGTTTGACCTAAGTATATTGAGAAGCCCATGAATGTTTATAAAAAAAGAGAAAAAGAAAAAAAGCAAGTTAAGAAAAAACAACTTTAAGAAACTAATGGGAACTTTCATTGCACAGGTGTTAGTGTCAGCTAGAAAACCAAGGTGTCTATGCACATTGGAGATTTATCTCTAGTAGCTAAAAACAATTTACACCCACGGAATGAACATATTCCTTGATAACATCCATAATTAATTCCCTAATGGGGAACAATTCCTATGTTCTATTAGTCTCTTAAAACAATTAAAACATTTAGAAAGAGCAGAAGAATTTGGGGATTAGTTCACATATGAATAGTGTCCAATTTAATATTAAAGCATCAACCATCACAGCAAATGTTACAGATATAATCACTGTGTTTATACACTAATGAATGCACTGGAAAGAATATGATTATACATAACATTAAATAGCAGAGCTTTAGATTAAGATCATTATTTAGGGATCATGGGATGCAAATATTTTAAAATCAAATACTGCAATTTTCCATATCTCAAGGTGGACACATTTTTTGCTATTGTTTTATGTGAGAGCAAAAAGAAAATGAAAAACAAACAAACAAACAACAACAACAACAAACTCTTTTTTTTTTTTTTCTTTACAAGGGATCTCTGCTTCTAAAGTGATTCAGTGGTTACAGTGCTTTTAAGGATCTTGTTTTGTGTCCACTTCCCTAACATGAGCTCCCATCATTTTTAACAAGTAATTCTATAACAATACCCCCAATACTATGATCCATATTCTTTCGTGGAACACCAGCCTCCATGCTGATTATACACAGCAAATCCACATGCTGGAGACCTTCAGAGTCTATACAACATTACCTGCCATAAATTAAGAATTAAAAATATTTACCTGAGGTGTGATGGGATGCCTCAATAGAAGCTATCAGATTTGCTTGACAAAGAATCAGTATTCTAGTTTAGAATGGAAATAAATAATAATAATAATAATAATAATAATAACAATAATAATCACAGAATCACAGAATTGTAGGTGTTGGAAGGGACCTCGAGAGATCATCGGGTCCAAATCCCCTGCCAAAGCAGGTTCCTTAGAGCAGGCTGCCCATGTAGGCATCCAGACGGGCCTTGAATATCTCCAGAGAAGGAGACTCTACAAACTCCCTGGGCAGCCTGTTCCAGTGCTCTGTCACCCTCACAGTGAAGTTCTTTCGCATGTTGGTGCGGAACTTCCTGTGCTCCATCTTGTGGCCATTACCCCTTGTCCTGTCCCCACAAACCACTGAAAAGAGGTTGGCCAAATCCCTCTGTCTCCTACACTTCAGGTATTTATAAACATTGATAACAGTCTTCTTTTCTCCAGGCTGAACAGACCCAGGTCTTTCAGTCTTTCTTCGTAGGGAAGATGCTCCAGGCCCCAAATCATCTTTGTAGCCTCCCTCTGGGCTCTTTCCAGTAGATCCCTGTCTTTTTTGTACTGGGGAGCCCAGAACTGGATACAGTACTCCAGGTGAGGCCTGACCAGGGCAGAGTACAGGGGGAGGATCACCTCCCCTGATCTGCTGGCCACACTCCATTTAATGCACGCCAGGATCCCATTGGCCTCTTGGCCACCATGGCACACTGCCGGCTCATAGTCAACCTGTCATCAACCAGGATCCCCAGGTCCTTCTCCTCAGAGCTCCTCTCCAGCAGGTTGCCCCCCAGCCTGTACTGATACATGCGGTTGTTCCTTCCCAGATGCAGGACTGTACACTTGCTCTTGTTAAACCTCATTTGGTTTCTTCCTGCCCATCTCTCCAGCTTGTCCAGGTCTTGCTGAATGGCAGCACAGCCTTCTGGTGTGTCAGCCACTCCTCCCAGCTTTGTGTCATCTGCATACTTGCTGAGGGCGGACACTATCCCCTCATCAAGGTCGTCAATGAATATGTTGAACAAGACCGGACCCAGCACCAACCCCTGGGGAACACCACTAGTCACAGGTCTCCAGCTGGACTCTGTGCCGCCGATCACCACCCTATAATAATAATAATAATAATAATAATAATAATAATAAATGGAAATGCTAACAATTGTTGTGGTATTAATTATTTATTCTTGGCACTTCCAGATTTTTACAAGTCCCTTACTAAATCTTTTTTTCTTTCAGAATTCGACAGCTTTTATCTCTAATCAAAATTATGACTCTGGTGTATCCCTTTCACTGGCCATATGATAGATGATAAGACTGAAATTAGTCTTCCTTTAGCAAAATGCACTTTAGCCACTGTAAACAGAAAAGGAAAAGTAATATTTACTTTTTATTTTTTTTTACCTTGGCTGTAGCTGATGTATGGAAAAAGATGGACTTTAAAGATTCTCTGAAGAGCTTGGTGAAAATGTATCTGGAGACAAGGAGAATTTAGGGTCAGAATGACATGTTATTATTAACAAGAGAAATTAAGAAAGATAAATTAAACAGAAAAAAAAATGTGATAAACGAGAGACATAATGAAAGAAAACATCTTGTCAGAAAGAAAAATAAACTGATAGGACAGAAGCCTATGAGAGAAAACAAAGTAAAGAAGCAGTAACAAATGTAAAGAGCAAGTGATGCACAATAAGATGACTGTGAAATGTACTACGTACTCAAACATGATACCAAAGAACTTGCAGCTTTTGTTATGCTCCTTCAAAAGCCTTTCCCCCCTGCTGCCACCCACCCCATCCTCCCACACCTCTACCCCTCATCCCCCACCACACACACACACAAACCAAGAGACAAGACAAATAAGGACACGCCAGCAATCAAAAAATATTTTTTCATGTCTACAACTGTAATCATGTAATTTTGTTTGTATGTTTGAACTTGGATTTTAAACAGTGCAGTAACAGGTTTGTGATTATTCTTTTGCCTGATCTTTTTTTCTTTTTTCTCCAGTCAAGCAAAATCCTCACATCAGGGTCCATAATTCTTTCTTCGTTATTTCTCTCTCCTCTTCTACTGTAAGAACTCTCTCTTTTATTTAGTTTTTATATTAATTTTATTTTAATTTTAGTTCAATATTTAGGTAAAAACTGAACAAAAATGAGAATTATTTTTTCAGTCTAACACAGATGAGCATGCAAAGTGTCCAACATCAAGCAGAATTTATAATGTGCATGGAGGGGCCTTAAACTATCATGGTAAGTAATGACGTAAATAAATGTTAGTAAAAGTAACACTTTGATTGTGCTGTGTAGTACTAAATACTGGAAATATTAAGCATAAAAATTAGGAATTCTAAATAGTAACTGAAATTATTTATACAGTTTCAGAAGTATAAATATAAGAAGAGAATTTTCTGCTCCAAAATAACATTCCCAATTCTCATGAGTCACATTGTCTAGTAATATAATGAACAAACATGGAAAGTGTAAAAGAAGACATAAATTCTGTGACTTTGCTTCTATAAACTTATCACTTAGGTGAAAGTCTCACTAGAATCATTCTTTACATTATTATTTTATACAGACCCAGGCTAAACAGCGTGTAATCACATGGCTAATCCTCTGAGGGTTTGCAAGACCACCCACAATAGTACATGATTGCAGAATCAGGACTTATTCTTACTTTGGGAAAAAATAAATAAATAAATAAATAAAATAAAAATAAAAAATAAAATAAAATTAAATTAAATTAAATTAAATTAAAATAAAATAATAAAAAAGTGGAAATCTAAGCACACATTCAAACTGTCGTAAGATATAATAGTAAGAAAACAATTTTAGGACATTTCCCAGTATGAATGGTGTCTGCCACATAAGTATGGTACACCTTTCTATTCTCATGACTCTCTGACAATTGTGCTGCTAGTGAATTCATTCAAATACCAGTATTTGTTCTTGTCACAATCTTTGTCATTAGAATAAGATTTTGCATTTCTGAAGCCTAATTTGTCATGTTCTAATTCTCTACAAAGTAGTGGAAAAGTGTCTTCAAAAAGTGTCTCAGAATAAACCCATTTTCATGGAAAAGAGACTTAAATGAGAAAAACTGAGTAAAATTAAACTATTCTCAAGTCCATCTTCATACTTTAATGAGAACTGAAAATGGTACAAAATTTTTGCAGTCCTATAACAAAGAAGACAATGAGAATAATAAAATAAAATAAAATAAAATAAAATAAAATAAAATAAAATAATAAAAAGACAAATTATAAGACTTCAAGTCCCTCTTGATAAGGTTCTCACCTTACGTTTTATTTCGGTAAGTAATTCTTAGAGGGAAACTGAAACATTTTTTTTTTTAAAAGGGATAGGGGTTTTTTTCCACATTACAGTGTGTCTGCCATAAAAGGTTCATGTATCTTATCAGCATTTCATTAATAAATGGCTGACTCCAAAGCAGGTGTTTAGGTATCTTTCTATAAACATCATACTTCATACTGACTGACACTTTTGGAGACATACATCTTTAAAACCAAATAATTTGGCCGTATTTGAGCAGCTAGAAGTCAACAAAAAGCATCATAAATCCAAAGAACATGATAATGCTTTGGCAAACATGAGGAATAAAGCTCAGACTTTGTGTTTGATAAGTCAAAGGCTGGCTTTCTGAATCAATCAAATAAAACAGTATAGATTTATGCAGCATCTTCAATATGCCTGCAATATGACATTGACCATGTCAAACTGACTATGCCTTAAAGCTTTGATAGTGATCATCAGCTTTCAAACACAGGGAAAGGTATTTTTGAACCAGGATTCAAAGAACTTTACTCTTATAATACAACCCAGGAATAATGGAGTTTTAAAGACATATGAAAGAGGTTAGAAGTTAGCTATGTAGTCCTAAAACAAACAAACAAACAAAAATAGTAGCAGAGTGTTCAGCTTTGTGGTTAAGAAAAAAGTATCAAGTATATACAAGTATCTGCACAATTTCCATGACTTTACGTGCAAACAAAATTGGATATGACATACAGCTATATCTAGACTTATGGTGAAGTGGGTTTGCACTTTCTACTGTTAAGGAAGTGGGAGAGTTAAAGATGAAATCTGTTAGAAGAGATACCTCAAAAAGAGGTCATGAGGCTTTTTTTTTTTTTTTTTCAGTCTTCTGCCATAGCAAATGTAAGCTGAACAGATATTGGGGCAGTAGGCAAATGACTCGGCTGCTTTCTAAGCCCTGACCTGAAATTACCTAAGGTAACAAAGATAAAATACCTGATTTTACTACAGATGCGGGGGAAAAAAAAAAAAAAAAAAAAAAAAAAAGAAAGATGAAGTCATGAGCAAACAAACCAAACATTGACACAAAAAAAAAAAAAATAGGACTGAAAGGCATTTCTGAACATTAGTTCAACCCAGGAGAGGTTGAAAAGGAGAAGAGATTTAGATTCGAGGTTAAGAGGAAATTCTTCACTCAGAGGGTGGTGAGGCAGTGGAACAGGTTGCCCAGAGAAGTTGTGACTGCCCCATCAACATTGACACAAAAAAAAAAAAATAGGACTGAAAGGCATTTCTGAACATTAGTTCAACCCAGGAGAGGTTGAAAAGGAGAAGAGATTTAGATTCGAGGTTAAGAGGAAATTCTTCACTCAGAAGGTGGTGAGGCAGTGGAACAGGTTGCCCAGAGAAGTTGTGACTGCCCCATCCCTGGACGTATTCAAGATCAGTTTAGATAGATGAGACCCTGGACAACCTGATCTAGTGGGTGCCGTCCCTGCCTATGTCAGGGTCGTTGGATCTAGATGATCTATGAGGTCCCTTCCAACCCAAGACATTCTATGATTCTATAATTTTAATATTTATACTGGACAAGGCAAGAAGTAATTAAATTAATTAAGAGACTGGGTTTGCCACCAGAAAGAACTAACTTTAGGGGTAGAGAATCACTAAGGTAAATTGCGTAAGGAAGTCATAATATCTCAGCAATCAGAGCTCTTTAAAAGTGACTTGGAAAAATGTGTCTTGAATGACATGTATGGTTGATCCTGTTTTAGGGAAGGCAATGAACTAGATAACATATCAAGACTTTCCAATTATATTTTCTTATGATTCTAAAAGACATGTTCTTTTTAAGTAGATTTCAGTTATTAATACAGTTATATTAATAATATCTGCTGGTGCTGTACTTCACAGAAGCAAAAGATAGCTTAACATATCAGTCTGACATTGTTTGACAGTGAAATATAGACCTGCACAATTAAAAATTCTTGTATGTTAATATATGGAATTTCTTAATGAACACAGCAATATTGATTATTTGTGTACTGTATATTGTCTCTCTAATATCTGTTAAACCTACTTGTTCAAAACCTACTTGCTTTTTAAAAACAAAATGAAACAAAACAACAACAAAAATACAAGAACAACCAAAAAAAATGTGTTTTATCTAATTATCTAATAAATTAATACAACAAGGAAGCTCATTAAATTCAGAGCAAGGAAGAAGGAAAAGGTGTTGTTAGAACTTAATTAGTGACATACAAAGATACCAATTAACACCTATAGCTCAAGAAAAGGAAAAACTTTTTCATGCGGCATACTAAAAAAAAAAAAAATATATTCACAGCTGGTTACACATTTAAGTGGCATGCAACTACATTTGGTGTTAGTGTTGATGTTAAGTAAAAAGGATCATGTAAAGGGGAAAAAAAAAAAATCTTCCCCAGGGTAGCAACCAAGATTCCATTTTATTGGTATGAACACCATCTCCTTAGCTATTGAGATTAATGACAGAGTAATTATGGAAAAAACTGTGCTACAGAAATGGCTAAGAATGATATCATCTTTTTTCTACCAGATGTACCACACTAGTATGTGCCAATAATAATTTTAAATATACAGTTTCTAATTAACACCTCTGAGAAGCTAGAAAACAATTATTTTCTATTTAAGATAACAAACTGACTGCTAAGAATATGATCTTTCTTAAAAATAAATCCTTCTTTTTTACTCTGAATGATGTTAGCATGAGATCTAAAGGTCACTGAATTTAAATAACACACAGAACCATCCAAATATATAGATCAAAATGAGCACGAGGAAGAGCTATATTCAATAAAGAAAATGGTGTTAATTTTTGATATGCTTTCCCATCATATAGAGATTCTTCTCCCTGAAATGAATGAAAAGACTTAAGTGTCTCCAAATGAAAGTGGTTAAAACAAGACTTTAGGATGGACAAGAAGCTGTAAATACTTAGCCAGCAAGAAATGTTGCCTTCAGGGTATATATGAAATGCAACATGTTTCCAGAGCTGAGACATTGAGGCCTGATGGGAATTTTATTATATCGACAAAGGATTTAGAGCAAGCCCACTGCTGAAGGAATGAAGAATCAATATTCTGGTTTTGTATGTTTGTTTGTTTGTTTGTTTGTTTTTGTTTGTTTTTGTTTTTGTTTTCAGACAGCTGAAATAAGGCTTGCTTTTTCCTTTCATGTGTAACAGCATGTACACATTTCAACAATAAATAGTATTTGTGTATGGAAGAAAGAGGAAGCAATCTTTATTCCTTCTGTTGAAAAGGAATCCAAAAAACCCTAAACTTAAAATCCCCAAGCTGTAAGAAAAAGTGTACAAGAAGAAATGAGATTACCTGAATTATTAGCTGTCTTATTGATTTAGGAATCAGAAGGTTAAATATGCTAATAAGCATCTAAATTCAAGAGCTATCTGAATAGAGTAAGAACAGAGAACATGTTGCAAAGTAGTTTTTAAGTGTCTAAGCAGTTCTGAAGTGCAGAGGATAAGAGGACACATTTCTTGCAGATTTATGGACTTACATAGATCTATAAACTTCTTAATGTGCTTCGAGGTTTCCCTGGAGAGCTTATTTTCAGCACAAATTCTGTGCATGCTGAACAATACACACTTTTTCCTGCTGCTTTTTGCAAAGCAGTTCCCCTCCTGGTGCAACAAAGTTTGAAGATGTCCAACAGCCATCTGTAGATTACTCCTTTCAACGTGAATGCAAGATCCTCCAGCACTTAGCACTCTACATGTGTGCCATTTATGCCTAGACCATCATTAACATAATTCCCTGTGAAAGCATAATATGGGTGCATACTTCCAGAACCATGCCAAATGAAATCATGGTCTTTCCTTCTTTGTTTAGCAACAGTCCATCATGTAGCCCTTGATTCATCTGGTACCAAATGGGCACTGATATATTCAGAAATAGGCAACTCCGAGTATGTAAAGAATCTACCAACTATACTTGTAGGATTACTCTCTGAAAATTGGTTTTTAGCTACTAATTTAACCTACTACTTCTTTCTATTTATCCAAGTCAAAACACTATCTCATCAAACATTTCTAGTCATGCAAAGTCTTCATCCTTCTCCAGTTTATTACACCTGGTTTGTCCTGATATGGGATTCATGTGCCTAGTTGTAGGCATCTCACATTTTTTGGATGCTTTCAGTATCCAGCCAGTACTCTCTAATTGCTGTTGCAGAAGAGCACAAGTTCTGTGTCACATTGGCCAGCCTTTCACATAAACTGACACCAGGTGGCACAGTTCAGGCATCTTAATCTCTTCCTAATTTTTTTCTCTTGTCTTTCTTAAAGAGGGATAAGGAGGGAGGCTTGACCTGATGAAAAATTCACAAAGACTGGACTGGGCTTCTCAAATAGTACATAATCTCAAATATTACATAATTTACATAATTTTAGAATGTTAAAAAAACAGAGATTTTTAGAAGACCAGTCTGGTGTTAAGAATCTTATAAAACCCAGAGAATTCAAATTTTATATCTGCCACCTCTCAATAGAGTGTTGTCTGCATCAAGCACCTAAGCCTTTTTCTTGTCTGTATTGTCTGTTTTTCTCCCTCCCTTTCTCCCTTTTCCTGAGCCATCAGTTTTATGTTTTGTATAAAGTTTGTATATGAAGGAGGACAAGGGGCAGGAGAGGGACAGGGAGCTGAGCAATTAGACAGCAAGGACGGATAAGTTTTCACACAGTAATATGACTTGCTCTAAACTGAATTGGTAAAATATAATTCAGTAGTAATTTGATAAACATTTTTTGAAGTAAATTAGAAAATAGCAAACGCTAATTTTAATAGTTCTAAAAAGATGGATTTCCCTTTCTTCTTTAAGTGTGAGCATTTGTTTAAATTTCCCTGAAACATGGTGTGATTCAAAGAAGTAACTAGGAGGAGTAGTATTCAAAATGCATATAACTTTGGAACCAATTAAGCAATTCCAACTCTACTGGATTAGCATTTGTAATTCTCTCACAGTGGGTAATCTTTCAGCCTTAGGTCATGGTAGAAAGTTCCATCATTGAACAACTCTTGATTTTGCAAAATCAGCTACGTTAATTGCAGGTCAGATGCTCTTCCAAAATTACAAAAGAGAGGATGTGTCTTTGTCAGGAGGGTGGATGATGTCAGCTTTCCAGCTGAGGTAATAGATGAGAGAAAAACAATTGGCAAATATCTTTTATAAATATATACAATGACCCAATCAACACCTTCTCTCCATGTACGCATTTTCAGTGGTAATTAATTTCAAGGCCTCAGCAGTTCTTAACCTATTTCAATAAAAATTCTGAAGAGAATAGCAGAACAAATATAAATTCTTAACTTTACTTAGTGTGTTTGAACATTACTCTAATCCTCATTCTGAATAACAAAGGAAGATTTATTTAATTATATTTATTAAAGCAAACAAATAAACAAAAAACTCACCAACTTTAAAAAATCTGGAACAATTTTAGGCCATTTTCATCACAGCAGTATTCGACACCCATTATCTTTCCTTCTTTAGAAAATTATTATTACTATTTAGAAAAACTGTTAGAAAATTATAAGAAAACAGGATCTTTAAAATGTAGCTTTTTAGTCAGACTGTAGAACATTGACTTCCTTATCTTACTTTTCTGTCTTCTACCAACTTTTCCCAATATATATATACAACTTTTTTTTTTTTTTGACTTGGCTTCAAATTGATCACAGCAATGTCAATTTTAAGTTATTTTATGGTCTCTTAGATAACTTAAAAGAACGTGAAATGTAGTAATCTGTACATATTTTGATCACTCCCTCTGCATAATAAGCAATTCAAATAATGAGCAATTTCATAAGCATTTCAATACATTCATGCCATTGCTGAGAGTCAAGTTTCGTTTTCTTTTGTTTCTTGAATAATACTTTTAAGTTATTTTTCTCCTGAAGGATCAAGGTGCTTTTACCACTAGGAAGAAAACGTAGATCAACTGGGAATTTACAGAAAGTGATCGTCTTTTTTGGTGATTTTTTTTTCTGGCAACTGTTTTTAGTGATTCATAAGTACAAATATAAAAAATCTGATAAGCTTCTAAATATTTTATGTTATGGGCATGTATTTCATCTTTTTATATCGCTTGAGAAACCTGCATACTTTTCCAAATAGTGCAAAAAGAATGGAGACTTTTGTTGACCATTATACAAACAACTGTCACAGAGTTTTCGCACAATGAGTTCCTCATATCCCTCTGGTCACAGTATATCTTGTAACATCATTTTCAGTAACACCATTGTCAGTCAATCTCAAATATAAAATGATTCTTAGTTTTTAATCAAGAACAGCCAGGAATTTCAGTTCTCCATATTTATCTTCATTTAATTCTACTTGATTTTTTTTTTCCTTTATTAATATCCTTAAATATGAAGAGTACTTTAAAATGTGACTTAAAAAACAAAAACACAAACAAACAAAAAAACACTACTGATAGGGAGTGTTCCATCATAAGAAAGTATTGAGCAGTTAACAAAAACTATTTAATACAACGGCTTGTTTCTTCAGGCAGACATTTTGATACCTTGCCTATATTAACCTTATAAAAGAACATCCCTTCACTGAATATCTGTGAACGTTAGCACCATTTTGTCCAGTTGTTTGGCTTTTCTCAGTTTTTCCTCTTGGTCTACAAGCTTCTTTCTCTGTTTTGTTTTGTCTTGTTTTGTAAACCTATTTTCAACCCTGAAACAACAGCTTTCACAGTGTACTATTTGTTTATTTCTCAGATATTATATGAGGCATAGCAGGCATAGTCTGTACTCCAGAAAAATATTTTAACTACATAAATCATTGGCAAACTTTGTTTTTCTAAG
The DNA here is from genome assembly GCF_013377495.2 of Cygnus atratus. NCBI lineage: Eukaryota > Metazoa > Chordata > Aves > Anseriformes > Anatidae > Cygnus > Cygnus atratus. The sequence goes on along the minus strand of NC_066362.1, from coordinate 149,293,957 downwards.
AGACATGGAAGAATTAAAAAAAAAAAAAAAAAAAAAAAAAACAGTTGCTTTGGCTACTAGTGCCAAGGACCTTAATTAATTATCAGGATTTTTTTTCTTCTAGACAAAGTTAACTGGAAAATTGAGGAATTATCCACTGTTTATGGTCTAGACAAAATTTTATTTTACCAAGATGTAGTTCTGAGTCAAGAACAGACCCCAGACTCAGGACACTCAAGGTCAAGTCCTGACATTAGTCAAAATACATACATTGGAACAAATTTCATTGTGAATATACTTTTATGCCCATAACAGCCTTAAATTATTGATGCTAGTTATAGGATGATGAACTTATCCTCCTTCATATAGTCATTAAAATTTAGTACAAGAAAGAATAATAAATTGAAAGAAAATAATTTTATCCTCAAAGGACCCTATCCTCTAAGAATATAAGTCCATAGTTACTACAGCTGCTAAAATCCATCACCAAAACAGGAGTATTTGCAATACAATCTGATCAGCATTACTTACACAGAACACAGATGTTTACTAAAAATAAATATATAATATAATATATTTACACTGTCTTGAAATAACATAACAAAATACCTTCTATTAAAAAGTATTAAATATTTTCAATAGATTCTTGTCATTTACTTATTTATTTATTTGTTTGTTTCTAATCAGTAATATTTCCAACTAACTTCATAAAATTAAACTTTAGACAATAATTTAAACTTTGCAATATACTTTGGCATAGTGTTTATAATGATTTATTTCAGTACACATATCTAAGATCATCTTTTCTCCTTTGATCCTTCAGAATTTATTTAATTGGTAATATGGCCTCAAATTTCTTTAAAGCATGCAAAGAAAGCCACATCATTTTTCAGTAAAAAATCCAAATGCTTGTCTCTTATCAGCAGACAGAAACCCAGTGGCTTCTTCTAGCTAACTCGATTCACTCTGAGTTTCCAGATGGCTTGTTTCCTTAGTTCATGGACGGATAAGAAACTGTAGCAAGAACCCATACTGTGCTATAGATTTTCAAAATTTCCTATTCCTGTCATAATCAGCTGCATCCATACATCCACAAATAACTCCAGCACATATTTATAATATCCTCTGACCTTGAGTTTTAGTTGGCTTAGCTCACAGTCTGCAAGTATAGAGATGTTCATCGCTGCTAGGCCACAGTGATGCCTCTTAGATAGCTTCAAGGGAATTGCTGAACAGACTATTAAAACACAGTTGTCTTCTGAGACATTGGTCTCTCTTTCTAATTCTCCTGATCCTAATGTGTGTGAAATACAGATAATACAAATAAATCACATTTCCTTCCTACTGCATCTTCTTTTTGGAAAGAGGTTACAGTTGTTATATGTGTTATTGAATAGGTAAAGTAAAATGGACTCCAAGAAAGCCCATTTTCTTCTCCCTACATTCTTCTCCTTAAGGAAATATGTCAAAGACTTATTTTCCTTGAACAAAACAAAAGTTAAAAGATTAAAAGGTTGTAATCTCTTCTTCTTCATATCAAAAAAAAAAAAAAAAAAAAAAAGTTTTTAAAATTATAGTTTTGGGAAGCTTGCAAAACACTGTTTTTAAAAAACTAACTATCCTAACTGATCTGCCTACAAAGCTTATGTTTAAATTCTGTGTTAATATGCAATTGTGAGTGAAGTGGAAAAAAAAAAAAAAAAGTGATAGTGGTTGCTTAACTGCTTAACAGTGGTTACATAACAAAATGCTTAAGTTCTAGCCATAATTTTTATATTGTATATATCTTAGCTTAATGTGATAGGAAATAAAACAACTGGGATCCATCAATACCTAAATTACATAAGTAGACAAAAGGAGAGTATTTGTTCTCAGTGTTATAATGTTCTTGATATTATAATGTTGATATTATAATGTTACCCTGCATTCTGGCCAAAAACTAAAATCCGACTTTTATCATATTGAACCATAACAACAGAAGTTATTATAGAAAACTGTTGGGTGATCTGGTGCTGTATAAATCTCAGTGGATATAATCTCTGTACTTACAAGACTATAATAAAGAATTTAACTATTACCAAATAAATAAATAACAAATCTGCTTGATATCCAATATTCTTATTTGGATGAATGAGCCCTGTATGATATCTGTATGATCCATGTATGAATAATCGTTGTAGCTACTTATCATCAAGAAATAATTCAAAAATATTTTTAAAATCTGCTAAATTTACATGTACACGTTTTGTCTTTAAAAGAACATTAATCAGAGTTCTTTCTCTGTTATTCCTCTAGAGATGAAATAATTATGGACTTTTTGGAGTGTAAATTTTTGAACAACAAAACAGAAGTTTGTGGGGAAGATCATGATGTAAAAGAATGAGGTCTATTATAGTCTTATTACTCTGATTTAATACTTCAATAAATTCATTAAGAATTCTGAATGGCAGGCAAGGCAGTAGGCTTTATAATTTATTGATGGCTCATCATCATCAGTTTGGGATGAGGAGGGAGAAGTTCTGAGTCTTAACTGGTGCTGTTATAGTAATCCTAACATTTCACAATGTTTCCAAAATTGGTAAAAGGATGATTGACAGATTTGAAATACACTACCACCATTGCAAATTGTTGCTGTTATTTCTGACACAACTCTCTTACATTTCTTTCTGAAGGACAAATGAAAATACCATGTGTGACAGATAATAACTCCTTGGAATATTACAGGCTGGGATAGAGCAACAGTGGAACAGCTCTGGGGAAAGACCCTGATGGCCTTGCCAGACTGCAAAACTGGACAAGAGCCAGCAGAGAGCTCCATCATGTAGTTTTAGGGCAGCTGCAGAGTACATCTACAGTACTGTTCCCATTCACTTTTGGAGGGATAAGACAAACTTTGGGAAATTCAGTAGAGACCACCAAGTGTGTGGTTGGAATGAGTTGTTGCCCCATGAGGAGGGGCTGGAGAGGGGCGTATGGTGAGAGGAGATAAAATGCGCATAAATTGAAACACAAGATTTTCTTATTGGAGATCGAGAGAAATTAGGGCAGTGAAGTTGGAACATAATGCTCAGAGAGGCTGGTCAGGCTTCATCCTTGGATCCAGCTTTTCAAGACAATACCTTGTTCAACTTAGTCTGATTTCAGAGCTGGCTCTGTGTGAGCTGGCTCCCACCCCAGCACAGTGGGATGGGGAAGAGAATCAGAGAGGTAAATGTGTGAGAACTCATTGACTGAGATAAAGGCAAGTTAATATATAAAGAAAAAGCTGTGTTTAAGCAAAGGAAAATTATTCATTTGCTACTTCCTATCAGCAGGCAGATGTTCAGCCACTTCCAGGAAAGCAGGGCTCACCATGTGTAACAGTTTATTGGGAGGGCAAACACCATCACTCTTAACACCCAAACACACATACCTTCTTTTCCCCAGCTTTTATTGCTGAGCATGATGTCATATGGTATGGAATATCACTTTGGTCAGTTTGGGTCAGCTATCCTGGCTGTGTCCCCTCCCAGCTTCTTGCTGGCAGGGCAGCATGAGAAGCAGAAAATCCTTGACTCTGTGCAAGCACTGCTCAGTAACAGCTGAAACATTGGTGTGCGGTCAACACCATTTTCATCACAAATCCAAAATGTAGAACCATATAAGATACAATGAAAGGAATTAGCTCTATCCCAGTCAAAAACAGGAAATCATGCTTTGATTAGGAGTCTTAAAGCTGTAAGAGAAATAATAATTAATAATAATAATAATAATGTGTTAGTAGATTCATTAGTGTTGCTTAACAGGCATCTTACCAGTAAATAAATGTTAGTTATTCCACACATGCATGTCAAGTATTTATGCTTGTGGTTATTCTCTGGAATATATTGTTGGCTCTTTTCCCTCCCCCAGAGATCAATGTTAGTCCTGTTTTTTGTTTGTTTGTTTTTTTGGTTTTGTTTTTTTTTGTTTGTTTGTTTTTTGTTTTGTTTGTTTTGTTTTGTTTTTTTGTTTTGTTTTGATTTGATTTCATTAGAGAAAGACTTTAATTGCTAGAGCATTATCATTCTTAACACAAGGTTTAATTAAACAAATGAACAAATGAAATATACCAATCCTTCTTCTGTTAGTTGGTGGACTTTCTTGTCCAGTGGTTAAATTTCTTCCAGAGTAAAACCAAAAAGCTGGCAACTTGAAATCAGCAAGTATTTTTCAAAACAAGTTTTTCTGGTCTTGAATGATTAAATAATTGTCTCTAGATTTAGTTACCATATCACTACGTTCCAACAATATCACTTCAGTTTGTAAAGACTTCAGAATAATTTGTTCTCTCTAAACCAATTTGTATCTTGTCAAAGGAGGATTGCAGTTTTACAATCACCTGGGGAATAAGTGATCCCATTCTACAAATAACTGGGTCATCTGTATAATATGTACTAAGATCTCCCTGTAGACTGTAGAGATATTACATATGAATAGAAAAATATAGACTCAGTTAAGAGATCTATTTAAGAGAGACATCAGTTGGTATGTCTAATATTTTCTAACACAAGTGTTTTTATATCAGCAGTTTGATCTTAGTATACTGAAGATATAAAGACTGAAAAGTTTATATATACATATATATATATATATAAAATTAAATGAGCTTTTAAATAATGGAAAATTCTTGAAATCAAAATGTCCAAAGTTGGGAATATGAAAATGTTTTGTAATAGAAAGAATCAATATAGGTATAGGAATAATATAAATCTACTAAGAAAATATTCACAGTATACATACATGTTTCTGGTTACATATGAAAATATATTTCTCAAGCCTAAAATTATATACATACAAAATACATTAGAAATGTTAAATGACATCCCCTACGGTGCCAGTAGATAGTAGTTCCATCTACTCTTTTGAGTAGATGGAAAAGTCTATTAAAGCAGTCTAGAGTAATGGTAAGATAGATCATAGAAGGTACCTTTTAGTGACTCCATCAGGTATGGGGAAACATGCCTCTTTTTAATGGGTATATATAAAAAAAAAAAAAAAAAAAGTTCTGCTTCTCCCTTTGTGAGCTTGTATGTTATGTTTTAGGGGAGTTTAGCATGTAGAAATTGTTTTCCAGTTTCTCAAACCTGACATGATGATGTCTCACTCTATTAAATTTGAGAGAAAAAAGGTTACTGGGAAGTAATCAGAAAAGGCAATGCTGGGTTTCTATACAGAATGTGACAAAATTATCTTCAAATACCAATACACAGAGCAGCAACAGAGCTAAAAGAACGAGCACCAGAAAAAGAGAGTTTACCACCTTCCTATTCTGTCCTTTCAACTCTTCAGAAGCACAGAGAAAAGAGTGAATAATTTACTTGAATTTGGCACTTGCTGATTTAAGTATGATCACTAAAGAATTGCTTATTGACAAATATAACCTAATTGTTAGGTTATATAACCTCCATCTGTTTATGACTGAAAATTATCCACGGATAGAGAGAAAAACATGAGTTAGAATATATTTTGAAACCCCATCTTATAAAAAGTTTGGAAGAAAAAAGATCTTAGACTTCAGAAATTGCTAAGTTTTGGATCAAGTACAAAATCAATATGACCTCATCCTTTTATAAGTAACCCCACTACTTCTAAAAAAATAACTGGGAGTAAGTTCGTCTAACTCTAATGAAAAGTAGCTTGTCACATAGTTACTAAACTGAAGAAGCAAGAAGAATAGATTAAGCAAACTACAAAGATGGCACACGATGGTCAAGGTGAGAAATGGCATAACCAAGAGTATGATTATAAGGTTATAAATGTTTTTATAACTGTCAAACATCACTATGCCCCAGTATTCTGAGTTACTAGTCTTCTGTAAGCAACACGTACAATAAAATACAAATAGAATAATAAAACAATATAAAACGTCATTTCCAGACTTGTTCCCTTAATTCTCTGAAAGAAATATCAAATCATTTGTATACATAAACTACACCAAACATCTAGGGAGAGAGTAGAGGAGAATGGAGGACTATATAGCAGCATCAGTTAGAAACCCAAGATGAAATCTACTGAAGTTAATGAGAGTTTCTTCAACTGTATTAGTGAGTTCAGACTATGACCAATCATTTCAAATTATACCAAATCCTCCCTTATTCTTGCCTGTAAGTAATAGGACAAGAAATGAAAAACTTTTAAAGAAAGTGAGTGTAAGAGTTCTTAAAAAAGTCATTAGGTAAATAAGAATGACTTTAAATAATTTCAAAAGCAGTATGACAGACACTTAATAAAAAATCCAAAAAGTCGTGGGATGAGAGAACGACCTCACTGACAAATAGCCCAGACAGTAAGACCACACTGAAAATTTTCCTTAGCAAAAGTGAAATAGTGTGGGTAAGAGATGTTACTGCAACATCTTTTAAATACAGAGTTTTCTCTTTCCTCTCAAAGAAGGAAATAATAGCTAACCATAGATCCTGGAAGATTTTATTATTATTATTTGTTTTGTTTTCATTTTATTAACTAGAGCCAGAATACATCTGGATTTCCTCAGACATGTCCTCCCTTTTCTGCCTAGAAATGTTCTCTGTCTGGGAACTGAAGAAGTTTGTACCCAGCTGGAATGTCCAAAATTTCCAGACATGTTCACTATGCACGTACAGATTAATTTTGCAGCATAAGCGTAGTAAGTCTGCTGCTTCTGGAAAACATCAGTACACTGTCCCTACGCGATACAGTTGGTATGCACATATGCAGTAAGCCTAGCGTGCTCCAAACAAATTGGATTTATGGAAAATCCTGTGACAAGTACATTGGTTTCTATGAAGGATTTCCGAAACAGAAATAGTTTTAAATAATTTGTGGATTTTTCTCCTGATTTTTGGAAAATGCAAAATGCAAATCTTACTGTAATTATGACAAGCACCATTGGGGGGTGGGGGGGGGGGAGGGGGGTAATCTCAAAAGTCAAAGAGGTAAGATGTCAATAACCCTAATGAATGCAAACTGCAGGGACAAGCACCCAAAACAACTTCACTGTGATTTTTGAAATCAGCTTGAGCCAAAATCTGAACTCAGAGTAAAATTTATTTAGTGTCTATGAGATCATTAAGTGGCTAAGGGACAGTTAATTTAAAGGAGTGGATTGGACTTTGTTTTGTTGAGTTTTCCGACTTCTGAAGAACCAATATGTTTCTGGAAAGTAGCTGTTGTTACCGTTAGGCATCAAGTACATCTTGGTACCTGAGAGTGATTTACATGTGAAGGTAGATGGTTGTGCTGAAGATCTAAAGAGACTATATCCCTTTGTTTTGTTTGATCAAGACAATTTCCTCACAACAATATGCTTCAAATTCTTTTACCTTTAGCACTTAAACAAGAGTAAACAGAATGGTCATGGTACGCTTTCAGGTAAATAGTGCTCAAACACAATTAGGTACATTTACATGCATAGGATTAAGTCATAGATCTGTCTCACAGACTTATATGAACAAAATGAATTGGCCAAAGTCATCCTTTATGCATATTGTAAAGGAACTCAAAAAACGTACTGAAATGCAGTCAAAGATACCAGTTCTTCAGAGACAATTCTTCATCAAAAATTACATAAATTTGTATTGGTAATATGCCAGTTCCTACTGTTTTATATCCATTTAAGGTCTTTGGTGAAAGTGATAAAGTCAACGAGTCATATTCTCTGATATCATTATGCCTGCAGGATGCTAGTGATAAATGGCAGAATCATCATTAACATAACATGACAAAGCCAAATTAATTCTAATTGTCCTGATTGTTGAGCATTTAAATAAAGATATTAAGGGTAACTAATTACTGAAAAGGCTATTTCTGAGAATAAATTATGAAAGGTTTTAAATAAAGACAGTTTAAAATAACAAGTTTCAACTGCCTAACATCTTGCAAGTAATTTCTGATTAACCTGCTTGAAAAAGCAGTATGATTTTGTTTTGAAAAAAGTGTGAAAATTGTAACTTATAATTCTGCTAATAATATATTTTAATGTATTTTGTCAAAACTATGGTTACTATTAAATAATGAAACTCTGTTTCAATATCTTTGTATTCTCTGGCTTAAATAAACATTATGGTTCATAATGCAGGTCATAATGAATTTGTAAGCAAAAGATGAAAGTAATATGCAATACAAACACTAATAGTGTATTATAAAAACTACACTTCATGCAAAATATTAAGCCCTCATTGTTCAATAAAATCTCACAAACAAAATATGTAACAATTTATATGATGAAAAGTATTTTTAAACAATTCTTTTTAGTTTTCTACTGAATTTAAAATATAAATTAAGTGCATTATTATATTATTTTTCTCATTATCTGATCATACTATTTTTTTTATTGTATTTCCAATCTCTATTTATCCAAATAGTACAAAACAATTTTTATTAAGACTTGAGGGGAGAGGAGAGGAGAGGAGAGGAGAGGAGAGGAGAGGAGAGGAGAGGAGAGGAAAAAAATAAAAAAGGAAATGATTTTAGGGTTTCATTTTTCTTCTATACAAATAAAATTTTAAAATTAAGTGCTTTATTTAGTGTTGACATTAAGTTCTAGCAGATGAGTATAAAGCATGTTCTCTTTCCCCACTTACAGATGGTAATTGTGACCTGCAAAATGAAATGTACCTAATCTACAGCAGCCAGCCTGTTAGGTGTGTGCTTGGGGCTCATTTTCAGTCCTAGATCTTTCACATGTCAACTTGATTCATTCAGTAATGTACTGCCAAGAACAGGCTATCAAAAAATACTGTCACAAAGGTTACAACAACAGCTAAAGGAATTGCATTCAATTATCAGAAATGTTGACTTATTACTCACACTTAATATAGTCTACTGATCTGGAAAGAAGCTGCAGAATCCCAGTTTAGATTTGAAGTGGTTGTTTGTTTGTTTCTTTGTTTGTTTGCAAAAATTTGTTCAAATTGCTGGAACTTCTGTTCTGTCTGGGTCAGATACCTCAGCCAGGCTGAGTTGCAACCCTCACCTTGCCCTTTGGAAAATTCAGCTCTACTTAGTGTATTTTTGAGTATTCAAAAGGTAATCTCTGGAAAAAAAAGGTTGAGAGATGGACTGAATTAGTGGAACTTCATTGAAGTGCTTCTGCCTCCTCATTAATTCCTAGGAATTCTGTGCACCTGTTTGCTCTAAGCCTCTCTGTCAACTCATTGAAGAGGCCTGAGGCTTATATCTCTCTCTGAAGGAAACAGGACTAGATCCATTAAGAGATTTAGATGACCACTGTTGTATGCCATAATGATGTAGCTCTTGAGACTCCAAAACCTGATCTAGAATTGAGCAGCTAAAATTCTTCAGTAATACATAGGGCAAGCCATGCACCTCTGAAAAGCAATCACATCTCTGAATGCAAATCCTGCCAAGGGGAAATTATCAAGCACAAGACTAGAGGGAAGCAGTATTCTATCCAAGCTGAGAAACCCGAACCAGGACTACAGGAACATATTTCTTTCTACTCCAAATTTAAGACCAGGGATCATCTCCTGAGAACAGACATCCACTATTATTTTGTTTTCCTGTGAAAGGTAAGTTAAAGACTGAATGAGGACTTTTTTTAATGACTCCATCATAGCTATCAGCTGTAGCTGTCACCGTAAGATCCCCATCTCTCCTACGGGGTTAGTTGCCATGTACCAAGGCACCAAGCCCAGCTCTGCTCTTGCCTAGCTGTGTAACTGTGCTCACTGTGGAAGGGCTGTAAAAAAAGGCTGTACAGAGATGAGAAAGGCTAGAATTAAAGGTGAAATTACTTGGGTGGGATCACCAGTAGCTCAAGGATTCAAAAGGGAACAACATGGAAAGGCATGAAATTTGAAGGACAAAGCCATGGCAGGTCAGAGTGATAAGGGCCTAGACAGGAGTCTTGGGCTGAGCCATTGGTGTCATAAGTGGAGTTGTATCTGGAAACTCAAGTTGACTCCCCAGCACTGTGGGTCACCTTAGGAAAACACAAGGATTCTGGATTTTTGGATGCATGATGTATTGGGGTGGTGTTTAACCTCATGTTAAGTAATTCTTAGCTATCTTCTTACTGTGCTATCCAGTGAATAACCTTTTTATTTTTTGTTTGTTTGTTTGTTTTTGTATATGCTGCTAATTTGTTGTTGTTGTTGTTGTTCTTGTATGTGGTACTTTCAGAATCTCTGTCTATAGCTACAGTCACCTGAAACAAATTAACCTAAAAATGGACATAACATAGCCAGCTATTATGAATACCAGGTAATTTTTTTCATCCTTGCAAGAAGTGATTCAGTCATCTCTTTGCCCTAAGGGAAATCAGAACATGAATGTCCCTAATATCCCATATGTCCCTAATATCCCATAACATGGCAGTCAACATGCTACTAAAACCTATGTTGAAACCAATAGTTGACTGGAGAAGTATAATTCCACAAAGTAAGGTTAATTTTTAGACACTTTTCAATCCTCAGCATGTTTTATTTTTTATTTCATTTTTGCTGCCACTGGGGCTTTAGGTGACTTTTTGGTTACTCTAGGTGTTATCATGACCATCTAAAGAGTTCTATTTCGGAACTATAGAAGCCTAAGTGCCTAACAGGGAGTCCTAGACCTCACTCTGTAAACTCAGCAACTAAAAATCCAAATAATGAAATGCTTAAGTCCTTGACTGAATCTATACTCTTGCCTTCAGGCAATCAGAAATTTCTAGAGTTAGAATAACCCTAAATTTATAAACAGTATTCAAACTGTCTTGTCAATACAAAGTTAAATGGGTCTATACAGAACTATCTTATCCATCAGAAACATGGCAGTATCATAGTAGAACATATTGCAATATATTCTTCAATTTCATCACTGCAGTATCTAACTTTTAGCCCTTTTGACATAGTAGAGTTTTTTAGCAAGGTAGAGCAAAGCAGCTAACACTGAGCTTTGGCAAAGATCACTCTTTGAGGGAGCTGCCTGAAATAACCAAAGAAAATATCACAGAATAAGGACAGCAAAATTCAGTTTCTGTTTATACTATAAAGATACCTGGATTTGTGTCTCTGTCTGATCACAAACCTGTAAAATACATATACGGACTGGTATGTGGAAAAACTGCTGCTAGGTTCAACCTCTCGCATCAGTGACAGAGTAGCACACATAGTAGTTCCTATTATTCAAATACAAATTAAATGAATGAATAATTCATACCTGGCAGAAAAGCAAAATTCTACTCAGGAGAATTCTTTTCTTTCAATAAAAATAGCAGTTTCAATATTGGTAAAATTTCCATCAAAGAAATTGTAGTTCTGTACTCACTTGTCAGCAATTGGCATTGAAGAGATTGCAAAGAGAAAAGACTGATTAACAATGAAATTCTTAAATGGTTACCTGGAAAAAATATAACATTCTCTTTGGGTAGTAAGGGGGCAGGGGTGGGGGAGCAACAGGAGGACTTTGTTTCTTTCTTTTTAGAAAGAGGAAAATCCATAGGGTATTTTCTATGGACTTTTTCCTTCTGTTCCCCTATATTTTTTTTCCCCTACAGGTTCTAATGCAGCAGTATTTTAAGAGAATGGTACCCTTCCATTTGCATTAGTTGGTACTCTGTGCACTTCCTTATTGTATTATGCTGTTGCAGTCACAAGAGCATACAGTACCTTATTTTGTTTTGCAAATATTACTTAAATTCAACAGCAGTTACACTGTGCACTGAAATACACATACACACTAAGCAATGTTTTTTTTTTTTAAATGATTAACAACTAAAATTGTTACAGTGTTACATACATAAAGATAGTTTTCCAGCATTGTGAAGAACTCATAGTTATTTAAAAGTTTTGAAAGAAAAAAATGCAAGCTTTGCAATACATTTTAAGGATGTTTTACTCACCTTCTCCTGGGCATACAGCAATAGGATGTGAGAGGTATTGTACACTACATAAATGAGCTTACTGACACTTTTAAAAGACCAGACTTTATAACCCACGCACAATGCATTGTACTGCTTTCAGAACTGAGATGAGACCTCACAGTCAACTGTTTCTATATCCAAATGCATGCCAGCCTGATAACTACATTTTATGTAAAATAAATATATACTTTGTGACTCCAGAATAATCAACATACACTCCCCACTCATATGCACCATGAGGGGAAAGTTATTGAATTATCTCCAGAACTAATGTCTGTTCAGGCCTTTGAAACAGAGCCTTATAGATTGAGAAGATATGTCTCTGTCCACTCAAAATCCCATTCCTGAAATTTCAGTTCATAAAATCTGTTTCAAGAATCTGAACAGAACATATCATGTCTATTGAAAAAGAATATGGAGGAGTTCCCACCAGGATTATAAAGTAATATTTGCTCAGTAACTGGGAAAAGTTATATATATGAAAGGCTTTTAAGTAAATTCCTTCCGCTCTTGTCTTTCACCTTTTTTCCTGAAGCTGATATGCAACTTAGAATATGTGTATTAAGCCTCCCAAAGGAGAGTGGGGGGAAAAAAAAAAAAAAAGAGAGAGAGGAAAAAAAAGAAAAGAAAGAAAGAGTATGATGCCATAATCTAGCAATAGAGGAAAGAATTGGAATGCTGCATTTACTCTAATTTATCCTGTAATTATCCTAATTTTGGAGTTAATCAGGGTTTGAAGTCAGGACTTCCCTTCCTCTAGCTAACAGCTTGGAGATTATTTTTATTTAAGCCTGTACCATCTGACTATTACCGGGGTTAAGCTTGTTATACTTTTCACAAGCAGTTGGGTATATCAGAATAGGTAGAAAATGTGTGTGTCTCATAGAAAAATCAAACGTCAAGGTACATTTGAACTGCATTTCAGCATGGCAGTATTTTTAACAGGTTAATGGAGAAGTCAATGGACAGTTATGTGACTGAATTATCCCTGCATTCTTAAGGAATGCCATCCTTTTCCTAGTTTAAAACATCATCAAGGAGATAAAGCACAATTTACATAGGAAAACAAAATCCTTAATGTTGCACTTTGTTTGCAGTTCACTACAGATTTATTGAAAAATGAATATCAAGCAGGTAATGAGCTCTCTGTGTAGAGATCATATGAGACAATTTATTAAACTTTAGGTGAAGATAATGTACTAATAAGTATAATAAACTTATTAAATTTAATTTAAATGAAATTTAATTAAAATTAAATTTAAATTTATTCTTTTATTAAAATAATAAAAAATAAGTATAATAAACTTACTAATGTAAGTAGTACTAATGTACTACTAGTACATTACTAGCAGTACTAGTATTACTAGTACTGAATGCAGATATTCACACTATGCAATGATGATCACCAGGGTGTAGGATGAATGACTACTTGTAAAAATGCAAAGCCAGGTTTTATATTGTCTAGATCCCCGCATGCAAATAAATAAATAAATAAATAGTACCATTATGAAAGCAGATTGTAAGCAGAACTTTTTATTTTCTTGTTTTCTTTTGCATTTCACAACCACAAAATCATCTCAACAACTATTTCAGATTCCTCAGAAATCTTTTTCCAGTCTTCCATACCATCGTTAATTTATTTTCTTGGTGAAGCATCTCTCAGACCACATCATTCTCTAAGACTTCTGAGAGAAACCTTGCCTAGAAGATAAGGAAATTTATGTCTGAATTCTCTTCCTTAGAGTTTATTCACCATAACCACATACATACATATATCTGTTGGAGAGCTAGTGGCATATCAATTTTAGGTTACCTAAGAATTTTTATTATTATTATTTTTAGGTTTCTGCAAGGTTGATTTTAACTTCATATACATTTTCACAATTTATTATTGGGCTTAAAATCCTCTTGGTGTGCTCCATTGCCGATGACAACTTTCTTTGACAAAACTGAGCAATGGCAATTAGACAGCAAGATTTATGGTGAAAGGGAAATGAAGGATGTGTCTGGAGAGACAGGTGACAACTTTGATTCTTGGTTAGTCTACACTGATCTGCCTTTCTTCTTTCATATACAGGTTTCTAGAATAAAGATTTTATTTCATGGTTTTGTTCACAATATACTTTGGAAAAATCTTTTCACCAAATTCTCTTCCAAAATAAATGCATGTGTCTACAAAGAAGTAAATCCAGTGGTAAGTCATTTTGAGAATTAATGAATATTTAAAGAAATATATCCAATGCATCCTCGGCAACAGCCTAGACAGCCAAGACAGGTATTTATCCTGTCACTTACAGCGAGTTGTATGTCTTCCCTAAAATAGTAATCTAGATTTTCTCTATGAAGAATAATCAGAAATACGTAAATTCAGAGAGCAATTCAGTCTATATTTTCTTTTTCTTTTCTTTTTTCTTTTTTTTTTCTTCTATTTTTCTCTTTCGGTTGATTTAGGCAACATGTGGCAATCAGTATTGTCAGACTATTTTTCTGTTTAAGAACTCCTCTACTCCTACACAGAATCATTTCTGAATGACAGAAATATTTGTTTCATTTTATTAAGCACATTTTGAATTATAAAGTGAGCAGGCTTAGAGCAATTCTTCACATTCAGCAAAAGCTAATACATTTAAACTTGTACTTCTCATCAAGCCAATGAACTGTCTAAGGAAAAAGAAAGAGAAAAAAAATCACCTTGGATTGCAGCATTTAGTTACAAAGGTAGATGACTCCTTCCATTTACTGATAAACATCTAGATACAGCAAAGGAAGAGAAGAATCTTCATTTCTCTCACGTGAAAAAAGTTTTCACACCTTACCTCTTCAAAACTGGACTTAAGGCCACAGATCAGTACCAACAAATTGTTTACATGGTTTTTAGCAGTTTTTTTCTCCCTAAAGGAGTCATATTATTACAACCCTGCCCGTCAGACGCCAATTCAGCAATGGATTTTTCAGTTTCCTTTCACATCTGAATCAGGGTCCCAGAACAAGGACCAAGAGCTTCCTTTGCAACAAAATATCAGATGCAGTGACCAGTTGAAATAATTTAACCTTTTATTAGAATAAGGGAAAATTTAGAGGAAGTTTGAAAATTGAGAAGTTTGATTTTGTTTCGTATCTGTACTGTGTATCAAAAGCTTTATCTAAATAATGAAAGCAGCAGATAGTATGTATGCACTGAACTTCACTGGACTGCCACAGCTTCTTAAAAATGATGGACAATGACTTAGCAACTTCATCCACCAGATCCCTCACAATCCATGGATGCATCTCATCAGGTCCCATGGACTTGTGCACCTTCAAGTTTCTTGGTCTCAGATCTGATCTTCTCCTACAGAGGGAAGTTCTTCATTCTCCCAGTCCCTGCCTTTGCCTTGTGGGACTTGGGCTATGTGGCTAGAGCTCTTGTCAGTGAAGACTGAGGCAAAAAAGTCATTGAGTCATTCCCATATGCTGGGTAACCAGGTCTCCCGTTTCCTTCCGGAGACGACCCACAATTTCCCTCATCTTTCTTATATCGCTGACGTACCTATAAAAGCTTTTCTTGTTGCCCTTGATGTCTCTGAACAAATTTAATTCTAATTTGTCCACTTTAGCTTAGAAAGATACCCCTACTCCTTCTTTTACTCTGAACAAACTGTTACACTGTCCCTGGATGGGGTTGCATCCTACAGGTCCATTTTATGTTGAGATTGCCATTGTCAGGTCTGTAACTATAGTCATGATGATATTTATATTACGAGTGGCTTGGCTCATGTGTGCTGTTTTTGCCTATATTTTCTTACAACCATCAAACCTACTCCTTGACAATACAGGAATGGGAAGACTAAACTGAAGCTAAGAGCATCTGTAGACCTCAACAACTATTTTGTTAAACCCACCAAGACATGAGAACTTTCTTATTTGCATTTTTGTCTCAAAATGCCTTTGATTAAACACTGATTTCCAAGAAGATATCCAAAAACATTTTTTTCAAGGTTCACAAATCTTTCAACAGACCTGGGCTGATTTTTAAATGAGCCAGGCTAATAAGTGATTCTTGACAGAAATGTGGTTTCACAGAGGTTGATCTGTAATCAGGCAAAACTTGGTGATTTGGCTTAGAGTTTTATGGTTTGTTTTATCTCAAATCTTGAAGTAAAACTCAAGGTATGTCAGCTCATATGAACTGAAGCTTAAAATATTCTTACAAAACCCGCTGTAGAGAAGCAGCTTTAGTATGGGCAACCTTGGGAGGAGATGGGGGGAAGAGGAGGGAAAGGAGGAAGAGACTGGAGAAAAAAAAAGAAAAATGCTATTTTCACAGACTTTATTACTGTGTGGAATGTTGAACCCCAACGCTTGTTGCTTATTCATTTTTAGACATTCCATCCATCAAGGAAAGGCTTTGCCTATGTGGCCTGCAATTAAGACAGTGTTGTTTCAATTTTGTGGTTTCTGTTACTTAGAAGGTCACAACTACTTAGAACAGGGTTTAGAATTTTTACAATGGCAGATCAAAACAATTGGTTATTGGAGTTTTGCTGACATAACAGTAATAATTATGAGAATTATATATAAAATTAGATGGGATATCATATCTGGGAATGATAGTATTTTTTTAATACAAATACTCTTAAAATAGTTCAAATGTTGACGTAGAAACTACTATATATATAAAGAAAAAAAAAAGCCTCTAAAATTAGGATTAGATATACATTGTCTGATAGATAGCCACTCAGAGACTATCAGAGATGCAAAGATTATTCTGTTTCAAAAATAGAAACTACATTCACAATGTTGCTTTTCATGTTTCTTTTGCTTTTCTTATTTTATCAATTAAAAAAAAAAAATCACACCAAATGCTTGACAAGACACTTGAAGAAAATTTGCTCATTTTCTCAAACGATTTACGTAAAACATCAGAGAACATAATATTGGAATATCTATCTTCCTCTTCTACAGGAAAAAAAAATGTTTATATATACTTATTTTAGAAATAGTATAGGGCAGATTGCTAGCTATGTTTCTTTTCCTTTTGTTTTTCTTTTCCTTTCCATTTCAATTGAAAAAAGTTGCACGGCTAACAAGAACTAGGTACTAGATGCCTCATTACAATGTTGTCTTTTAGTCTTCTGCACTTGAAATCAGGAGACTCTGGCTGCTTGTTTCTATCCTTGCAGAAACTAAAGAGAAGGCAAGTGAAGAGGAAGAAACCTTCCTACTCTTGGATAAGAAATTCTGAAGAAATAAATGAAAAAGAAAAAATGAAAAGTGAAAAAGAAAGTTATGCCATTCTTTCAGCTACAGCTGAGAACTGTCTTGGAAATGCTGGAATACATTCCATGGACATGAGTTGCAAATGACTAAGGAAGAAAGATAGGCCTAACTAAAAGTTTATCTATCCACAAATGTATATGTCAATGAATGAATGAATGAATATATACATAGTCAGCCTTAATTTCAAGAAAATGAAATGAGATTTATTTCTGAATAAGAGATAAGAATTGCTAAATGTGAGAGTTTGTTTAAAAAAAAAAGATTATGTTGAGATCTATTGCTTTCAGACTTCTGTAAGTGAAGCTGTGTGTACATGCAATAGGAAGAGTTAACATGCAGTTAGTCTAAGTGAATAGAAAAAAACTGTTGTACTAACTGTTGTACTTTTAAAAGTCTTCTGTCATTAAAAAAAAAAAATCTTCCAAGTGCCTTTCATATTCCTAGTTGTAATATTTTAATCCTGAAATAAACACTGTTACATAGGTGTATGCTTCCTACCAATACTAATATCGCTGGTCCTAACAACACTAGCAAGGACCTTAGTAAACCTGGAGCTTGTCATCACAGTCTTATCCATTCAGGGCTATTTGCAAGCCAGGACAGTTTTACTGGTAGAAGTCTTTTGAATAAAATTTGAGGTTGTAGTTTGGTTGAAGAGTTCTGAATTGTTTACCCCCGCACAATGAGGTATTATCTGTTGATCACTTCCTGTATCTCACAAAGAGGGGGATGGATGACCAGAGTTCAAAATCCCTAGCCCAAGTTCTATCTACCATTAACAAAGCTTGTATATGCAAGTTTTACAGTTCTTTGTAACAACACTGAATGGGAGAAAGGGCAAAATTTTAATCCTTCCTTCTCTCTCTGGTAGGAGAGTGCGGTATTGGCAATACTGTAAAATGAAATACATTTACAAAATGACTTATTTCTATTATAAAATAACTCAGAATTACAAAGTATGCCTGAGCTCTGCAGATAAAAATATATATTAAAAAAAAAAAAGAAAATATTACCAGAGGCAGAAATCACTTCTTCAGTATCACCATATCACTGCTTCACTGCACAAAAAACTTATCTCCAATTAGTCTGAGCTCCCTGAGAATCAATCGGTGACTGTATAAACATTCTAAACACATACTGTACATGCCACTTCAAATTTACCACTAACACTTTGCAATATTTCTATCAGTTATTCCCAGGAAATATGCCATATTGCACCAACATTATGGTTTAACAGTGTTTCATTTTTGCTCCAACAACCAAATATTAAAACAGTACACGCACAAATCTACAGATTAACAATTTGTTGCATTTTCTACTTTTTATGTAACAATTTACTGCATAGAAAAAAAGCAATATTAGCAATTTGATTATTAAGGAAGAAGATAAATCTTATATTTTGGTGATGATTCATGATTAATGACATGCAAATGATATTGCTCAAGCCTCATTCAAACAAATTGAAGTGGCATTTGAAGTGACAGGACACAAACTTAATAAGCATAACCAACTGCTTTAATTCCCCCAAAATACCACAAACACCACTGAAGGGATGCACGACATGGACTCCTGATGGCTCTTGAACAGGAGACATTTATTGCCCTTTTTCACTACTACATATACTTTCCCCGTAGCCCCACACACTGGGGCTACGAATCTGTCTTACAGTTGGTTAGAGACCCTCAGACACGTGCCATGAGCCAGCCAGCAATTGGTCACTGCCCAAAGCCCATCTTTAACACTGTAGCCAATTTTCTTAATCTCGACCTTGCTCAAGTTTTTGGTTCTACCACTGTTTTCCTCATTATCTCTAACTCAGAGACATGTGAAACAGCACAAAGCTCCCTGTGAATTCCTTTCCCACACACCACTGACTTCACCAGCAGTTCTAAAGGCTTCTTTCCATGTAACCAGTAAATCCAGGTTATGTTTTTTCCATGTAGTCTTCAGGACTCAGCCCATCCTTGAAATTCTTCATCAAAAAGATTGCCCAGGAGAATATTCAAAGGGGTAAAATTGATCTAAGTCTTACAGTCTTAATTCTCCCTAATAGCACAGAACGGCACCTGTAATTTCCCAGGCATTTTAGTCATTCAGCTCTGAGAGCTGACACCTTACAGCTCTTACATTGCAACTCAGTAGATGTTCAAATACGTTATTTTCTTATTCAAAATCATGGTGTTCATATATTCTAATTAATATTCTAATATTCTAATACTCTAATTAAACCTAGATGATTCATCATACCTTGATGAACTTGGAGCATGGTTGTTAACTCATTCAAAGGGTGAGGAAGAAGGAATCTCATGTAAGCAGGCAATATATTAGACTTCAGATATGTTAGACTTAAAAATGTGGTAGACTCAAAACAACAGAAGAAACATCAGAAGATTGTAGAAAAGCATCCAAGGATGCTACAGGTTTATGAAACAAAGAACATAAAAGCTGTAAGGATCAAAGGACTCCTTGTCATCCTCTTGGCTGGGCAAGAGGAAACTGAGGGATTTGCTTGCTTGGCTTGTCTTTGTTTCAAAGATATCTAATTTGTGCTTGTTATGTATAAGGTAGCTTCCTGGGCTCTTTCCCTTTCCGCAGAACCTCAGAGCTGGCTTTTGAAATGTTTATTGGATGAATTTCTGTACCTTCGAGGAGATTTCTGTAAATCTAGAGACAGTAAATATTTCATACCATAGCTCACAGAAAGAACAATAGAAATATTTTTAAAAGACTAGATAGGAATATGAATGGAAATACTGTTGAAACTACCCTAGGATGCCATTTTACAGCTTTTTGAAATCTCATATTTTAATTTTCTTATTTCAATCACAGGAAAAATGCTGTTGGAGAAGACTTAGCTGTGTGATACAGTGATATTTCCTACCTGAATATGAAATTATATGAATAGTTTAAATCTTTTTACTGGCTTTGTTTTCTATAGAGATAATTTTCTTCATTGTATCTTTAACAATGCTATGTTTTGGATTTGTGATGAAAAACAGAGTTGACAGCACACCAATGTTTTAGCTGTTGCTGAGCTGTGCTTGCAGAGTCAAGTACTTTTCATTGTTTGCTTAGTTCCCTCAGTTGCCTCTGTGAGATTTGTTGGTCATGTACCCAGTCTCCTTCAGGGACTGTCCCTTCAACAGTCTGTTGTGTTTTCATTTTCTATTTTTATTTATAGAACAGCATTCAGAATAATTTTACTGTGTAAATTACTCAGAAAAATTCAGAAAAACAGATTGATGTTTCAGTTGTTGCAGAGTAGTGCTTACACAGAGTCAAGGACTTTTCAGCTTCTCATACCATCCTGCCAGTGAGGAGGCTGGGAGTTCACCAGAAGCTAGGAGGGGACAGAAGCAGGACAGTTGACCTAAACTGGCCAAAGGGATATTCCATAACATATGACATCATGGTTAGTGATAAATTCTGGGGGAAAAAACTGTGATAAAAACTGGGGGAAAGAAGAAGGAAGGGGGTACATTTGGAGTGATGGCATTTGTCTTCCCAAGAAAAAGTTACATGTGATGACTTTCCTGGAAGTGGCTGAAAATCTGCCTGCCAATTGGAAGTAGTGAATGTATTCCTTGGTTTGCTTTGCTTTGCTTGTGCATGCTGCTTTTGCTTTATCTATTCAAATGTCTTTATCTCAACCCATGAGTTTTCTCACTTTTACCTTTCTGATTCTCTCCCCCATCCCACTGTGGGGTGAGTGAGCAAGATGCTGTGTGCTGCTCAGTTGCCCACTGGGGTTAACCCACAACTATCTTCCAAATGATTTTTTAATCCATTCTATTGACTTTTAAAAGTATAGTAATAGAAATGTCAATAATCAGCTTACTATTCAGCTTTATTGTTTCTCTTACATTCATTATATCCCATCATACTTCTGTGTTATTTTGAATCATTCCCTCTCTTATATTCCCAAATAAAATCTGCTAAAGAGGTACCATTCCAATTCCACAGCTCAATTAATTGTGCAGAAAGACATGAATTTTACACAGCATCAGAATTTGGCAATATTTTGACTCAGCTTTTAACTACAGGAGGATAAAATACCCTGGGGAATGAACCAATAAAGAGCTGACAATAACTTTCTGCTCAGACTTCATCAGAAAATATCATGCATCCAGTTGTGGAGTGCTCTCCTGTGCAAAACCACTGGAAGAAGAACCTGTGGTTAGCCTCAAAAGAGCAATAGTGCTACTTTTTTTTTTTTCTCCTCCCTATATATAAAACTTATTGAAGCACAAAATCAATGTTTTGAAATCATTTGAGTTTAACTTTGACTTAATTGTTTCCTCTTCTCAAAATGGACAAGCAAAACGCATTTATTTAAATGATTAACTCTCAAATGCCTAATGTCAATATTCTTGAGCACCAATTGTTTTTTGAATATCAGAAGAAATAAAATAAACAGGGAAAACAAAGGCTTATGAGTGTTCATCATTTTGCATTAGACCTCATCCCAATAAAACACTGAAGCTACTTATGGAGTGAAACCTTTAATTCTTCTGTAGTTAGTCAACTCTAGTTTTGCTCTGCCAGGTCAGACCAGGTTTTATTGTTATGGGGGACAAAGCAATTGAGGATGATTATCTACACAAGAGTAGAGAGGCTCATGGACTACAACTGTGTAGTGAATATCTTTTTATTTTCAGTAATCAAAAAAAAAAAATCCTCTTCCTTATGTTAAGTGGATTCTTTCTGTCTACTTCCCTCTTAGCCCCATTATATCATGAATGTTAGCAAGAACATCTTTTTTTTGGCACAGATAGAGAGTATCATGTATTTCATCAGGAGATGTGACTGAGGCCTTGTCTATGAGATGTGAAAATTTCTTCATTATGCTCTGTTGGGCTAGGACAAGCAATATTTACCTTCAAGGAAGCTCAGTAGATGTCCTGTCTCAGAACTTCTAAGATTGACTTTGTTGCCTCAGGATCTCAGTTCAGTTACGTATCAATTGCCATATAAGTTTGATATACATCCCAAATCAGTGCTTGACCTGTAGAGAACCTCAGAATTTTACCTTATATCTAGAGTTTCCTACACAGAATTCCAGACAGCTGTCTTGAGATGGTAGAGAATTTTTAATTCATTACTCTGCAGTTTCTACCTCTCTCTATCAACTGTCTAGAAACTCATACTTAATTGATTCTGTTTGCACTGCTGGTTATGGAACTCCAATTTTTTTTTTTTTTTTTTTTTTTTTAACTGAGGTGGTCTAGATTTTGATCTGGTTATTCAAAGATGGAAAAAAAAAAAAAACTTTGAAGTCCACTTGAAGCCAGATTTGATGAATTCTGCTGCCGATGTCTTAAGACAATTTCTCATTATATATGACTTTCTCAAGGAAAAAAAAAAGTGTAAAAAAGTTATTAAGATATAAACAAATTATACATTCAATTAAAATACAAAATCATTGGCTTAGCTTAAACGTTTACTTCAATTCAGATATTTTCAGTTTCAAGCCATTACTTTTTTAATGGTGCACATTATACAAACTAATCAAAACCAATCTTTAGCACCTTTGGTTTCTCGTGAAGGAGACCATCCATGTAAAAATAGATTCTTGCTGCCACAGTGTTGTGGTTTAACCCAGCTGGCAGCTAAACACCACACAGCCATTTGCTCACTCTCCCCTCTCCCTCTCTGGGATGGGGGAGATAATCAGCAAAAAAAAAAATGAAAGCCTGTGGGTTGAAATAAAGACATTTCATTAGGACAGAAAATAAAGGATAATAATAATAATAATAATAATAATAATAATAATAATAGTATTAATAATAATGTATACAAACAAGTGATGCACAATGCAACTGCTCACCACCCGCTGACCAATGCCCAGCCTATCCCCGAGCAGCTGGTCCCCCCCACCCTGGCCAGCCCCCCCATATAATTTTTCAGCATGACACCATATGGTATGGAATACCCCTTTGGCCAGTTTGGGTCAGCTGTCCTGGGTCTGTCCCCTCCCAGCTCCTGCTGCATCCCTAGCCTGCTCGCTAGCAAGACAGAGCGAGAAGCTGAAAAGTCCTTGGCTTGGTGTAAGCACTGCTCTACAACAATTAAAACATCAGTGTGATATCAACATTATTCTCATCCTAAATCGCAAACACAGCACCACACCAGATACTAGGAATAAAATTAACTCCATCCTAGCTGAGACCAGGACACACAGCAGAGAAGTGAAAGGAGAAGAGGGTGATACAGCACTGCAGTTTATTTCATCATTAAAAAAGATCTCAAACTCTAGAGTTTAAAGACACAAGCAGTGTTTCTGCATTATTTATTTTTAATTTTAGTTAAAATTTTTGGAGGGGTATTATGTTGGGTTTTCTTTGTTTGTTTATTTGAATATATACACAAACCTGTATACATATATACATATATATACAACCTAAATCAAAAAGTAAAAAGTAAACAATAGCAACCAAAAAGACTCTAAAAAGAACAATGTCAATTTCTAAAATGACATTAAAAAGTGTTTCAGTTACATTAGATCATCTATTCTGCTGTTTTCTGATGCACTCTTTGACAGGTAGTTGCCCAAATATTTATAGCTCAGTATATATATTTATTATCAAAATTGAATGTCGTATAAGTAGAAAACGATGCAATATATAAAATATATAGATGCAATAGTAATAATGAAAATAGAAGTAAAAAACATAAGATATCTATATAAGTCATATTTAACCTGTTTTGTAAATCACAAACCATTTACTTAATTTTAGAAAATGTATTTAATTTGACTGCAGGTTGCAGTGTCATGAATGAAAGGCAAGTTATTTAGTAAAGAATCATTCTGTTACAAGGCTGCTTCTGCTGTCAAAGCTGATTACCATATAATAATTTAAAAAACAGTTTACCTAAGTATAGTACTAATCTTTCTTATTTTGAACATTATATAGTCTGTTGTTGTTGTTTTCCCATAAAGAAAGGTAATGGGCAATATATGTATTATCCTTAAAATAGGACTGCTACTGAGATTCTGTCTTATTGCAGCTTAGTTCCAGTAACAAGCATAACAAATGAATTGATGACTACTGCATTGTCTGGGGTAGCTAACAGATGCCTCAAGTTGTGATGTTTCCTTTAATCCTACTGGAAACTATGGATTTTTAATTAATTGTTATGAAACATTCAGATTTGTGAGAGTTACATGGCAATTTATTTTCAGTTAAATTATTGTAGATATGTCTCTGAGAAGTACAGACAGCTGTATTATTGAGACTTTAAGACATTTCATTACAAAGAACATAAAGTTTCCATAGTGTATATTACAATTCTCAGCAGAAAATCAGATCAAAGAGTCACATCATCAGAAAATGTTGTATTTAATTATTGTTTATAAGAAGCCTTTTAACTCTATCTGTGCAGCAAGAAATCATGCAAGGTTGAATGGCTGTAGAGACATATTGCAGACTAAGTGCAGACAATTTATTTGCTGCAATCCTGCATTCCTGTAATGTTTCTTTGTGTGCCCTTTAGAGTAAAGTGGAAACACAAACAGGAAAGTGACTTGCTTTGTGATAAATGAATGTGTCTGAAAACATGAGACAGTGAGAACAGCCAAAATAAGTGATCCAGGCCTGTTGAGCACAGGCCTGGATGAAAGACAAAGGGAGAGAATTTCTTTACAATGACAACTTAATCAAAGCTTCAATCCCAATATAGAAGACAATGGTCAAAATGAAGACATCATGCTGTCAATCAAGCTTAGAATGAAATAGTTGTTTGAAAGGTAGAGAGGTGCTTCTATTCATAATGTAGCTTTATGTTTAGCTAGCTTTAAATAAAAAATGTAACATCCATTATTGCAGATCTGCTCCGCGAGCACTCCTGAATATCTCTTCTTATAATATTGATACCAGTCTCTACTATTAGAAAAGTCTTCCTGCTCCTTCATGTTAGCTTTGCTGAAGAGTCAGATTTAATAGAAGGGTGAGCAGAAACACTACGGATAATCACTGCAGTGGCGGATCTTGTAAAGCACAATGAAAAGTCTGATCCATTCTTTGAGTTTAATATTATATAATTCTCTCATCCCTTTCTCTCTACAAATATTTATCTATATAGGTACTTGTTTATTTTTAGATAGAGGAGTCACACAATGAGCATATAGCCACTTTAAATAAAATAGGCACCCAATTACTCTTAAAAGGAAATCTTTACTTCATATTTCTTCTTCTACTTTGTGTGAAAATTATTATTAGGTGGACAGTAGTCTTACCTGTGTGCTTTGAGACCACACACGTCCAGGACTCCCTGAGAAAAACACCATGGATCAGGTAGGTGACAAGAGATTGAGCACTCGAGTAGTTTACAATTCACCACATCGTGTTGAGATATCAGTGATACTGATGTCCATAACGACAGGTTTCAACTTGTGTCACAGAACATAGCACAGGCGCATCTTTCCCAATTATTTTACTGAAACATACCCAAACGAACTGCACTGTGTTTATGGCAGGTGTTATTTGTAAGCGGCTCTTTATGTTAGCAAATCTGTAGGCCTTCTGGAAACTTCTGCATGTACAACTTGCCTTTCTTAAAGAACAGAAGTCATTGTCATCCTCAGTGTTTTCAGCCTTGATTGGCAGAAGGTTTCAATGAAAAACCTACTTCAATTGGTAAGAGAAAACCTGATTTGGGGCTAAAATCACCTCACAACTACAATCCACATCATTGTGCTGTGGGACAGATATATAAAGAGGCACTGCTGGGCTTTGGTGGGAAATTCCAACGGCCATGGGTGGCAGTGAACCACAAGACAGACCAGATCTGAAAGTGTACATAGCAGGAGTAGCTAATATTCATTCTGCAAAACACCAGTGCCAACTTGGTCTTTTGTGTACCATGGTACTTTTAGAGGAGACCTGGTATACATTAGTGAAATTACGTTGTTCTACAGATATGTGCCAATCAGTGATGGCTTCCAAAGTTCTGAAAAAGGATGAAGATGTTAGATCAGTGCTAGTAGCTTCCTGAACCATATGATATCTAACACAACAGCATTCACCATATTTCTAAAGCAAATTGTTTTGGATGTAATAATGATCTGTCAACTGTTGATGAGCTGCTCTTCAAGAGCTTTTAAATAATAGAGAAGTTCTACACTGGGAATTATAGATATCACAGTTACACCCAAAAAATCAGACCTGATTTTCAAATGGAGCCTTCAGACTATCCTAAGACTAAGGGCACTCTCTGCCTATAGTTTATGTCATAGAAAACATGCACAAATAACTGAAAATAGTACTAGATTCTTATTTGGTCAAGGGGACGTGCAGGGAAATGAACAAGGGGAGTACTGGGGAGATGTATAATGTCAGAGCTTTACTGTTTGGTTAGGAGATTTCATTTCCTTTTGATGTTGTGGCCAGGACATTGTTTACCCTCTTGATCACTGATTTATGAAACCAGGTATAGATAAGATGGAAGCATGTAGAATATGCATTTTAGCATTAACAGGGACAGAATAGTGTAGATAGAAACTTATCTGACTGGATGAAAATGGTTTATCTCAGGATGCCTATGTGTGTGCGTGCGTGCATGTGTATGCGTAGGCAATTTTCTCAGGAATTCTAATGTGTAATTCTTATGTGTTTGCATATATGCAAACATGCATTACTTGAATACATTATTCTTGTTTAAATTATTTTTTGTTGTTTGAAAAAAAAATAATGAAAATGTTAGATACTCAAAGTAAAAGTAATGGGCCTAATAAGCAATCACCTTGAAAACACACTGTTGTGCAAAATATCAAGGCTTACATTTCTTGATGAAGTCATTTTCTCAGCTGCCTGTATGAAGTGTTCCTCTGACAAGTTTGCCTTTCTGAAATTTATGGATTAGGTATGTGAAGACAGAAAACTCTGTTTTTTTTCTGACAAACCACAGAACCTCTTCTCTAGGAACCTCTACTGTATTTCTTATGGAAATACAGAATTTCCATGTCCTGTTGTCCTTTTGGGACTATCATCTGATCAAAATCAGGTTACAGTGGTGAGTTTGACTGTGATAGCATACTGCACTTCACAGCAGCCTGAAAAACAAATAAAGGCACAAAGAAATGAAACAAAACGAAACAAAATGAAACAAAACAAAAAAAGTACAGAGCATAAGAGCATAAGACAAGGAGAAGAAAAGTCACTCTGTGTTAATGGGGCCCATAGGAGAGGATTAAACAAAGGGGGAAACAGTTGAAACTGAATAGAGTTTCATACCTGGCCAGATTTTGCTTCAACTTTTGAGATAGAAGGCAATATTTAAAAATAAACTGTTAGTGTAGATTTAGATGTGGGCACAGGCATATGTCTAATTATCAATGTAGATATCCCATGGTGGTTTAGAAATGGTAATTTATTCCTTTCAAGCAGATATTGCTTTGATTGTGGGACTTCATATGCATTGCCACTAATACTTTCCTTGAACTTGTGAAATTACTTTTGAAAAATCAGCATGTTTCTGAAATTAGTATGTTGTTTATGAAAAGCCAAAATATTTAACAATACATTACGTAGTTGAAATTAAGATTCTACTTAGTTACATTACCTTAGTTATATTTAATTCATATTTGTAATTTTTGAAATTCCAAGAAATGACTAATCCTTTTATTATTTTTTTTCTATGTAAAAATAAAATAAAATAAAATAAAACAAAACAAAAATAAAATAAAATAAAATAAAATAAAATTATTATTCTGACACATTTATTTTTTTTCCTATGCATTCTGGCCAAACAAAATTTAATAGATACCAAGATAGTGAACAGATCTGTTGAAATAAGTATATTTTTTGTTGAAAATGTTTGTTTTGCAAGCTATGTTCCTTAAAATGAAAGAAAATAGCACATCTAAGACATGAAAACTAGTATTAAAAAATCATGAAAGGGATTATAAGATGTAATGTATCAAATAATAACAAATACTGTGTACATGATTTTGTGTAATATGCCTTATCTCCTGAAAATTTGAGTGCAACTACTCTCTGTGATTTTTGATAGAATAGAATCCTGTGATTAGGATACAAAAAATGGTTATTTCAAAATTCCTGAATGAACAATTTAGAAAATAAATTGATCTTGAAAATCCATCTACTTTACAATAAACTGATTGTATCATCCATTGCAAAATGTGTGATAGCTATGGAGAAAATATTAAGACTATAATAACTTTTAAGAAAAGCTGTTACTTTTTGCTGATAATTGAATGTGTGGCCCACAAACAGTGCATGCTAGTTTAGAAAGCAGTAGTGCCTTTGTGGTGATTTGTTTGTATAAGTGCTATGGTGGAAATATAAAAAGATAAACATTTCATTCTAATATTTTTTGCCTTTCACAATTCTGTTCTAATTCCCATTTTGATAGACAAAGCAAAAATGAATCTGAAAGATATTTTTCATTCTGTATTTAAATTAGGTTTTTGCATTATATTCTCAGATTTATTTTTTAGCTAGTTACAAATATATGTTTTATCCATTAGACCTTTTTTTTTTCATGTTTGTTTGTTTTTCTGCTTCAGCATATACTTAATTAGTAATTATGGCTTCTCATGGCTAAATACAGGAATTTCCATCTTCCAATCTTCCATCTCCCAGAAAACCTTTTTTCTTTGAGTGGAATATCCTTGTTTTCAAAGTTGTTTTTTTTTTTTTTTTTTTGGTGGTGGTGGTGGTTGTTTTGTTGTTGTTGTTGTTGTTTGTTTTTGTTTGTTTGTTTTAATGGATATCAATCCATCGCCTGATTCTAAGAAATTATTACTTTTATTTCTTCCTTGGGTCATATTTCTGTATGTTCTTTTCAAACAACTTGTGTTACAGATTCCTTTTTTTTTTTTCCTCTCAAAAGTAGCCAGAACTCAGTGAGAGATGAATAAGTTTTTTGTGTTATGTGCTGTTCCTCTCTACATTCTTCTCCTGTGAATACTGCAGAACTGTCATTTTCTCTTTTATGTACTATTCTTGCCCTTCCTGTTTTCCCAATACAACTAAGAAATAGTTCTGTGCAGTTTCTCCGAAGTGGCTGTAACACATCAGAGGAATTGATATGTTACTGATGGTGCTTCTCTTTGAGGTATATTACACACTAAAATGAAAGTGTTTTCATTTTTTTCTTTCTTCCTCTTTGTGTACATTTTTAAATTTGCTGTGTAGATTATGTTTAAGTGAAAAAAAAATAGATGCAGAACTATAAAAATGAACACTACGAAACACAAGAGAGGAACAAAATGTTTAAATTTGTCCTATACTATTGGACACAGGAACAGTGCAAGTTCTATTTGGTCACAATCTTGTTCATGGAACTATGGAATCTCTCCCATTGCAGTCTGTATATTTTTATAAAAAGGATGTTTGATAGCATGTGAAATATTATATTGGGAATGTTCTTAATAACATCACACACTGAGGTCTTCTCTTTATAAAACAGTAATTATTTATAGTTGGTCCCACTTACTATTTTCCACATGCTTTCTTAAAGGGAAAAAAAAAAAAAGAAAAAAAAAAGAGCAAATTGCTAAGTAGACCTCAACCTTGTATTTCTTTTTTTCAAGGAAAAGAAACAATGCCATCTGAAAAAAATAAACGATGGAATTTATAAAAGACCAAAATATTGTACCAAACTTATAAAACTGTTCTGGACTTACAGTTGTTTTTTGCTGTTGTTGCTGTTGTTGTTTTCTGTTGTTTGTTTTGTTTTGCTTATGTTTAAGATTTTTTATATTTGTGTGTGTGTGATAGTAATTGTAGCAGACAATAGAGTTATTAGCTACATCTTGCGCCTGTGGTCTCATTTCTACCACTCCCTAACCATCATATGTTTAGGCCTTGCATACCCAAACTTAAAAAGACACAAAGTCAAGTATTTTATAACTTTAAGAAGTCGCATCATTTAAAAAGCACAGATTAAATTTGAAGAGTTTATTTGTTTTGAAATATCAGTGCATTTAATATAGGAAAAAATAAAAGTTCTAAAAAAATTACCTTTCATAAAAAGATTGCCTATTTGATAAAGTTATTATAACTGAAGTTGCATCTATGTGGCAAGCATGGATGATATGACTCTGTAATATTAATCTGAGAATTAAATGCAAATATTTCAAAAATATGAATCGTGTATTCAAATTTTCACATACTGAGAATGACAGTGTAGTGCTATAATTTCTTGACAATATGAGGGCTAGTCAAGTGAAGAAAATGAAGTCCAATTACATGCTATGAATTTTATTTCTGAAAAACTGTACAAATACTATCAAAAAGATGCTGTTAGAAGAAGAAGCTTTTATTTAATAAAGAATGATGGATAATTCCCTGAGTAACAGATATAATGGATGGAAAACATTTTTTTTTTTCTAATGTGTATGAAGTCCACTGAGCAAAAATAGTTGTAATAGCCTCTAAAAGCATTTGGCTCTATGTATACCTGTTTCTTTAAAACCTTAATTCTCTTGTACCAACACTTTTCAAAAGGGAAAACAAAACACAACTCTGCCCCTTCATTCCCCCTCTCCCCTTGCCCCTCTCAAAAAGAAGCCTTCATCGAGTACTTAGAGCTCTTGACACTTTCAGAACAAATTACAAACTTTTGAGGACAAAAGTTGATTGCTATGTATTTTAGATACATGGGATTATTGTTTTCCTTTTGTTTTTGTATCATTCCAAACACTGGAATTTTTAGGTGCAGTGTAAATGCAAACTGCAGTGCAGACAAAAGTAATCTCCAGTGGATATATGATATACCATTGCCTACAGATTTTTTTTCTTCTTTCTTTTTGTGTTCATGTATAAAATAAGCAATGATTTTTTATTTTTTAATAATAATAATTAAAAAAAAGATGTACTGAAAGGTCAATAAGCTGGATTTATGCTGCTTTAGTTGTGGCTTTAAATGGATACTACTCTAAGTTAAGAAGCCTTGTAACTCTAGAAAAGTCTCAGAAGGCAATTCAGAGCAGTCAAGATCTAAGTCTCTTCCCAAGGAGATTTTGAGTAACCTCACAGAAAGTTTTTAACAGCTATATCATCAGTTGGTAGTTTCACCTAAATGGCCAGATCTGTCCATAAAATGGAATGAAACCAGACCATAAGTCAGATTGTCAGGTTTAGAATCCAAAACAAAAAGACTATTCAGATGTTTGTAGATAAAGGAATTATTAAATATCACCTCTTCTTCCTAATAACAACAAAAAATTCTGAAAATTTTTGAAGGATTATTGCAAGTGACAGAATGACACAGCAGAAAAGTGCCTCAGGGTTCACATTCCTGACTAATCTTAAAGTCTGCACAATAACTGTGCGTAACAGAATGTCATTTGTCAAGTTGTGAAGAGTATAAATGTCTTCTATGGGATGGGGCAATGAAAAATGTAAAACTAAGTATGTAAAACATCTCATCCTAGCAGATAAGATACATTTGATAGTGATTTGCTATTTTGTGTTGCTTACTATCACCTTTTTTTCTTTTTCTTTCTTTTTCTTTCTTTCTTTCTCTTTCTTTCTTTCTTTCTTTCTTTCTTTCTTTCTCTTTCTTTATCTTTTCTTTCTTTCTTTCTTTCCTTTCTTTTCTCTTTCTTTCTTTCTTTCTTTCTTTCTTTCTTTCTTTTAGATCTGCAATAGGTCAACTATTAATTTAAGAGGCCATATAATCAGATTTTTAAGCGAATAGATGGGAACTGGGAATACTACACTCACTATGTGTACCTCAGCCTCTGCTTCCAACATTCTACATTTTCCAAAACCGAGTTTTATGTCAACCTTCTGTGCTTCAAACTTACATTGCACAGAGAAAAAAGATCCCCATATTTCAGCAGATTTCTGCAATTGTTAAATGTGATGAAATAAATGAATAAATTACAGTCAGCATTTTACTGTGCCCACCTACAACATCCAACAGGAGAAGCAAATTTTTTTGTGGTTGTAGCAAGTAATAACAATGAAGAAAAGGATATTGCCAACACCTTACATGTATAAATGTTGACCTGGAATCTTTTGTGCTAGACATTCTGAGATGTCATATGGAAACATGGCCTGGGATACTCCTTAACACCAGCCTCCAATTAGGAGCTCAGTCTCCCTAGATTTCCGCTGCAAGCCACTGGAAACTGATAAATGTCTTGGAAAAGGATTTCCATTCATAGAGACCTCTGTTTTAAGAACAGCAGATAAATAGCTACAATTAGATCTAATGAATGCAAACCCACAGTTAGATTTACATTAAAGGTAGGGGTTTTGTATCTTTCATCAAAGTTTTTTTAGTGCATTCTGGCTTGTGAACATACACACAGAAATAATGGTATTTTAAATACACTAGTCATATCTAAGATGGCAACTCTCATGTGTTTCCTTTTCTATTCAATTCTAGGAAAACTACCTCAGCTTTGACAAAGTTAAAATATAGTAAATATCATTTAATATTTACTATCGATATCACTGAACATTAGCAAAACAGAGGGTAGGATATAAAATGTGGGCCTTGATTTATTTTCTCTAACTGTATTATTATAGACCACCTGTCTTTCAATAAACTCTTCTCAGAATGGTTTTAGCTATGAAGCATACTATTTACAGCAGGAAATGTAAATTTCAGTTATGAATTAATCTGTATTTAGTTCTTCTCAATCAGTTTTATTTCAAAAAATATAGATAGATTCTTTCCACTTTTAAAAAAGTTTCAGAGTGGAAGTTTAAACTATTACTTTAGATACCTTCCATATTAGGAACTTACAAATATGTTGCTGATGCTTTCAATCTGTCTAGATATCAGCATAACTGCTATTTGTCTTGTTTTCTTTTATTTGGGAGATCATTTATTCTGCAGATTACATTAAACTGTCTGCAGATATTTAACTGTGATTTAAGAATGATTGATTCCTGTTTATTATTTTAAGGAAGGACATAATGTTAGGGAATATTCTTTGTTTTTTTTTTTTTGGTGTTGCTGACCAAATATTTACACGTCAGTCTATTTTTAATGTCTGCTTAATACAAAGGATTAAGTTCATAATTTATGTAAAGTATATAACTGATAGGTATACAGACAGTGCTGATTTGGATATTTGCATCAAAAACGTTATGTGAGAGTTTATCAATATATTTTTTCTTTATGACGATGCTTGAGGAATAAGAAGATAAAGAAGATGGAGACAGAGGTCATTATATCAAAACAAGGAGGTCATTTCTTTTTTGTTCGGGAAGGGATGGAGAAAATCTACTCATACCCATTCACCAGACCAATACTTTTTTTAGCAGACAACTGAAGGTTTAGAGCTTGATTAACATCCAGGTAAAAACAAACAAACTTCTGTCTGTGTAGATGGAGTTTTTATGGGCAGTAATTCAATGGCTTTTGCAGGATGACAATCTCAGTTAAGTGATTCTTTAAAGAAGATGGGTTTCATTTTTTCTTACACAAGAGGTACCAACATCCTTTGTAACTCTCCTATGCTCATTTATGCTTCTGACTTAAGTAGAGAAACCCTGGGAGAATCTTCATAAGTCATGCTTTGAGATTCTTAGAGGAAGCTTTAAAGAAGGGCATCATGTCTTTGCATCTGATGCTTACATGTTCAATAGGTGTCCAAGAAACAAAAGGGTCGGTATAGATCTTTTCTTATTGCTATTTAGGATTGTTATTGAACATATATGAAAACGTCTTTCACTTCTTGTTACTGTTGGGAACTTACAACTACTTCTTAAGCCAAGTACTGATTTGCAATCTGACTTTCAGATGAATTTCATGAACTTCAGAATAAGTAGGATGTAAAGAAACTGGAAATCCAGGGCTGCATTAGCTGTTGCCCACCTGAATACCACTCTGATGTGCTACCTCTTCATACTCATTTTGCCTCTGCAAATGATGCCACAGAATAAAGAGCAATGATAAAGCTCAATTTCTACCTAGTTTATCTAGTTTTTTTCTTGCAAGGCTTTGGGAAAAAATACTAATAAAAGGAAAGAATATATAGCTTCTTCCTTAAATGGTTTAAATTCTTTTACATTCCAGAGGACTACAGAAATGTGTGGACATACTGCTGTAAATCTGAAAATACTGGTAACAGAAACCACATCTCAGGAGGAATTTAGTCCATCAAAGACATCTGAGAAATCTTAATTAATGCCACTACCTTGTAGCCTACACCGATAAACTGTTTTAATTCCTCCTTCACACACAGATAGAGAAAGAAAGGAGAGATATTCCTTTAAAAAAAAAAAAAAAAAGACTGTAAATGCACAGTCTTATGTTTTTCCTCTCATAACACAAAATTATTGGGTGTCAAATGACCCACTAAACTGAAAAGATAAGCAAGCCACTTAGGTATAGTTAATAGAGTGCAAACTAAAGGTCCAGCAAAATTACATTCTACAAGCTTAGTAGCAATACATAGGCAGCAATACTCCAAATACTCCAGGACCCTTTAATTAACATTATAAAATAGTTTCACATGTTTTGGAGATTATAATTGCAATATTTTACATAGACTAAAGTGGTTAAAATGTACTGTGCATTGCTGTGCATTGCATATATAGGTTAATAATATCTAGCAGGAAAAACATTATGAGTTCCAATTACAGAACAAAAGCTACCTTTTCTGTTCAAGATGATTGTTCTCTATAGACCCTTAAATTTTATTTAAAAGGTAATTTCTGCTCTACAGCTTTATCTCAGATTTTATAGCAGGCTGATATTCATGCATTATATAACATTTTAAGACTTACAGGCATTTTTTTTAAATAAGTTTTCCTGGTTGATAATTTTTCTGTTAGGATAAGGGGAATACATTTAAATTTTATTAGCCTAAATTATGAAATTATTTTTCTGAAAAATAAATTGAGATTATAACGTATAATTTCTTTACGGTAAATGTTATGCAAGTGTGTATGTAGAGGGAAAGAAACAACTATTTAGATTAATGTTACTGATTTTCCTTAAAACTCTATGGCACTATTAAGAGTTCTAGTTGAAAGAGATCTCTAGGTGATTTTATTGGGCTTGCCTGTCAAGTTTTTGATAGCTGGGGGTCTGCAGGGTTGGCCTCTGTGGGAAGACTCCAGAAGCTGCCACATGTCAGAGAAGAACTCCAGAAGATCTTCCAGATGGCTCCAAAAGGGATCCTCCACTGGCCAGAGACAAGCCAGTGAGTGATGCTGGTTGCACTTCTGTGAGAACAGATTTAAGTGGGAAAATTTAAAAAAAGAAAAATGTTGCACAAAAACAGCTGGGAGAGAGAAGTGAGAAACAGCCTTGCTCACCAAGGTGAATGAGGGATAGGTAGGAAGTGCTCCAGGCGCCAAAGCAGAAGCTCCCCTGCAGCCTATGGAGAGGCCCCTGGTGGAGCAGGCTGTCTCCCTGCAGCCCATGGGGTACCACAGTGGAGATCTCCACGCTGCAGCCCACAGAAGAGCAGGTGGATGTGGCCTGAAGGAGGCTGCAACCCATGGAATGCCTCACAGGAATACATTCCAGGCCAAAGCTGCAGCCCATGGAGAGGAGCCCATGGTGAAGCAGGAGGTCTAGTGGGAGCTGCTACCTATGGGGGACCCGTGCTGGAGCAGTTTGCCGTATTGCAGATTGACCATATGGTATGGACCCATATTGTAGCAATTCTTCAAGAGTAGTGGTCTGTGGGAAGCTCACAAAGTTTGGATCAGTTCAGAAAGGACAGCATCCTGTGGAAGGATAGGAGCATCCTGCTCCTATAGTGGAGCAGGGCAAGAGTGACCATGAAGGAATGTCAAAGGCAAAGTGTTATGGACTGACCTCGACTCCTATTTCCCATTCCCCTGCACTGTTCAGATGGAGCAGGTAGAGTAATGTTTCAAGTTTGCTTTTAGTTCTAACAGCTTTACTATTTCAGTAATAGGCAATATATTATTTTACTCTCACTTATACTGATTCTGTTTTGCCCATGAGTGTATCTGGTGTGTGACCTCTCTGTCATTATCTCAACCCTTGAGCCCTTTTTCATTGTATTTCCACTCCCTGTTCCTTTGAGGGGGTGGAGTGAGAGAGAGGTGTGGTAGAGCTAGCCATCAGTGTGAAACTACCACACTGTTCTGTATAATTATTGTATTTTCAGAAACATGAAAAGTTCTTGTTCTTTGCATGCAAGAAGAAGACCAGGAAGACACACATAAAAGGGGGAAAGGGGGGGGGGGGGGGGGGGAAGATGATGAAACTAAGCTAACAAAATGAGAAAATGTTTCTTTACTTTCACTGGGTTTTTTGTTTTGTTTTGCTGATGATTTTTTAGTTGATTTTTTCATTTTTGTTTGTTTTGTTTGTTTGTTTTGCACTTATCCAGTCAGAACCTATGTTGTTTTAATTTACAACCACTTTTCCTCAGTCTACTCTTGTGCCATGCATTAGAGAGCTTGGCTCTCTCTTCACAGTGGCATCTTCATAGGTGTGGGAAGGCAACTGTGAGTAGCCCCTGAACTTCTCTGTGCCAGCCTGAGAACATCTTGCTCCTCCAACCTCTCCTCATAGGGGAACTGTCCCAACCTCAAGCATCCTGGTGACACAGGACTTGCACATTTCTCAGTGAGAGAACCATGGACATAAAAGCTAAAGCATGGGTGTGGCATCATCCATACAGTCAATTGTTAACTTGCTGGATCCAATAACTCCTACCAGAGCCTTTCCTTATAAACTGTAGAATAAAGGAGAATACCACTTGGCAGGCAGCTAAGTACCACACGGATGCTCATTTGCTCTCCCCCAGTGGGATGGAAGAGAGAATCAGAAGGGTAAAAGTGAGAAAACTCATGGGTTGAGATAAAGACAGGTGAATAGCTAAAGCAAAGGCTGTGTGCACAAGCAAAACAGAACAAGGAATTCATTCACTACTTCCCATCAGCCTGCAGGTGTTCAGTGACTTCCAGGAAAGCAGGGCTCATCACAGGTAACAGTTACTTGGGAAGACAAAAGCCATCACTCCCAACATCATCCACTTCCTCCTTCTTTACCCCAGTTTTTATTTCTGAGCATCATATGGTATGGAATATGTCTGATCAGTTTAGGTCAGCTACCCTTGCTGTGTCCCCTCGCAGCTTCTTGTGCACCCCCAGCCTCCTCGCTGGCAGGGCAGTGTGAGAAGCTGAAAAGTCCTTGACTCTGTATAAGCACTGCTCTGCAACAACCAAAAGCATCCATATGTTATCAGCATTGTTTTCAAGAAAAACCCCAAAGACAAGCCTCTATGAAGAAAATTAACTCTATCATAATAAAATCATGACGCCAACTTTTTTGAGTTTAAAATAAAATTGGAACAGTACGTGACAACATACTTGGTTTATAAAGAATCACAGCAGAATATATATTGCTTTTCTTAGGGGGTGTGCTGGTTTTGGCTGGGATAGAGTTAATTTTTCTCTTAGTAGGTGTTACAAAGCTGTGTTTTGGATTTAGGATGAGAATAATCCTGATAACTCACTGATGTCAAAGACTTTTCAGCTTCTCCTACTACTCTGCCAGTGAGGAGGCTGGGGGTGCACCAGAAACTGGGAGAGGACAGAACCAGGACAGCTGCCCCAAACTGGGATGTCCCATACCACGTGATGTTATGCTGAACAATAAAAGTGGGTGGCTGGCTGGGGTGGGGGATGGGGCACCGCTCCTGGGCGGGATGGGCATCAATCAGTGGGTGATTTGCAATTGCATTGTGCATTACTTGCTTTGTATATTCTCTTATTATCATAATAATAATAATAATAATAATAATAATAATAATAATAACTCCCTTCATTTTCAACCCATTTATATCAACCAATGAGCTTTTTTTTTTTCTTTTTTTTTCCTCTGATTCTGTCTCCCATCCCACTGGATGGGGTATGCTATGTTTATCATGGTTTATGTTTTGCAAGTAATAAATTGTTTATGCACTATATTGAAAAAAAAAAAAAAAAAGAAACAACTGAGGTTAAAATTCAATGACGCCACAAGTCTGTCAGTGTTGTTACAGTCTTACACCCCATCTGCATGACTCTTGTGCTAATCCTACAATTTACCTGGTGAGTTAGACTGGGTACTTGCCTGGTCCTTCTAATAAATAAATAAATAAATATCAGGATAATAATAACAATTAATAATAATAATTCAATTTTCTTCAAGTGTAGGTGCCTGAAATACCCAGGAAAACAGAAAGCATAAGTCTGGGTTCAGGAGTGGAAGACATCGTGGCCACGACATTACAAATTAAAATATCAGAATCCCAGAATGGCTGAGGTTGGAAGGGACCTCTGGAGGTCATCTGGTCCAACAGCCCTGCACAAGCAGGAACACCTAGAGCAGGCTGCCCAGGACCATGTTCAGATGGCTATCAAAGATCTCCAAGGGGAAGACTACACAGCCTCTCTGGACAACCTGGGCAAGTGCTCCATCATCCTCACAGTAAAGAAGTGTTTCCTGATGCTCAAGAGCAAACTTCCTGTGTTCCAGTCTGTGCCACTTGTTTCTTGTCCTGTCACTGAGCACCACTGAAACGAGCCTGACTCTGTCTTCACTGCACCCTCCCGTCAGGTATTTACATAGAATCACAGAATCATAGAATCATAAAATCATTTAGGTTGGAAAAGACCTCTAAGATCATCTAGTCCAACCTTTAACCTACAGCTGCCAAGTCCACCACTAAAACATGTCACTAAGCCCTACATCTACATATTTTTTGAAGACCTCCAGGGATGCTGACTCAACTACTTCCCTGGACAGCCTGTTCCAATATTTTACAACCCTTTCAGTGAAGATTTTTTTTCCTAATATCCATCCTAAACCTCACCCTGGCCATTTGCTCTTGTCTTATCACTCGGTGCTTGCACGAAGAGACTGATCTCCATCTCGCTATAGCCTCTTTTAAGGTAATTGTAGAGTGAATGACCCTATACATGAATAAGATCCCTCATGAGCCTTCCCTTCTCTAGGCTGAACAGTCCCAGCCCCCTCAGCCTTTCCTCACAGGAGAGAAGTTCCAGCCCTTTAACCCTTCTTGGCCCTTCATTCGACTCTCTCCAGTATGTCCATGTCTCTCTGCTACGGGGGCAGGTGGTGGGGGCAGCAGAACTAGACAAAGCAGTCCAATTTGCTTCACCATTGCTGAGTAGAGAGGAAGGATCACCTCCCTCAACCTGTTGGTAATATTGTGCCTAAAACAAGACAGTATACCATTAACCTTCTTTGCAGCAAGGAAATATTGTTGACTCATGTTCAATTCGGTGTCCACCTGTTGTATTAAAGGTTAAAGTAATTGGGAGTTATGCCCAATTAGTCATTATAAGTCCAGTCGCGTTCAAGGTACTGAACTGTCACGATTACGATTCACAAATAACATAATATACCCTCAATCTAGTCACATTCCATGAACAACCACAGTCACACAGAGTTTGGTTGCATTCAGTGAGAATCGCAGAATCACAGAATGGTTGAGGTTGGAAGGGACCTCCAAGATGATTTAGTCCAACCCCCCTGCTCAGCCAGGGTCACCTAGAGCATGTTACACAGGATCACATCCAGGTTGGTTTTGAATATCTTCAAAGAAGGAGACTCTACAACTTCTTTGGAAAGCCTGTTCCAGTGCTCTGTCACCCAAACTGTAAAGACGTTATTCCTCATGTGGTGATGAAACCTCCTGCGGTACAATTTATACCCATTACCACTTGTCCTATCACTGGCCAACACTTAGAAGAGTTTGGCCTCATCCACTTTACTTTGTCCCCTCAGGTATTTGTAGAGGTTGATAAGATCCTCTCTCAATCTCCTCTTCTCTAACCTAAACTGGTCCAGCTCACTTTGTTTTTCCTCATAGGACAGATGCTCCAAACCCTTAATCATCTTTGTGGCTCTATGCTGGACCCTCTCTAGGAGTTCTATGTCCCTCTTGTACTGGGGAGCCAGAACTGCACACAATATTCCAGGTATGGCCTCAGCAGAGCTGAGTAAAAGATGAGGATCACCTATCTCGACCTGCTGTCCACACTCCTCTTGATGCAGGCTAGGATCCCATTGGCCTTCTTGGCCACAAGGGTACACTGCTGGCTCATGGTTAACTTGTCCACCATGACCCCCAAGTCCCTTTCCACAAAGCTGCTTTCCAGCAGTCAGCCCCAAACCTGTACTGGTGCCTGGGGTTGTTCCTCCCCGTATGCAGGACCTTGCACTTGCCCTTATTGAACCTCATGAGGTTCCTCTTCACCCAACTCTCCAGCCTGTCAAAGTCCCTCTGAACGGCCGCACAGAACTCTGGTGTGTCAGCCACTCCACCAAGCTTTGTATTGTCCGCAAACTTGCTGAGAGTACATTCTGTCCCTTCATCCAGGTCATTGATGAGTAAGTTGAATAACACTGGACCCAGCACTGATCCCTTGGGGACACCACTAGCCACAGGCCTCCAACTCTATTCAGCACTGTTGAGCACAACCCTCTAAGCTCTGCCATCCAGCCAGTTCTCGATCCATCCCACTGTCCACTCATGGATCCCACATTTCTGGGTCTTGCCCATGAGGATGCTTTGGGAGAGTGTTGAAAGCCTTTCTGAAGTCAAGGCAGACAGCATCCACTGCTCTCCTCTCATCCATCCAGCCAGTCATCTCATCATAGAAGGCTATCAGGTTGGTTAAACATGATTTCCTCTTGATGAATTTATGTTGACTACTTCTGATCACCTTCTTTTCCTCCACATGCTTAGAGATGGCCTCAAGGATGGGCTGTTCCACCACCTTTCTAGGGATGGAGGTGAGGCTGACTGGCCTGTAGTCTCCTGGGTTTTTCTTCTTGCCCTTCTTGAAGACTGGAGTAATGCTGGCTTTCTTCCAGTCCTCAGGCACCTCTTCTGTTCTCCAAGACCTTTTGAAGATGATAGAGAGAGGCTTAGAAATAACGCTCGCCAGTTCCTGCCCTCAACTTTCACATTTCCAACTAGACCATCTCTTTTTGTTAGTACCAGATCCAGCAGTGCCCCTCTTCTTGTTGGCTCACCTACCTCCCACATCAAGAAGTTATCCTCAGAGTTCTGCAGTAAGCTCCTGGACCATTTGTTCTGAGCTGTGTTGTCTCCCCAGCAAGTATCAGGGTGGTTAAAGTCCCCCGTCAGAACCAGGGCCTGTGAACATGAGGCAACTTGCAGCTGCCTGTAGAAAGCCTCATCCACTTCCTCTTCCTGATCTAGTGGCCTGAAGTAAACACCCACCACAATGTCTCCCCTGTTGGCCTGCCCTTTAATCCTCATCCATAGATTCTCGACTCTCACTTCATCCCCCCGTATGCAGAGCTGCATAGATTCCAGTTGCCCACTCACATAAAGAGCAACTCCACCACCTCACCTTCCTGGCCTATCCTTCCTAAAAAGCACAGAGCTGTCCATGGCCACACTCCTGTCATGGCAGCTGTCCCACCATGTCTCAGTAATTCTGACAAGATTATAACCCTGCAACTGCACGTCTCCACTTCCCCTTGTTTATTCCTCATGCTGCATGCATTTACACAGAGGCATATGAGTTGGGCTCCCAATGCGTCTGCCTTCCTGGATGGGGTGATTATAACCCATCCATGTGGGCCTACGGTGTCTCTCCTGTAAGCTCTGTTCCTACTCTTGGCTCTGGGCATCCTTTGCCAGCTATGGTGTTCAGCTGGCTTGAGTGGGATGGCATGTCATCCTGTACCTTATCACCAGCATCCCTGATAATATCCCCCTCCCCCACTAAATCAATAAGATCGTAGCCTTGCAACCTCACACAGATCTCCAGTTCCTCCAGTTTATTTCCAATACTACATGCATTAGTATACACGCATTTCAAGGAGTTGAAATGCTTATTTCTCATGCCACCTATGTATGTATAGGAACACTTCAGATGTCTTTCATTCAGCTCAGCCCCTTGTGGGGCAGACTGAAGGGCCTCACTAACATGCAGTTCCTCAAATATTGGCGTGCAGTCCCAGAGTTTATCACTGGTGGGCCTGGTTTCATCCCTTTCCCCCTTCAAATCTAAAGACCTATCAATCAGCACTGCTAACCCCTGGGCAAAAACCCTTTTTCCCCTCCTAGAAAGGTGCTCCCCATCAGGAGTCAGTAGGCCCAGTGTCATGTAGATCTTCCCATGATCAACAAACCTGAAACTGTGTTGGTGGCATCAGCCTCGGAGCCACATATTTATCAGCTGGGTTCACCTGTTCCTTTCAATATTGATCCCCGCTACTGGGAGAATGGAGGAAAACACTACCTCTGCACCTGATATGTCAACCAATTGCCCCAAAATCCTAAAGTCCCTTTTGATTGCTCTTGGGCTTCTCTTTGCTACCTCATCACTGAGAACTGCCACAGCTAGATTTAATGATTACTGCAACTTATTAAAGCAACAGGTACATGGGTTCTTTGGATTGCCAGTGATAAATTCACTGTCTGCAAAGCACATACAAATACCAAAAGTATGAGTAACTCAGCCTGGCTATAAATGTGTTAAAATGTATACAGCGACTCTATTGACAATTCTAAGTTTCCTGGGGAGGAACTTCGTATAACCAAGTGTTCAAATCTTACCCAAAGGCATCCCAGTGGTGGGAAGAGAGGCTCAACTTCTGATCCCAGAAGTCAGAAGGTATCCTTCATGATGGTATCTTCCCTAACATCCTCTCTTCCTTAAGCTAATTTATATCATTTT
This sequence comes from Cygnus atratus, assembly GCF_013377495.2. Taxonomy (NCBI): domain Eukaryota; kingdom Metazoa; phylum Chordata; class Aves; order Anseriformes; family Anatidae; genus Cygnus; species Cygnus atratus. The sequence goes on along the minus strand of NC_066362.1, from coordinate 149,251,207 downwards.
TTATCAATCAGGTGGAGCTAGAGTGACTCTAGTCATACATACCTTTGTTACTATTGGTGATAGATCTTCTCACTTTTGCTTAAAGGCTCAGAGAAGTTCAGAGAACATGCTCAGTGAGGGGTGGTCGCACATTGGAGGCAGGTAGCCTTTGGGGTGGAGGTGTGTTTTGGTATTATAATGATATTATAATGAGCAAATTTCACCGAAGTACAGCACCAAAGTACAATGTCTCCACTCTGCGCCACACCCTGTATTGTTCCTCTTAGAGTTAGCACACCAGGTTCCCCTGGTGTGATTAACATCTAAGGTTGGAGGCCTAGGGAACTTCTATGTAATGCAGCTACACTCCACCCTGGAAGCTTCTTCAATGCTGTACTTTTCCTTTAAAATGTGATTATCAGTTTAATTTCCTCAGTCACCTCAGGAAATTCTTCCATACTACCAGGACCCCTATATCATCTCCTCAAAGAAATAGTTTTTAAAGGCAATTCAACCCAAAACATGGGTCTCATGCCATTGAATCTTCTTCTCTAGGTTCTTCTTAAGGTTCTTGTTCTGTGCATTCTAAAGAAAGCCTAGGGTAGTTAGTTTAGATTTAGGACCATTACAGGTTAAAACAAATGAAGATCTTTTTTTTCATGTAAAAGATCCATAGGACCCCCTAAGTATACACTTTTCAGTAGATGCGTATTTATTTTTAACTGGCTAGTACTGGCAGAAATGATGTACACACTGGTGTGTTTTCACATGCAAAAACCGAAGCCGAAAAATGGACCCTAAAGAATAAAATGATAAAAATAATAGCTTTAAGAAGTAGTTATTGTAGCAAAATGAATAATACTATCTGATTCAATGACTCTCTCGTGTTGGACCTATCCCAATCTTTTATATAGCAGCTGGAGACCAGTATGCTGCAGAACTGTTATCGTCTGTAGACATTTTGTTTGGGTAACAAATAGATATTTCACATGGTATATTAGCAGTTAATAGATTTCCAATAATGGCAGACCTTTTTCTAATAAGTAGTAATTTCAATCACAATTTTAGCAGTTATACTTGTTGTAGTATTGCCTACAAAATTTTAGGTGTCAGTAGCACTTTATATTTACTCTGTGGAATGTGTTAGTCTCACATACCTCTACCCCCTTTAGCACTTTGTCTCATTGTTTCGATATTTTGAATTGTGCTAACTAGGAAATTATTTTAGAGGGCAGTCATTATGAACACAAGGATTAACACTGCTGTAAGATCTAAACCAAAATTCACAAAAGGGAATTGAAGCTCATGAATTAGCTCTCTAGTCCCTTTTCTGGGGTTTTGTAGCACAGCCAGGGCAGAGCAGAGCTGGGCATCTCAGCTGGGCACAGGAGTCCAGCATCACGGGAACAACTCCATGCCAAGCCAGATATCTGATTGCTATACAAGAGGAGCTCAGATATGTTTATACCTGTCCAGGAAAACAGTTTGGAACTTGTGAGGGTAATGGATTTCATTTTCCACTAACATAACAGGCACTGAATGAGTTCCTGTATTTGTTAAATCAGTGCCATCTGTGTTGTATTTCCTCCCACCCTCCCCAGCTTTGGCATATTTTGATATTATTCTGGTCTGGCACACACATTTTCCTTTTTAGTTTTAATTTCTTTATTCTGTTTGCTGTATGATAAAAATAATCAACCCAGTTTACAGAGATGATGCTCAGTGCATACTAAAGTTTCAGTATATTTTTCTTTTACAGAGCTTCAGTTCGGAAACTTTGTGTCAGTACAAAGGTAATATTAATAAAGTTTAACATTTTTTGTTTATAATCCTTTAATCATCTGCCTGGAAAATCCTATCCAGATTATAAATTTGTTTCAAAAGTTGGAAGATTATCTAGATTAATTAATTATTGTATTAATGTAATCAGTTTTATGTTACAGATGTAAAAGTCTTCTATTTTAAAATTAAAAAATATTTATGAAATGATACACCATAAGAGAGACATGGCATTTCTGTTTGGTTTAATAGGTGCTCATAGGTTTCCTTCAACCCACTCTAGAGACACTGTATTAATCCCAGTCACAGATCTCTCCTTGTCCAGAAGAAATCAGTGCATTAATGAAGTTTAGAACCAATAGGAGACTGAGCTAAGTGACAGTTTTCCTACATGTGCTCTTCAGAGCACATATTCATAGTATATTTATAGATAATTATTTTTTTATTTGACCTTCCTGGGATAGAGATGGCATGTGATTGTGCAGAAATGGTATAACGGAGAAAATTTTATCTGATCACCAAAGTAATGTAATTATTTTGGTGATTATTGAAGGAATGCAGAAAGATAGGAGCACTTTTATTGACAGTCCTTATGATACTGAAAGACAATGAGCTGGAAGAGCTTGTCTCAGTCTGAAGAAGAAAGAAGGGATTTAACCTTACATCTTACAGATTTCCAGAAGTGTAGAAAGATAAAGTACCTCTGTGCAGCCCCACCAGTTCATTCTGTGGGGCTGACCTTCTGTACTGGGTCTGGTTGGGATGGAGTTAACTTTCCATGCAGCAGCCCATACAGTGTTGTGCTCTGCACATGTAGCTGGAACAGCATTGCTATCACACCAGTGTTGTGTCTACTGCTGAGCAATATTGGCACCTCACCAGGACTCCCTTCAACCCGCCAAGAGCCAGCAGGCTGTGGGTGCGCAAGTGATGGGGAGGGAACATCACCAAGGCAGCTGACCTAAAACAACCAAAGGGATATTCCAAACCATATGATGTCACACTCAGAAATAAAAGGTGGAAAAAGGAAGAAGAGAGGAGGGCTGGGCTCTCATTGTGAAAATGTCTGTCCTCCCAAACAATTGCTATGTGTGTTGAGGCCCTGCTTCAAGGACGTGGTCAAGCATTGCTTGTTGGTGGGAATTAGGGAGTAATTTCTTTCCTCTGTGTTTCCACGCGGCCTTTTTCTTTTTTTTTCCCTTTTCCCTTTAGTTAAATTATTTAATTAATAATAATTTTCCCCTAGTAATTATTCTTCCTTTAATTAAATTATACTTATCTCAATCCATGACTTTTTTTTTTCCTTTTCTTCTTCCCCTTCACCTCCCCTTCTGAGGTTAGGGAGTAAGAGAGCAGTTGTGGTGGAGTTAGCTGCCTAGCAAGGTAAAATCACCATACATTATTTTGAATTTTTCTCTAAAAAGGTGAATTTGGATAAGTTAATGATAAATGTATAATAAACAAAATCTGTGCTAGAAGGGTTCAGGTGTTCCCAAAAGATGGTCGTAATGGTTCTGTCCTGATTTTTCCCTCCACTCTTCAAACTATATATCCTAGCTTCTTCAATGTTGAATAAGGCAAAGGAAAATAATACAACGATGGATAAACATGAGAAAGGAAGCAGAAAGGATGAAATAAGATGATTCAAAATGTTCACCTATTGAGTTTCAGTAGTGTGCCCTGGCACTCAAGAGAGTAAACTGCATTTTGAGGTGCATTAAACATAGCAGAGCCAGCCGGTCAAAAGAGAAGATTCTTCCACTATATTTAACATTGATGTGGCCTCATCTTGAATATTGTGGGTGCTCCTAGGCTTCACAATATAAAACTATATTAAGATACGTGAATGTGTCCAGAGAAGGGCAACAAACCTGGTAAAAAGGATGGAAAGCATGTCTTATGAGGAGAAGCTGAAGACACTGAGTTTGTTAAGCTTGGAAAAAAGGAGGTGACCTCATTGCTTTCTACAATTTCTTGAGGAGGGGAAGTGGAGATGGAGGTGCTGGTCTCTTCTCTCTGATGACTGATGACAGGACCTATGGGAATGACACAAAGCTATACCAGGAGAGGTTCAGACTGGACATTAGGAAAAAAATCTTTACTGTGAGGGTGGTCGAACACTGAAACAGGCTTATTGTAGAATTGGTTGATGCCCCATGTCTGTCAGCGTTCAACAGCCATTTTGGACAATGCCATTAACAATGTGCTTTAACTTGTGGTTAGCCCTGAAGCAGTCAGGCAGTTGGACTTAATGGTCTTTGAAGGTCCTTTTCAACTGTTCTGTTATTCTACTGTTTTTAAACAGGGTGGTTAGAAAGAACACTTGTTCTTGTCTGGAATTCATGTTAGATGAAACATCTACTATATTAAAAGTCTTTACACACCCAAATAAATAAACCTTATCCAAATCATTATTAGGCTATATAGTTTTTCTGTTATTACTGGTCCATAATTTATTATTTTAGGAAAAATATTAGCCAGTAATAAGAACATTAATTCTATTTAATGAGCATTTTTAACCAAGAACAATATGTTATTATGGCAGCAGGATCTTTATTTTTAGCCAAGAAGATCAGATTATTTAGAAGAAGAGATTTTGCTGGAAAGTCTTTTTTTTTTTTTCTTTTTTTTTCTTTTTTTTTTTATCTACACATTATGTGCTTCAATATATGCAACAACTGTCTTGTTTCCTTCCTCCCTCTTCCCTCTTTCTCTCTTTCTTCCTTTCGTTCCTTCTGCCTTTCTCCCTTCCTCCCTTATTTTCATAGAGTGTATTTAAGTATTAAGTAATTCCTTTTTCCCATCTTACAAAATCATAAAGGTATGTTAGTGTAGATGCATTTCTGAATGTATATTTCATATATGGATATTTATATACTGTATGTATATAAATTAAAATAATATAATTCTTAAATACAAGAATTGGCAAGTACGGATGCAACATTTGTAAAATCTGTCTAGGATGTCTTTATTTCAAATTGAAGGTCAAGAGCATTAATCCACCTTCTGGATACAAAGCCATGAAAAAATAGAAAGTTGTTTTGTTGTTTTTTTTCCTATTTCCTTCCCTTCTCCCCAGAGCATGAGATTTCTGTGAAGTGTTCCATAAACTGGAGGGAAAATTTCCTTCAAGTACAGTATGGGTAAATATAGAGGTAACTCAAGTTTGTACTGCACTGGAAACCCAGTTAAGTTCCTCAAACTGTGGCTGAAATGCTTAGAAATTTAACAATATGACCAATGCCAACATGTATCTCAACATGCTGTCTTAATTCACGTTTTCATTTCCTCTAGTTTCTTTGTCACTAACTGAATATATGAAGCTATTGATTTCTCCAGACAAAACCAACCAAACAAACAAAGTTACCTCTTTTCCTCTCCAGAGGATATTAAGTGTATTTATTTATTTATTTATTTATTTAAACAGAAAGAGAAAGTTCAAGGAGATGTTCACATTCCTTTCATATTGTTTGAGCTAACAGTATACAGAAAGTTTAATATCTGTATGTTTGTGGTGGTGATGGTCAAAAACCTTTCTAGACCAGGAGCTTCCCAATAGCTAATAAAGATGACAAGGATTTATGAATCATTAATGTGCCTCTTAGTGGACTGGATGCCTGCTGGTCTAACTAAGGGAAAACAACAAACCCTAGCTACTTCCTGTGGCTATATATAAGCATTCTGAGACCTTTTTGATTTTATATAGTTGCCACTAAATTCCTAATTTGAACACTACACAATATTATACAGGACTTTAAGCCCAGTTCTGCAAATATGATTCTTTATCATGATATCGCATTGGGAAATAGAGCAATTAGAGAGGAAAACAAAAAACAACAACAAAAACTAAAAGTGCTGAAAGATAAAAATATAACAATCTATTACAGATATTTTTAGCTATCAAAGACATCTTTAGAAAGGTGAAAAGAACACCTGTTTAAAAATGCTAGGAATCTTTTCTATGTTTGCAAACAAAAACAGCTTACTTATCAGTGAGGTTAACAGACCAATAACTTCATAGCAAGATAAGGAATCAGACTATTTAATATCTTTTGTTTAATAGACTATTTAAAAGACTACAAGATGACAATATTAGCTGACTTTTTTTTAATTTTCTAAAATGTCTCAAGAAAACATAGTGTGTTTTTTTTTCATATTTTACTTTATATAAGACAAGTTTATGAGCAACAAAAACAAAAGCTGTTTATATTTTCATATTATTTACTACTAAAGTAACACAGACTATTTATTTATCTTGCAAGTGGTGCTCTAGAAGACTAGTAATTTCCATTCTGCCATGTACCATTTAAATGTAGGTATTCCCCTCTATAACCTCAGGAAAATATTGGGTGCACCATGCATGAAATGAATAACTTTACATTTTCTACTTTCACTCCCTGATAAACTACACAACTATCTCTACTGCACTTATAAAATAGAGCAAATTTCATGTAGCAGCTATTTCAAAATGGGATTAGATGTCAAAAGTAAAGAGGTAAAAGAAAATTTGATCTATTAAAAAAAATCTCAATATGAAGTCATAGAATCATAGAATCATAAAATGGTTTGCATTGGAAGGGACCTTAAAGATCATCTAATTCCAAACCCCCTTCCACGGGCAGGGACACCTCCCACTAGAGCAGGTTGCTCAAAGCCCCATCCAGCCTGACCTTGAACATTTCTAGGAATGGGGCATTCACAACTTTTCTGGGCAGCCAGTTCCAGTGCCTCACCGCCCTCACAGTAAAAAATTTCTTCCTTATATCTAATCAAAACCTACTCTCTTTCGGTTTAAAGACATTACTCCTTGTTCCATCACTACACTCTCTGATAAAGAATTCTTCCCCATCTTTCCCATAGACACCTATTGGAAGGTTGTTTTAAGGTCTCTCTGGAGCTTTCTCTTCTCCAGGATGCACAGCCCCATCTCCCTAAGCCTATCACAGAATCACAGAATGACTGAGGTTGGAAGGGACCTCTTGAAGATCATCTAGTCCCATCCCCCTGTCAAGCAAGATCACCTAGAGCACATTGCACAGGATGGCATCTAGGCAGGTTTTGAATATCTCCAGAGAAGGAAACTCCACAACCTCTCTGTTCAACCTGTTCCAGTGCTCAGTCACCCTTCACAGTAAAGAAATGCCCTCTCATATTCAGCCAGAATGTCCAGTTCTTCAGTTTGTGTCCATTGCCTTTCGTCCTGTCACTGGGCACAACTGAAAAGAGACCGGCTCCATCCTCTTGGCACCCTTCCCTCAGATATTTATACACATTGATGAGGTATCACCTCAGTTTTTAAGGAAAGGTGCTCCAGTCCTTTGAAGATCTTCGTGGTACCCTTCTGGGCTCATTCTAATACTTCCATGTCCTTCTTGTGCTGGGGGCCTCAGAACTGAATGCAATACTTCAGGTAGGGTCTCACGAGAGCAGAGTACGGGGGGAGAATCACCTCCGTTGACCTGCTGTCCACCCTTCTTTGGATACAGAGCAGGATATGGTTGCTCTTTCTGAGCTGCAATGTCACATTGCTGCCTCATGTCCAGCTTCTCATCAAACAACACCCCCAGGTCTTTCTCCTCAGGACTGCTTTCAACCCATTCTCTTCCCAGCCTGTATTTGGGGTTGGGATTGCCACAGTCTAGATGCAGGACCTTGCACTTGGTCTTGTTGAATCTCATGAGGTTTGCACAGGCCCACCTCTCAAGCCTGTCCTGGTCCCTCTGGATGACATCCCTTCCCTCCAGCATGTTAATCACACTACTCAGCTTGGTGTCATCAGCAAATTCACTGAGGATGCACTTAATTTCACTGTTTATGTCACCAACGAAAATGTTAAATAGTGCCGATCCTAATACGGACCCCTGAGGTACACCACTAGTCACTGATCTTCACCTGGACACTGAGCCATTGACTGCAACTCTATGACTACAGCCATCAAGCCAATTCCTTACCCAATGAGTGGACCATCCATCAAATCCATGTCTCTCCAATTTAGAGACAAGGATGCCATGGGGGACAGCATCACATGCATTGCACAAATCCAGGTAAATTATGTCAATTGCTCTTTCCCTATCCACCAGTGCTGTAACCCCGTTGTAGAAGGCCACCAAATTTGTCAGGCATGATCTGCCCTTAGTAAAGCCACGTTGGCTATCCCCAATCACCTCTCTGTTTTCCATGTTCCTTAGCATAGTTTTCAGGAGGATCTGCTCCATGATATTGCCAGGCACAAAGGTGAGACTGTCTGGCATGTAGTTCCCAAGGTCTTCCTTTTCTTCCTTCTTAAAAATGAGGTTATGTTTCCCCTCTTCCAGTCAGCAGGAATTTCACCGGACTGCCACAGCTTCTCAAAAATGATGGACAATGACTTAGCAACTCCATTCGCCAGTTCCCTCAGGACCTGCAGATGTATCTCATCAAGTCCCATGGACTTGTGCACCTTTAGGTTCCTTAGATGGTCTCGAACCTGATCAAATCCCTCTGCCCTTTTTCGGCAAGGTAATTTAGAAAGTGTATATGATTGTCTTCAAACAAGACATCAAAGATGGCAGAAACTTTCATTGGCATTAAAGAAACAAAAGTAGGATGACTATTAGTAGGTTATCATCAGGTAGAGGATATACAAGTGCATGATGAGTCATGAGTTATATTCTGAGATTGAGTTTGAAATTTCTAGCATACATTGTTTTCTAAAGTAGTCATTAGTAAAATAATTTCTTTTTTATTTTCCCTTCCTCTATGACAAATATATAAACTTAAGTAAATCTGATTAAAATTTCTTTTTTGGTGGTGAACCTTATATATACATATATATATTATATACATATTATTTATTTATTTTATTTATTTATTTTGTATGTGTATGTATATATGTAATATATGTATATATTATTATACTTTTTTTTTCCCACAGATGTATTTTATTATGAACTCTGTGGTTTAAGTCCATATTCAAATTATTCAAAGTAGATACTCAGTGCCAAATTCTTATTGTCCAATGCAAGGCATTGGCTAATGCAAGGCATGTATTTCAGTCATACTGCTTCTATCATTTCATATTCATGACTATATGCATATGGATTTAAAAGAAAATTACACATAATAATAAACATAACGTTATTATCATTTTTTTTCTGTTAGGAGAAAACTAATGTGAAACAGCTTCTCCCTGTGATCCTTCCACCCCTGTTGAAGCTAGATCAAAAGTTTTAATAACAATTTTCAGATGTCCTTGTCAATGTTGGAACAAGAATGTGAGATTATGACCACTTATAATAATTCACTGTCAAAAAATTAATTTGTATCATTTTATAGTGGCATACTGTACTTTGGACTGAAATTGTTGATAAAACATAAATAAATTTGGTGACTACTTTTTCCAACAAACTAAAATGACAATTGCTAATGATTTCCCCATAAAATTCATGATTCTTTTAGATATCTCTCTTGTGATATAAAACTGAGATACATTAAAAACAAGAAAGTTGATGAACCACTTTCATGAATTTTTGTCAGAGTAAGATTTCCACATATTTTCAATATTTCTCCTTCTTGTCCTTATTCCCATAAGTAAGAATGGTGGTTAGATTTTGGTGGTTAGAATGGTGGTTAGAAAGTTAGATTTTGTTCTGAAAAAATGTGTCCACATACTTTAATGAAAAGGACTGCCACGCTACTTTCTATGACTGTGGTTTTAGCAAAACGAGAGTGTGTGCATATCTATGTATGTGTCACACAGGAATGAATCTGTATGGAAAGTAATGATGGCATGCATGAAGTAAAAGCTTTCAGAAAGTGTTATGGTTTGTACTATTGTATTTCAGCAGTTTTGTGGAAATCTTGTTCAATGTAGGCGATAGCAATTCTCTCCCACTTATCTGCTAGATACTGAAAGAAGCTATTGTCTTCCTTTGCCTTATGGTTGACTTGTCCAAGATGCAAGAATGAATTAGAAAAAAAAAAAAAAAAGTGTTTTCTCTATTACTCTTATTGAGTAAACACATAATGTCCTCTACAAATTTCTTCCATAAACTTTAAGAAAGATCAGAAAAACAATTACCAACTCTCATTTGCATTAATTTAATAATGAAGAATGGAAAGAGATGGTTAATTTTATATCTTGACCAATTGGTGACCAATTTTGTAGTCAAATAGAAGTCAGAAGTCATAAATTAACAAAGTAAATATTATAGTAGTACCTTACAAATTTCTTTACTTTTTTTTTTTTTTTCAGAGACTGCCATTCTACATTAGATGTATCCAGCTGAAGACCAAGGCTTTGTCTTTTGTTCTTTTATTTGTTTGTTTATTTTCCACATATGTCTACATATTGAGTACTTTCAAAGATTTTTGAAAGGCTGAGCTCAGGGGTACTGAGTACTGAGGTACTTTGTACAGGTACTTTGTACTGAGGGGTAAAAATACGAGGATACATGTACAAAAATTGAGGCACAGTGATTTAAATTTCAGCTTTGAATCTGTTAGTTTTGGATATGTTAGTATATATGTGAATATTTTTCCCTGTCACAATTCCCTTTGTCTCCAAGTTAGAGTTCATTTTTGCTAAACTGGCATTTTTCTAAAAATAAATGTAAAATAGGATCTTCTGTCTATGCTTCAAGAATTAAATAGGTTTGGAATAAGTGCCTAATTGAAACAAACTGTGAGTCCATTTACTGTAGTATAGCTGAATGGTTTTAATTTCTCCAGTCGCTTTTTCTAACATTAGGTCTGATTCACACATATCTCAATTTGATCTATTTATTAGTTTTATACCAATGCAGCAATAAAAATGTAGTCTTCCTTCAAGTCTTTCATTAAACTTCATCTCCACTATTAAAATATACAATCAGCTAGCCAGCTACCTAGTTATGACAGTCTTGAGTGAGACACTCATGTTTCATTTAAGGGAAAAAAGAAATCATAATATTGAACTATTAATCTACACATACAAATAATCTAGGTAATTATGTTTTTCTCACTCTTTTTGTTTTGTTCTTTTCTTTCCCTTTCCCTTTCCAAGTTAATTACATTCACTTGTTATACACTCTATTTTATTATAGTATAGGGTAAATTTTCAAATGCATAGTTGGCAGTTAGGTAATTAATTAACATGAAAAAATAAACATAGATAAGTGTTTGGTTGACATCTCTCATTGGTACCTTTAAATTTTGATTCTCCTCTCTTATCTTTTCCAAAATAGTCTTCCCATGTATCTAGAACACCTAGGACATATGGCCTGAAACAGAGCTACTAATCAAAAATCAATTTTCACAATATTTACTTTTTTTTTTTTTCCTGAGTCATTTTATTTTCCTTTATTTATTAAAGTATATTTATTGAAAGCAAACAAAACAAAACAAAAACGTTGTCATATTTTTTCCACATAACTCACCCTCTCCCTTTTCTCTCCTTCCCACAGCTGTGAAAAAGCCTTCTTCTGGGGAGCAGCAGTGATGTTGATTTTATTTCATTTTTTCTTAATAACATTTTTTTCTTCAGATCTTTAATGCTGTTTATTGTTTGTTGTTGCTGCTGTTTGTTTTTTAATTATTTTTTCTCTTCCTCTTATTTTAATAGTCTTCGCAGACTCATTTTTATTAAGTTGTTTTTCCTTTTTTTTTTTCTTTTTGTGAACAATTTTACTGCAAATTTTCACTGAAAAGAGAAAGAGTTGGGATGATGCTTTTGCTGTTCTGTTCTGTTAAACTACCATAGAATAGTACCAGAATACTACCAGATTTGCATGATGTTCAGTGAGAAATTGCCAAAAGTTATTTTCTTGATCCCCTTACACAGTTTGGCCTACTGTGACTGTCAAGCATTCATCAAGAAACAGTCAAACAAATCAGGTATTAACAAGAACAGAACAGGAAGCTGCATAATTAAGTAAAAATGGAATAATTATGCTTCATTCATCTGGTGGCTCTGAATGCTTTACAGCTGATCCTTTAATAAACTTCTATTGTAAAGCAAAGTAGGGCAAAGCTGTACTTTTTCAAAATTCCTGTACCATAGTCAATCTGAGCACATTTGAAGTAACATCAGGTTTCAAAAGTCTTTTCAAAAACTTGGTTGCCTGGCACAAAATCATTTTTCAACTGCCCCTATAAAATTTTGCAGTGCATTTGCAATGCAGTACATTTGTAACATCTGCATTTATAAAATCAACGTAGCAATATGTGAAATTTTTTTTCTTGAAACTTAGTTGTTATCATCATCCAGTCTATTCTCTTTCTCAGAGTGACATTTCTTGCCCAAACTCTTTGATAGGTGTTTCTTACCGATATTCCATGCAAAACCCTCTCAGTCACACTGGGTTGTGAATCATAAAACCATTTTCACTTTTGACATCTGTTCTTAGAAAATGTAAATGACAGTCGCAAGAATTCAACCCTGGCCCACTCCTTTTTCCCACAACAACCCTTAAATATATATTTTTTTTCTTTTGTTGCTGCAGGCCATAAATACTGAAAATCCTAATTAAAACACAAAGTTTGACTCTGTTCTCTTCAGGGATTATAGAAACTAAGAAAGTGAAAGGAATGTGAATTAAAAAAATTATACTGGTCCCTACAAAGGAACCCTCAGAGTTTTAAATTCTTAACTTTTCTTTGCTCTGGGATCATGTACCTTGTAAGGGAAGTAGTTACTGTGGAAAAGCTAGTGAATGTAGACATCATTCAAACCAGTTTCACACATACATGGAGTGTCAATGTGAATAGAATTTCAAACAAAAACATCTAAGCAATTATGCAAGGAGGAAAGAATTATATTTGCTAGATACAAAGAGAGCTTTGTTACCTCTGACTTCATGGAAATAAGCACACTTGTATTTGTGTGTGTATGTAAAATATGCGCTTACAGTAATAGTAAAGCTTCACCACTTTAACAAACCAGGCAAGAAAACTGGCACATTTTCCGGAGCTGATGTCAAGAGTTGTAGGTCAAGGTCAAACTGAACATAATACCTTCTCCATGTACAAGGCAACTTTGTCTGATTGTTGCTTTATTTTTTTTATTTTTTTTTTTTTTTCCCCTTGGTAGGAACACACTCAAGTTTTAAAAGAGGGAAGTACAGCTCAGTTTACCAGAATCTTTCATGGCTGCAGCCTCTCTGTGATAAGAAAAACAATCTAACAGTGTGGCTGGGTTATTCTTAGAACGGATGAAGGGAGAAAGGATAGTTAGTTTGTTTCACAAAGTGTTTTTGCTTTCTCTGTTGGACTGTATTAAAGTACAACAATACAGATAATGAACCAGAATCTGTCTCTAAAATTGCATCAAAATGAATTAGCAATTAAATAACTACAATTTTCTAACAGGGGTTTTCCATGCTTCACAATTTGGCTGATCTTATAGTGTTTAATAAGTGATCTTACAGTGCTTTAATAGAAATAAATCAAACTTTTTAAAGCTACCACAGATTACTTCTGATATTATCGGCTATTTCTTCCAAATAAGGTATTCTTAATTCACATGTATATAGATAACTAATAGAATCCAATAGCTTTCAACTCCAAAAATATTTTATATTCTACATTTAAAATGACAATTGGAAAGAATATCCAAATGTCAGGGGGTTTTTTTGGCTTCTTCAAAACAGTGAAAAATTTTACAAGCAATAAACTTAAATGTCACAATGTTTCATCCATAATTCTTTAACTTATTCTGAAGAATATTGTTGGACTTTATTTCAGGATATTCCTGATTCTGCTTGATCATGTGCAGCCTGTTGACGAGGCCTTCTTCCTTCAACTACAAGACACATGCTCTCATCATGATGGGGGACTTCAAGCACTCAGATGTCTGCTGGGAAAGCTACACAGCAGGCAGTAAGCAATACAGTAAATTCGTGGAGTATGTTGAGATTAACTTCCTCATGAAGGTTTAAAGACCTCATGGATGAAATCTTCTGGAATACTGTCCTTAGGGACAAAGGAGCTGAACAGAACTGGCAACTTTTTAAGGACACTTTTTCTTAGAATGCAACAACAGTCCCTCTCTATGTGTAATGAAGCAAGGAAGGCAGGAAACCAGCATGGCTGAACAAGGACCTACTGGTCAAACTGAGGTGCAAGAAGGAAAAGCATAGGCAGTGAAAGTGGAGACATGTGGCCTGGGAAGAATATAGGGATGCTGTCCGGATGTGCAGAGATGGGATCAGGAATGCCAAGGCACAGATAGAACTGAATTTGGCAAGGGATGCAAAGAATAACAGGAAGGTATCCTATAGGTACATTGGCCAGAAAAGATAGGCCAAGGAGAGTGTAACCCCTCTGATACATGAGAAGGGAGAACTTGTAACAGGCATGGAGAAGGTTGAGCTACTCCATAACTTCTTTTCCTCACCGACAGACAGGCTTCCCATATCTCTTGAGTCCCTGAACATCTAGGTAGGGGCTGGGGTAAATCATGGTAGTCAGGCAAATTCCCTGGTGACTGGAAAAAGGGAAACATCACTCCCATTTTTAAAAAGAGTAGAAAGAAAGACCCCGGGGAACTACAGACCAGAGAGCCTTACTTCTGTGCCTAGGAAGATCATGGAATAGATCCTCCTGGAAGCAATGTTAAGGCACATGCAAGACAAGGAGGTGATGTGAGACAGCCGACATGTCTTCACCAAGAGTGATTTGTGCCTGACCAATCTGATGGCCCTCTATGATGGAATGACTGCATTAATTGTCAAGGGAAGACTAACAGATGTCATCAATCTGGAATTCTAAAAGGCCTTTTATAAGGTCCCACATGACATTCTGGTCTCCAAATTGGAGAGATGGTTTTCAAATGTGGACCATCTGGTGAATAAGGAATTGGCTGTATGGTTATGGTCAGAGAGATGTGGTCAACATCTCTATGTCCAGGTGGAGGCTGGTGGCAGGTGGTATCCCTCAGGGGTCTGTCCTTGGACCTTGGACCAGTACTATTTAATATCAATATTAATGACATAGACAGTGGGATTGAGTGCACCCTCAGCAAGTTTTCAGATGACACCAAGCTGAGTGGTACAGTCGATACAACAGAAGGAAGGGATGCCATCCAAAGGGCAGCTTGAGACAAGCTGGACAAGCTTGAGAAGTGGGTCCATGTGAACCTCATGAGGTTCAACAAGTCTAAGAACAAGGTGCTGCGCCTGGGTCGGGGCACTCCCAGACATGAGGACAGACTAGGAGAAGAATTCATTGAGAGCAGTGGTGTAGAGAAGGATTTGGGGGTTCTGGTGAATTAAAAGCTTGACATGAGCCAGCAGCGCACGTTTGCAGTCCAGAAGGCCAACTGCATCCTGGGCTGCATCAAAAGAGGCGTGACCAGCAGGCCAAGGGTGGTTATTGTCCCCCTCTGTTATGCCCTTGTGAAGCACCACTTGGAGTCCCAGATCCAGGTCTGGGGCTCCCAGCTCAAGAAGGGTGTTGATCTGTTAGAGTGGGTCCAAAGGAGGGCCACAGAGATGATCAGAGGGCTGGAACACCTCTTCTACGAAAAAAGTCAGAGGGCTTGCGATGTTCAGCATGAAGAAGAGAAGGATCTGGAGAGATCTCATTACAGTCTTTCAGTACTTAAAGGGGGCTTATGAAAAAGGATGGAGAGAGACATTTTCTCAGACAGATAATGACAGGACAAGGGGGAATGGTTTTAAACTAGAAGAGGGGAGATTTAGAGTAGACGTCAGGAGGAAATTCTCCACTCATATAGTGGTGAGGCTCTGGAACAATTTCCACAGAGAAGCTGTGTATTGCCCCATCCTTGGAGGTGTTCAAGGCCAGATTGGATGGGGCCCTGGGCAACCTGATCTAGTGGGTGGCATCTCTGCTCATGGCAGGGGGGTTGGAACTAGATGATCTTTACGGTTCCTTCCAGCCCAATACATTCTATGATTCCACTCCATGATATCACAACATGCAGAATAAACATATTTTATTTCCTTTGTTATTAGATATGTTCTTTGCTTAGCACAGTCAAACTGACCTTTGTCAAAAATGCTAGCTAATTGGTTGGATAATCATTTCAGGTCTTAACTGCACATCCAATTACAATATATATATATATATATATTTAGAAATCAGATAATTTGCATGTCAAAATGGTTCAATTACTACTTTTGCTCATATGCCCAAGAGTTGTGCCACCAAAGAACACCAGAATAACAACTCCCATGGGATACATCCCTTCCAGAACTGATCCTATGTGGGCTTCCCACAAACAGCAACTCTTCAAGAACTGCTTCTACATGGGTTCTATCTGACAGGAGCAAACTGCTTCAACGTTGGTCCCCCATGGGCGGCAGCTGACACCATGCTCCACCATCAGCTCCTCTCCATGGGCTACAGGTCTAGTCCAGAGTCTGCTCTGGTGGGAGATCTCCACGGACCACAGCCTCCTTCAGGCCAGATCCATCTGCTCCACCTTGGGCTCCTCCACAGGCTGCAGACTGGAGATCTGTTCTGCTATGGTACAGAATGTGTTGCAGGGGGACAGCCTTCTCCACCATGGGCCTCTCTACTGGTCTCTGGGGAATGTCTGCTCCAGCACCTGGAGCACCTCCTCCCCCTCCTTCTTCACTCACGTGGGTGTCTGTAGGGCTGTTTCTCACTCCTCTCTCTTCCAGCTTCTCTTTTGTAGCAGGTGGTTTTTTTTTTGTTTGTTTGTTTGTTTGTTTTCCCTTTCTTAAATCTGCTCACATTGAGGTGCAACCAGAGTTGCTCCTTAGCTCAGCTTTTGCCAGTGGCAAGTCCCTTTTCGGGGACTTTTACAGAGAGTATCTGTTATCCCAGAAATATACAGAACTACCATATCTATCCAGTTACCAGTTGCATGTATGTGCAATCTGGTCATTATGCTCAAGAGTATGCTCCATAATATAGCATATCTGAATACAAAAGCACTGCAAAAGAAAACGTGTTTTAAAGCACAGTTTCACTGTGCCGAAGTCAAGGATTGCTTGGGCAACCTGATCTAGTGGAAGGTAACCCTGCCCATGGCAAAGGGGTTGAAACTACATGATTTTTAATGTCCATTGCAACCCAAACCATTCTATGAATCTGTGCTTCAATTAGAAACCTGTATTCTCTAGAACAATCATCAGGAAGATATACAAGTATTCCACGTGAGAGAATCTGCTGATGTAATACCTGAATAATAATTTTCTTTTTATTCAAAATATTGATTTATGCTAGCTAGTTGGCCTGTGCACTCTCAGCAGTGTCATAAAGCTAACTACACTTTCACACGTGCTTAGGTGCCCAACTTACTTCTCAATATGTATTGGGAACCTAATCATTTAACTCAGTTTTTTTGTTTGGGCTCTGGATGGATTGGTTTCATCATGTTTAATCATATTCAATTTTGAGAATTTTCTCTAAGATACCTCAATCGAGATCCTTATAATCAAAGGAAAGAGATAAAAGGACAATTCAACCTTCTCAACATTTTAATAACCAACTAAAGGTATATATCTTTCTAACAAATATAAAGACATTCTAAATTGATTAGGCTTCTAAATTAGACATCTGAATTTAGCATATAATATGGCATATAATATGGGATACAATGTAGGACCAGATGCATAGGAAATAGTTATGGTAGTGGCTCATATTTAGGTGTCAAATAATTTTATGAGAAGTAACCTTGATACCTCCAATGCAACAGGGCTGAAACTGGAAAAAAAAATAAAGAGCATGTAAGAAAAAAAAAAAAAAATATATATATATATATATAAAGATATGCTCTTATTTTCTATTTATTTGTTGTGGTTTTTTTTTTGCTTTTGTTTGTTTGTTTTGTTTTACCTGTATGCTTCCTATGTGTGTATGCTTCCAAGATTTTTTCTGCTTATGTATTAGAATTCTTTAAATCCAAAGTATACTTTTTTTTTTTTTTTTTTTTTTTTTTTTACTTTTTCTTACTACTTTGGTAGATAAAAAGCTCTGTGAAGACCGATGTCTCAGCTAGTTAAGCAAACATTTATGTACACATGGGGAATTCCTCAAAATACCTGCAAGTAACTAAAATACATTATCTGTTACCAACCTTCCAGTCAGGACAACATGGCCAACAAAACCATACTTCAGCTTCTCAAGTAAGTCTTGGGACAACAAAACCCAATCCTCATGGGTAACTTCAATTACCTAAGTATTTGTTGGGAAAACAACACAATGGTGCACAAATTTCTAGAATGCATTGAAGATTGCTTCCTGTTACAGATACTGGACATGCCGACTAGGAAGAAGAGAAGAGGTGGGGAGGAGAGGACTAGAGAGAAAAGGAGAGGGGAAGAGATGAATATATCTCCTTTTCATCTTCCTGAGCTAATTTCCTTAGCCATAAGAGACAAGGAAGATTTTATTAGTTATTGCTAGTTCAGAAGTTGCAAGGATTTGGACTGTGGAATTGACCTGAACTCCCTCAGGTAAGGAAAACCGGGAAGCACAACTCAAATTTTGAATATTGAAAAATACATGTCCAACATTCTTTTAGCATCACTTTTGAGAGCTATTTATTAAAACTATTCTTAAAGACTTTCACTAGCAGAGATTCTACCACCACACCAAGAACTTTACCTTCTAAAAGGTACTACCATTCTCCTATTTATTAAACAGTTTGTTTGTGTTTTTTTTTTCCTGATGAAATTTGAATTCATTCTTGTCATATCATCACTGACAGATAATGCATTATTTCCCTTCTCTATACTGCTTTTTTTGTGTATTGACACTATCTTTTCTTTCTTAAACTACAGAAGCTTCCTTTCTTCAGTCTTTCTTTATTTACTATTCTTTCCAGATGCCTGATTATCTTACATGTCCTTCTCTGATCTACTTCTACAGCACCACATGAATATGGATCTGGGCACTTCACAGGATGTAATGTTCACAACTTTCAGTTTTACAGATGACAAATGTATGTATACAAAATTCAGGGTTCAAATCTACAAAAGGTCTTAGATGTGACACAATCCAGAATTACTATTGTTTCTTTCCTTCTTTTGTAGGCATCTTGAGTTTTCATTATTATATTAGCCTATTCATGTTAGGCTTTCACAAGAGTCATTATCCAATCAAAAATCTAATTTAAGCAAATAAATGAGACAGTGATTTGCAACCCAAGACCACTTCTGAACTAGGGAATATAAGACATATAATTCACTTTAACGTGCTAAAAGCAGAAGTGATCAACTAAGTAATTGAAGGATATCTAAAGTATACTTGCAAGAAAAAAAAAAAACTGTAAATTACTGATCTATGGATGAGAAGAGGCAGAAGCAGGAATGGGGAGTGATAAGTACTCTCACTGAGCTGCTCAAATAAAGGAAAATGAAAATATAATAACAGCATAGATATGAGTTAGAAGTAATACTTACAAACATGTTTAGTTACCTTTGATACTAAGTTTGATATTACATAACATATTTTCAAAGCAGAAATCCAGAATACAAGGAAAGTTAAATATTTGGAAGACAACATTTTTTTTTCAGTCTTCAGAAGGTTATAATCAGTTTCAGAAGCTGAGATAATACCTGGTAGCTGGGCAATGAAATCAAATTAAAATCACCATAGAAAAATGCAAAATAATGTACAATAAAAATAACAATTTGAACTTGCAACAAACTCATGGATGCTTAATTAAGTGTAGCCATCTTAGAAAAAGTACAGTAACAACTAAGCGTCATTTAAAGAAGCTCAGGGGAAACATCTGTTTAATGCCCCCTGATTGTCAATAAAAAGATAGTGGTAGTCACTAAGAAATTAATAAAGTGAAAATAATTATATAAGTCAGAAGGATATCTTCTCTTCGATGTAAGAAAAACAAGAACGAAGTCCAGGGAAAAACAGTAAAAAATTTTCAAGTTATTGAAATATGTTACTGTAAGGAAATATTAAATATAACAAAATTCTGAAATCAGTTGAACAACAAATTTAAATTGGTGTAGTGCTTTTGATTTTATTAAGACTGTTTAATTTGCAGCAGCTGAAAAGTAGACTTCTATGTTTAAAGAAAATATGAATGCCAGATGACATGGTTAAGGACTATAACACAAAAGATTCAAAAACAATATAGATATATATTCTTGCTTTCCTCTTTATTTACAACGATAAAAGACCAAGCACTTCAATAAGGAAAAAAAAAATAAAAAGTACTACCTGAAACCTAAATAAAATTAAAATAAGAACAAGAAAAACCATGCAGGTTGGGGGTGTGATGAGGCTAGAAGCATTTTATTAGAAATGGATACTACAGAGCATTAAGAAATACCTTTTATTCTCTGATATCTAGCCTATACTTACAAGTTTTGAATTCAGTTTCTGTGATGATCTAACTTTCCTCTTGATCTGAGTCTGTTTTCATTCTCACATCTTTTTTGCCATTCTTTTCTTATCATGGTATACATTAAAGAGCATTTTTTTTGTAATCGGTATTAATATAGATTGCTACTCATGTATGAGTGCCAGAAGAAGAAAAATCCCTGTTAGTTCTAAAATAAACAATCATACAGAAGTCCCAAATAAATTTTGGAGAATAGTAATGTACATAAAACCACCTAATTAAACTCATGGAAACTGTCATCTGGGCTACAGCCCTGAAAGCCACTCAGGAGACTTTCTTTGATTTCTTGTAGAGTTATGTGTGTATCAATTACTTTCATCTTAATAAAATTAATACTACTTTTTCATCTCACAAAGAACTTGTCAGATTCATTTATAATGTGAGACTGTCATATCTTTTATTTGCCCTAAAGAGAAAGAATTCTCAACAAGTCAGATCATTCAAAATGAGCCTAGAGTCTCATTGTTTAGTGAACCAGTCCTAACAATGCAAGTGACAAGTCACTTAGGTGAATTAGGAATTCAGTCCAATGCCAGCTATCTAAATTCTTGTAGTGTGGAGGTAGACCTCTGGAGGGCTTCAATATTATCTTTTTCTCTCTGTTCACTAGATAAGACAGACAAACATTTGTAGGATATTACCTATAGTAAACAACCAAACAGTACATGAAAATACATAATTCAAGTGAACTGGGTGTGAATCTACAGAAAATAAATTATAACTTGTTCTGAAACAAGTCTTTCTTTCATGCTTTATTTGTACCTTTCTGCACCTATGATTCTCTCAGATTTACTGGCCTTTTGAGGGAAAAACTGTTTCATTTATTTATAGATATTTTACTATGCTTTTACATAAAGCTGTTATAATTACTGTGATGTCTATTGCTATTGTTACTTACCAAAAGAAAGTATTTATGGAGAAAATATAATGCTACATAAAGTCAGAATTATCCTCTCCAATACACATTAGTAGAGGAAGCATTGCATTAAAATAAATATTATATTCCTGCATCATGAATTACAGAGCTATTGTGATGATTTTACTAGGTAAATTTTTCCAGTGTTACTGTATCTGGATCTGGAAAAGAAAGGATATCAAAGTAACCTTTATATGATAACTAATATCAGTGCCTGCAGTCCATTTATGTCTCTGAAATGTTGGAAAGTATTTAATTGAAACAATATTATATTATTTTGGAAATGTACAATACAAATATGATTAGGACAGTTTTATTTTTATTTTGAATTACATGGGAAACGTGCCTCAATGGAAAGCAGTAGAGTACCTCATGTTTTGCACATGGTACAACTTTCTTTTAGTCTTGAAAGGATTAAAATCAGCACTCTATAACAATCATGAAAACTATATTTAAGAAAATGAATCATTATTAGAATACACCACTTGAGCAACATAAGTACAGTTAAAATTCTGTACCATAACCTTTTACTAAACAACAGAAGATAAATGGAACTGAAGTCAGACATTGATAAATTCTCCCTGCAGAAAATGTTTTCACAACAGAAGGTCTCTAAATATGTAACTTACATGAAATACATCTCCCGGTAGCCATTTTTATAATAAAAAAGTTAGGTAAAGAAAAACTAGACACATTACAATTATGTACCCTAATTGCCTGAGTAGTTAGAATAGAACATCCTTTGAATGTAAGCAGAACAAAGCAGAGAAATGTTAATGATCTGTACCTAAGTAAATAGTGTATGACATACAGTAATTGCATACTTTTCCAAGATCCCTTCCAAGTACCACATATTTTCCCTCTCATATGGCTGAGATGACTAGAGAAGTCTAAAAGGTCTTCTATTTAATTCCTTTAGTTTTATTTTGTTTGTTTGCTTAAATTCATTTTATTCATGCATTTTTTTCCTAGCATAATATAAAAACACTATACACTTGGTAACTTTGCCAAAAGAACTCCTAACACACACAGTCTTATATGCCTTAAATATTTAATAAGTGTCTTGTTTCCATTTTGAATAGTAAGGGTGGGGCTGAAAGCTTTGAAGACAAGATCACATAACCTGTAATGAGGTTTCTCAGTGTTCCAGAAGGAGGGAGGATAAAGAAGCTTTCATCATTCCTGTGGTTTGGAATAGTTTCACTGTTGGCATCACATTTGTGGAAATGTAAAAGTCTTTATTTACTAGCTGCAGAGTGAAACTGTTTTAGTGTCACACACTCCCATTGTGGGAGAAGTGGCTGTATTTCTTCAGTAGCTCACCTGATTTCAACTATTTAAACTTTAGTCTTCAAATCTAAGTTACCCATCAGGGCTCTGCCTCCACTCACTGAACACAAATGAAGAAACCTCCTAAGGTATGACATTTCAGACGTGATAATAATTTTAAACATGCTGAGAGGATCAACCTCAGAATCCATCTCTCTCTCTCATGAGTTCAGAAAGGCCTTATCTAGAGTCCAGACAGATTCCTGCACTAAACAGGGTTTGTCTCCTCCCGTTCCTGTTTCTTTGACATCTTGCACGCTCACAGATTTTAAATTTTCATCAAAGGGCAGAGTCAGTTTTGTTTTATGCATTTTTACTATGCTTAGTAGAACACTGAGAGGTATAGCTCATCTCCAAGACCTAGTAGCATGAGGAATGCTGTTACACTGTCTAACCACCTCATTACTCATTACATTTCATATATTGATTTGATATAACATGTTTGTCTCAGCAAAATATTGGTAAATGACAAATACTAAGATTCTTATACAGTTAATGTTTTCTTTGCTATATGATTTCTAAACTAATGTTATAAACTAGAAAGGTAATGTATTACCAAAAACTTCTATGATAAGTGGTTAATAAATAAATAAATAAGTCCACACCTTACCACATTTGCACTATATAATCTCTTGGTCCAGAGTTTAGATGTATAATGCAGTAATAAGGAACAAGTTTTACACGGAGTCCTCCACTCATCAGGCTAGTAGTGTCTGAATTACAGTAAAATAATATATCTTAATTCTGGGATTACTTAATGATCTCAGAGTGAAACTGGGAGACAGTGGCCAAAGACAGAGCCCTTAGACAGTGGATCTATAACGAAGAGCATGCAGAGTGACACAGGATGAAAATGGGTCATTTCCCTAACATTACCAAACAAGAATTACAACACAGAAGAAATTTATATGTAGCTGCAAGGTATGCCTTGAAAGTTGTGTTGTCTTGTGTTCTATGTTTACGCATTTTTGTAGCTGTTGTCCCATTTTATTAAAAATTAAACTGCTTTTAATTTTACAGATACCGAAAACAGAAGTAGAAAACTGTTCAGATATGTCATGTTAGAAAGATTCAAACCAAGGTCTGAAAACATATCAGTGCTGGAATTTTTGATGGTTTCCAGAGTTGTAACAAATTCTGGGTCATTCTATCTCCATCTCTAGGAAAGTTTATTTCTCTCATCTAGGAAGTCTTGCTGTCTATCTGCTCCTTGTTTTCAAGAATTAAGTCTCTAGTCTACTTACAGATTGTGTTCTTGCTGTATGTCCTGAGGCTTGCTGCTGTTTGTTCTAAGAGAGAGCATATCATACATTCCCCCATTCAGAACGTATCATCAAACATGAAATTAATAGCCAGGGAAGGACAAACGGCCAAGCTTCCTCTTGCCTGCTAAGCCATTCCACCAAAAATATTATTATATTTAATAATATTTGTTAATGTACTCTAAACAGTAAATAAACACAAAGAAACAATTGGTATTGTATCTAATGCTCATGACTTACTATTTTATTTTGTAGAACACTTGTCGTAATCTTACCCTTAATCTTTCTGTTGGTCAGACTCCTTCTTAGAGATCATTACACCTAACTACTATAATGAATAGACATCTCAAAGGGTCTTGCAGAGAAATCTTCTGCCCATTGCTCCTTTCACAGCCCAAAGTACACATTTGCAAGGATCAGGGATATGATATCTAGTACCAGGGGAGGTGCTATAAAACTTACAAACTGCTAGTTATTATCATAACAAAAAACATGGACTGCAGGTATGTCAACAGTTTTGGAACAGATAGCAACAGTAACAACCATTAAGATTTCAGAACTAGTCATTGTGCATTTTATTTTATATATATATATATATATAACACTATATTTTATAAACTAAATGAACCTACTCCTTTAAAATTACTAGGGAATAAATCATAATCAGAATAGCATGATCTAATAGCTGGCACATTTGGCAAGATTATATTTAAATCTCCTAATAGCATATGCAACGAAATTTATTTTTTACAGATTTCAAAGCATAAATTTAAAAGCATTTAGTGTGTTTGGTTGTTGGGTGGTTTTTTGTTGTTGTTTTTTTTTTTGGTGGTAGTGGTGGTGTTTTTGGTAGGTTGGTTGGTTTGTTTTGGTTTGTTTTTTTGTGATGCTCTTCTCACTGTAATAGATTTATTTTGTAGCCATGTTAGTTTACTGTTTAAAATGAAAACAGTGTGGGGCTTTTGTACGTATATATGTAATATAGAACTGCTGTATTTTGAAAAACAATTTATGAAAGGAAAAACAAAATCCACTTGTGAATTATTAAAATGCATAGGTATTCAGCCAAAAATTAGATCAAGGATTTTCCAGTACTTCTTGATTTAGGTAGGACATAGTCAACCTTATATGGACATCTAAAATTTGTCTAAATTTTATGTGCTCAGTGCACTGGTCCTGCTAAATAGATTAAGTACGTCTAAAGTTGGAAGACAGTGGTTTTTAAAGGCTGCCAGAAGAAAATATGCTTAGTCTAACATGGAGGATTTCAAACACCTTTTCTGTTTACTATAAAGTATTTATCAAATAACAGTACTGTCTGTAGATGATGGATCCCTTTTTTGAGGGTAGTATGTGCCACAACTTCTTCTCAGTCATGCATTAGGATAGATTAACATTATCAATATTTGATATTCTTCTTTCACATATAATCTCAATAGACATGACCTTGACCCTATAACCATGACCTTGAAAGGACAAATGGATGAATGGTCCCCATGATCACTGACCTGGCGTATTGTGTTTAGATGGCAAGGTTTTGGTAGCTGGGAGACTACAGGGGTGGCCTCTGTGAGAAAAGTCCAGACGCTGCTCTATGGCAGAGAAGAGTCAGCTCTAGACAGCTCTAAAAGGGACCCTCCACTGGCCAGAGCCAAGCCAGTGAGCAATGTTGGTTTCATCTCTGTGAAAGCAGATTTAAGAAAGGGGGAAAAAACTGCTGCACAACAGCAACTAGGAGAGCAAGGAGTGAGAAACAGCCTTGCTCACCAAGGTGAATGAAGAATGGGGAGGAGGTGTTTCAGGCACCAAAGCAGAAGTTCCCCTGAAACCTGTCGAGAGGCCCCTGGTGGAGCAGGTTGTCCCTCTGCAGCCCATGGGGTACCACAGTGGAGCAGATCTCCATGCTGCAAACCACAGAGGAGCCCACAGGAGCAGGTGGATGTGGCCTGAAGGAGGCTGCAACCCACGGAGAGCCCTCACAGGAACAGAATCCAGGCCAGAGCTGCAGCCCATGGAGAGGAGCCCATGGTGGAACAGGAGGTCTAGTGGGAGCTGCCACCCATGGGGAATCCATGCTGAAGCTTCCTCCTGAAGGACTGACCCCATGGTATAGGCACATATTGGAGCAATTCTTGAAGAGCTGCTGCCCATGGGAATCCCATGCAGGATCAGTTCAGGAAGAATGGCATCGCATGGGAGGTATCCCATGCTGGAGCAGGAGAAGAGAGTGATCGTGAAGGAGTGGCAGAGATGAAGTGTTAGAGACTGACTTCAACTCCCATTCCCTGTTTTCCTGTGCCACTCGGGGGGAGGATGTTGAAGAGGGTGGATGAAGGAAAGGTGTTTTGAGTTTTCTTTTAGCTCTCACTGCTCTACTCTGTTACTAATAGGTAATATATTATATTACGGTCGCTTACACAGAGCCTGTTTTACCCATGACTGTAATTGCTGTGTGATTTCCCTGTCCTTATCTCAACCCATGAGTTTTTTTCATATCTTCACCCCCTGTTCTTCTGAGGAAGGGGAGTGGGAGAGCAGTGTGGTGAAGTTTACCTGCCCATTGATGTTAAACCACCACACATAGAGACTGAATATTAATGGTTTGACACAGAATTATTAGCCAAGTCATGGAATCCAGGATTTTGTTGGGCTTCTCTTTTGTTTTTTGTTGGTGCAGGATAAAAGCTATGATAGCATGTCTTCCATGGCCTGCTACCTAAACTAACAATATTAGAAGATAATGTACCTATTACTCTACTTCTGCTAGATGCTCTGGAAACACCAAATTATTGTCTCAAGTACAGAACTCTAGTTTACAGGGAAAAGAGATGATAACCTATCCAAGGCAGGAATGATGGGATTACTGTCCATACATCCATTTCAAACATGGAGCTGTCATATGTGCAGACACATTTAAAATAATTAATGAAAACAAATCTCAGAAGCACATATTCTATGGTTTGGTTTACATTATCCTTTTAATTGAAGTTCAAGCATCTTCTCTTATAAAATTGTGATAAATAAGAGTTGCAGATGCTGGAAAGTAATTTATCCTCTAATGTCATTCCTGTATCTCTACAATAAGAGCTATTATCACTTTACTATTATTGCTTTAGAAAAGACTGGTAATTTTGGTGACAGTGAGTAGATTATAACAGCCTTTCTGGCTTTGCTGCACAGAAAGTGGTCCAAAAGAATCTGAAGCCAACTGTGACATTTTCCTATTCTGCCATACTGGAACATTGATTTTTCATGTGTTCCATTAATCACTGCAACTGACTTTTTAAAAACCTGTCATTTATTTGTTTCTTACTGGACAATTCTTTAAGAATAATATTCATTGTGCATGACTTTGAGATATCTGTCGGTGCATGGATTTCTACATAATCATGCCCTTAAGGCTAGACAGCATGGAGAGGTTCATGTTGGTATTGCTTAAGAATAACCTCTCTTAGATCAGACTTGCTGTATCCAAACTGTAAATCATTTTTCCCTGCAACTTATCTGACTCTGAGTAGTATCCCTGAGACATGAACATTTTGTGGGTTTTTTTTTTTTTGTTGTTTTATCATTTGTTTGTTTTCTTTCAGGTCAAGGAATACAACATAATGTGAGGGCTGTATTATAACTCCTTGGTTTTACTGCATGAAACAAGGGTTTGGCATAAGTATATGAGGAGGCTTTTGAAGATACACACCCTGCTGGCACAAATTTTGGAGGACTTGGAAGGGGAAACAAAGCTGTAATTGCTAAAATTTCATCTCAAAAAGAACTGAAGTGAGCCATCCCCAGACCATGCCCAGCTATTGTCTTGAAGAGAGTTTTTTTGAGCAACCCAAATAAGACAGGGAGTAAAAAAATTGTTAATTGGTGTGAGACAAAGATTTTAGGCTTGAGCTTGTTCTCTAACTCTTTTATTGAATATAGTAGTACTAACTATCTCTCACTGTGTTAAAATAATTCATTACAAGAAGGTTGAAGAAAAGAATTCTGTATTTCAAGAAATTCAAATAGTGAAATTATTTGTTATAAAGGATATTTCTGGGGAAAAAAAATAGAGAGAGAGAGAGAGAGAGAGAGAAAAAAAAATATGACCATAAAAATACATTTTTCCAGGAAAAACAAGTCTTGTAAATATCACAGTTAGCAAAGGTATTAATACATCAGCACACACAAATACAAATAAAATGACTGTTTTCTATCAGTGTGTATGCTATTCTCATTTAAAATACTTTAATTATTTGTTATTCTAACAATGGAGAGAGAAGTAAGACAATAAGTGGCTCAATATACAGGATGTTATGACATGGACAGTATTTTTTGTCCTTCATGATTTAATACATCAAAATGTTCACCACATTTATGTAAAGACAAGCTGATTAAAATCTGAGAAAGTATTAGCTGATTGAAATCTAAGAAAGGAATTGGAAAATACCAAGAGAGACCTATGGATTGGTACTTTACATTTATGTTTATTTCTTTGTGAAATCATTTTTTTCAAATCTGTCTGCAGATAGTAAAGTAGTTTCATTTGCAATTATAAAAATCATCAATTGTTATTGCATTTACCTGATTACTCATCTTTGTCATTTCTTACAAATGCCCCTGTCTCTAAGTGTTAACACTTAGTTCAACTGTGCTGTCATATTCTTATGAATGCCACTTCTTAGAAATTGGTCTCGTACTAGTTTCTGTATGATACAGTATACACAAATTTTGGAATGACTGTATTACATCAAGCAAGCTTCCAAATTTTGCACATGCCTCGAAATTAAGAATTAAACAGTATAGTTTTTTAACTGTCCTTTAAAACTTCCGTCCATATGTTATGAATCCCACAGCAGCAAGCAGTCTTTATTTTAAACAGTCTATAGAAAAACATTAGCCTTCTATCATGAGTATAGTTTTGATAGCTACAGAGACAGCTGGACAGAAGAAAAACCTGTGTTGTTTGTTGGTGGTGGTGGTGGTGGTGGTGGTGGTGGTGGTGGTTGGTTGGTTGGCTGGGTTTTTTTTATGGTTGGTTGGTTGGTTGGTTTGTTTATTGGTTGGCGTGTTTCTTATTTATCAGACACTGACATACTCTATCAGCAATATTCAATGGAGAAACTTGTGAATGTTAATCAGCAATAAGCTCCTTAGAATGTGATGTAGCATAGAGTTTATTTGAAAGGATATAAATCTTTTGTATATTAAGTAGCTAAGATTCAAACAACAAAATAAAGCTACATCACAGTTAAAATTTACAGGGTTATTTTTAACTGCTGATATATATATATAATACAAATAGTATATATAATATATAAATAATATATATATATAATTTATTTATTTTTTGTGAGCAAAGAATAGGCTTGATTTGAATGGCTATGTCATATGCATAAAGCACATGTTTAGTTGTTATGATGAACTATGGCCAGTCTCAGAATAGTAACCTTTACTATTGCGGGCAATTCAAAACTTCATGTCTTTTCTTGCTTTTTTTTTAAGAAGAAACCTTTCTGAGGAATGGATAATGAAGATGATATACCCCATATACACACAGCAATGGATGCTTATTGCATCCCTAGGAAAATGGAAACTGTATAACTATTGTCTATATAAGAGGTATTGAACAAGAACAGAACATTCAGACTGTGGAGTTTTGTAAAGGTACTAAGGTATTCCAGGAGATGGAGGCAAAAAAGACTGGTATTCCATGACCACTTGGAGCAACCAACTAGACTGAGGCTATGAAATTCTGATGCTGTGGAGAGCAAATTTTTTTATTTTTTTTTAACAAGCAAAATAACCTGAGGCCTGTTGTCCTGAGCATTATAATGATTTTCTGCAGATAAGATGGAAATGTTCTACTGCAGGTGTTCATCAGAATGCTTGTGGCAAAGATACCAAACCAAATTGTCCCTTCTGCTACTTGTACCTAGATGCAGTTCTGCAATGGAATTTGCCAGAGTTGTGCTGTCTCATTTGAGAGAGAGAACACTGGCAAAGAATATCACTTTTTGTTTGTTTTCTTGTCCCTTTGGTAATACACAAGGAAAGGAGTTTAATGTTTAATTATTATCACTAGCACCCAGGCACACACATTCAGTTGTTTGGTGTGTTTATTGACTTTTGTTTAATAATGTGACTATGAAACATACAAAAGAAGCCGCAACAATTTAGACTTGCAGTACTGTACTGCCTGAAAATAACAGTATTTTTTTTAAGGCGGTTATGTTAAATGAGTACTCCTAAAGATTGGTTTATCAAAAAATAGTTTGTAGTTTTAAGAGTAGGTAAAGAATACTAGCTGATTAATTACAGACAGCTGTGTCTGTTATGCCTTTTCAGTTACCATTACAGATAATTTCTGAACTGACAGGTCATTTTAATATTTACTATAGACCTAGTTAACTGCATGATAAAATGAATGCCCCAAGCCATCCACAAAGTGAGATGATTTATGGTTCTGTATTATGATTATGACTACTGATGATGATGTAATCTATAGGATATATTGATGTGTAAATATTCCTTATGATTACAGACTAAAATAACTGTATTCAAACTCATATTTAACCTATCTGTTTAGCACAAACAGAAATTCCACCTACTTGTTTTTCTCTTTAATTCCTTGTTGCCTTCAGGGAAAGAGAAGTAAATGGCAATTTACCATAATCTTAGCTGGAGGTCACTTAGTCTTCCTTCCCCCAAAGGGCTTTCCCATCTTCCTCATTGTTAACCTGTTTTTAAATATGTGTAGCAAATAAATGTTTCCATATGTTTAAAAATGCTGACAATCTTTATCACTGATAAAAGTTGTCCTGGGTTGCAGAGCTGGGGATTTTAGAGCTTAGTGTGTGAAGTCAGATTGTGGAATATGTTCTCTGCTGGTCCTAGAATCACTTTCTATTTGGTCATTTCTCTTTCATGACCTACAAAGATAGTTTGACTGAGTCTTTGAGGAAAATTAATTACCTGGATCTCTTAAAACACTTTTAATGTGTCTCTATTTGTTACTGCCTTTTTTTTTTTGTCTTTATTGCCAGAAGTTGTGGGGAAAAAAAAAAAAGTCTTACACAGCAAAAAGAAGATTAAAGATAGTCCCATGCTGTAATTCTAACAAAATGCCAATACATTTTAAAGATAGCATATATATCAACACAATTTATAATTAAAATATAGAGAAATCCTAAATATAACTTGGAAAGTAAAATTAAAATACTCCTAATTCTTGTTCTTTAAAATATTAAATACTACCATTGCAAAGCAAACACATTGTTTTCCTACCTTCTAAAAGCTGAACTCTTAATAAAAATGATCCATTCAAGATAAAAAAAGGGGGGGGGGGGAAGAAAGAAAGAAATAAAAGTTTATTTTCATCACTATCTACTTTAATCTTGTGAAAAATAAATTGAGGTGTTCACAGAGATTCTTTTCTGCAGTCTGGTTGTAATGTACAGTCTAGGAGTCAACTCAGGTTGCAGCTCTACTTTCTATTTTCAAAGGGAAAAAAACACCCAATAACTCAGAGAAGCTCAGATACAGAAAATAAATAAATAAATAAATAAATAAATCATGTGAAAAGAATGCAAGTATTCTTATATTTCGTCTCTAGTTTTATTACCTATGAGTAATTAATTGGCATGGACATTTGTTGTTGTTGTTATTTTAGGAGACAAAACACAAGAACTTGGAAGACTAATAGAAATGCAAACTGAATAATAATAATAATAATAAATAATAATAGCAATAATAATCTATAACACAAGGTGGATTAGATACTTCCCTGAAAAAGAAATACTGATTAAAAAATTGAATTTAAGGTGAGTATAAAGATTATCCTTCAACGATCAGTATGTACATGTAGGATATTTATTTACATACATATTATGAAATGAAATGTTCCACTGGTATCATTCAATGTTTGGAATTTATTAGTGTTCTTCTTAAAGCTCCTGTCCTGAGAGAAATTATATGAGTTTAATTTCAAATTTTTTGAAAATGCATACAATTTATCAGTTAGACAAAAGTCTTCCCATCAAGGTATGTTTTCTTACCAAACAACTTGAAAGATCCTGTGTTATTGACTGCTTTTTCCTAAGAAACAGTATGAGCAAGAATATTGCTGCCATTTATGTTCCTGCTGGTGGAATATATCTCCAAATCTGATACAAATGCACAGTGAATTTTATTGTACATTTTGACTTTTTCAGTACTAACATAGAAGAAAGTACAAGAATAGATGGATACTTTTCCCAATAACTTTCCCTTCCTTATATGTCCAAACAGAGTTCTTCCTAAGTAAATGACAACGATGCCATAAAAGGTGATGCCAGGTTTCCTTTTTGGAAACTTTTGGTAGTATAACCATTGATATCATTACTATTCTTACAAACATTTAATTGTCTTTGAATTCAGTAAACTACCTGATTTTAAAAATACAATATATATGGATGAGTCCAGAGGAGGGCCAGTGAGATGATCAAAGGGCTGGAGCACCTCTGCTACGAAGACAGGCTGAGCAAGTTAGGGTTGTTCAGCCTGGAGAAGAGAAGGCTCCAGGGAGACCTCATTAAAGTCTTTCAGTACTTAAAGTGGGCCTACAGGAAAGCTGGGGAGGGACTCTTTGTCAAGGGGTGTAGTGATAGGACAAGGAGTAATGGTTTTAAACTAAAAGAGCATAGATTTAGACTGGGTAGAAAAAAGAATTTCTTCACTATGAGGGTGGTGAGGCACTGGACCAGGTTGCCCAGAGAAGCTGTGGATGCCCCATCCCTGGAGATGTTCAAGGCCAGATTGGATGGAGCTTTGAGCAACCCGGTCTCATGGGAAGTGTCCCTGACCGTGGCAGAGGGGTAGCAATTAAATGATCTTTAAGGCCCCTTCCAACCCAAAACATTCTTGGAACATGTCCAGAGAAGGGCTACGAAGCTGGTGAAGGGCCTGGAACACAAGTCCTAGGAGGAACAGCTGAGGGAATTGGGGTTGTTTAGTCTGCAAAAGAGGAGTCTCAGGGTAGATCTTATTGCTCTCTACAACTACCTGAAAGGAAGTTGTGGGGAGCTGGGGATCGGCCTCTTCTCACAGGTAACTAGTGATAAGACTAGAGGGAATGGCCTCAAGCTGCTCCAAAAGAGGTTTAGGTTGGAAATGAGGAGACATTTCTTCTCAGAAAGAGCAGTCAGGCATTGGAACAGGTTGCCCAGGGAAGTGGTGGCGTCACCATCCCTGGAGGTGTTCAAGGAAAGGCTGGACGTGGTGCTTAGGGACATGGTTTAGTGGGTGACAGTAATGATAGGTGGGTGGTTGGACCAAATTATCTTGGAGGTCTTTTCCAACCCTAATGATTCTATGATTCTATCATTCTGACATTTCTGAATTCACAAATCTTTATGATTTTTTCATTAAACTTCCAAAGGGTTAACAGACAGGAAAACAGAACACGCAGTTCTGTCTTATGTGTATCATTTGTTATTAGTAGTACATTCTCAGTAAACCCAGATGCAGATCATTGTGCCATATACCTAGACTTAGAACAAAAAGAATTGGCGCTTTCTGTCTCTTGCAATATATTTTCCCCTATTTTATTGTCATTCTTTTCACTCTTCTCTGATCACCCTGAAATTCTGCTGAAAAGACATGATGAAGGCTAAAAAACCAATATCATGGAAGAAGGCACATCCCTGGCTTGTATAAACACATAACTATTCTATTCTGAATGAAAATCCACAACTTTGGTCCCTTCCTGGAGCTGAATTGAAGGTGCTCCAAAAACTTCCGTCCAGATTGAGGGAAGGTGTATACAATGAATTGACACAGTCTTCGGCTGCTTCACTGGAATCACTTCCTTAATCTCAACTTTCTAGTTCAATGTGGCTGAATGCAGGCTGATGGCAGAGTTCTGTGAATGCTCTGGGACAATGGTACAGCTGGACTCAGCCCCAGAACCCATTTAGTCCTAGCAGAAAACACCATGTTGAAGGTGGGCTGAAGGAAGCCCAAAGGGCAAACAAAGGTGTGTACTAATACATACAGTCTCTCAAATGTATATTTCCTTTGAACAAAACTAGAATGGGAAGGACTGATTTATTTCTTTGTGAATTTTCTATTAGCAGTATTTTTTGCATGATTATATGTAGCAATACTTTCTAAAAGTGCCGTACAAGTACTGCTTGTGTATCTCAGACACAGTCAGGCATATAAATAAACTTATGATTCTTATTGTCTCATAAACCTTTTTAGTATTTATAACAAAACTCTGCCCTTAGAGGAGAGAGAAAGAGAGAGAATTACATGTTTCTGCATGCATGTAAGTGTTTTTAATGTATTTTTTTTCCTCTTTTGAGTAGTCATCCTGGTGAATCAAGAAATTGAATACACAAATATTCAGCCAGACTGTGATTTTTTTCAGGTTTCCTTATTTCATTTTTATAGGTTTATTCTTATTTATTTATAATAAGAATTCATGAGATCTAGTTTTGTTTGTTTGTTTGTTTTGTTTTGTTTTGTATTTGAGACAAGCTTTGCTTTCAAAGAAAGTTGATTATCTTTTTGGTGTACAAAATTCACTTCCATTATCACCCCACTTCTTTTCACAATTTTGTGTTTTCTCACTGAAGAATATGTAACCCTCAGTATACCTGATACCGTGATAGCTACAGATACAGTTGTCCTAATTGCTTACCTTGTTTAAAATCTCAGACTAACCCACTTTCATTCTTAAGCATGGTCCCTTTTTTCAAATAAAGATAGTTACCTTCTGTCCATCACTTTTCTATCTGACACAGTTAAATGTTTTTACTCTGCATTTGTAGTTCTTGTTGTTTAATATCAGCCCAATGAGTTTATGGCCAAGGTTGCTGAGAAATGCTATTTCTACAGGATGTCAGTAACAGATAATCATCTTTCCAGCAGCAAGTTCAAAAAGCTTTTTTGAATGAAAGCTTAAGAAAATGTTTGACTCATAATAATAAAAAATCAACACACATTATTTTGTACCAGACCACTACTCAGTGTTCAAATATCAATTTTTATCATTGCATGTTATTTGAATCTATGTCCAAAGGCAGTGGCAGCTAATGTATTTCGATTCTGCTTAACGCGTTCTGATGTTGTGAAATCCAAAATATTACCAGATTATAACATTGTTTATATGTGGTAATTATTATAAAAAAGATAGAACTTATTATATTGCTGATATAAATCAATTTATGGAAATTTAAGCAAGTAAGTAACGGTAGATGGGTTTGAAATGAAGTGAAATGCTTTTTTTTTTTTTTATGCCAAAAATCTAGAAAATTACTTTGTCTTTTTTTTTATTATTTTTTTTTAGAGAGAAAGAGAAACAGATGGGAGAAAATAAAAATAAATAAATAAATAAATAGATCGGTTGTCCAAAAGATCATAAGAGGATATGATGCTATTTTATGGGCATCAAAGAGA
Source organism: Cygnus atratus (assembly GCF_013377495.2). Lineage (NCBI taxonomy): Eukaryota > Metazoa > Chordata > Aves > Anseriformes > Anatidae > Cygnus > Cygnus atratus. The sequence goes on along the minus strand of NC_066362.1, from coordinate 149,216,196 downwards.
GAAACAGCAAATTTAATTAAAAAAAAAAAAATTAAACAAAAAAAGGGTCTTACTTTCATAGTTATCCGGGCGGGGGGGGGGGGGGGGGGGGAGGGTGGGAAGGGGAGTGCGGGAAACAGATGGAGTTTTATAGCTTTCTTCGACTAACTACAAGCTCCCATAACAGTCTAATGGATTGTTTTTAGACTATCTGGGAAGGGTCCCAAGTACACTGACTTTAATTATATGAGTAGCAGAAGAGATGAGCATTCCCATAGTCACGTGCTTCAGAAACAGCTTGTCCTCATCCAAATTTGAATGATCTGTTATGACTTAAGTGGATCAGTCATGAAACGACGAAGGCATTTTCTTCCTGCCCTGGGAAGTGACAATTGACTTGGCACTGAGCTATGCCAGCAATTGTCTGTAGTTACTTGCAACTACAACTTATTCATCCTACCATTATACCAGCATGTTCTTTGATGTAATTGCTGCCTATATGGTTTCATTATTGGTGTAATAACCATAAGTTCAGTATAATACCACAAGGTTGGTAGCTGGAGTGAATACAGAGAACCAGACAAGATTTAAGGAAAGGTAAACAACATGAAGAGCTTTTTTCTTGTCTTTACTGATGATGCCAGTTTTGTATATACTTAGCTTCCTGAAATTAAATGAATGAAAGGATAATCGATTTACTAGTTTGCTGTGATATATTGTTCTCTGGAAAATGTTGCATAAAAGCTGTTAAATTACAGGTTTTTACATTTGTGGAATGTCTTACATAATTTCGGGGAACTTTCCTAGTAAAGTCAACTAGTGGACTATAAAAAGATAAAATACTTCTAAGCAGGAGCCTCAAATGAAAAGCCTTTGGACTAAGCTAAACATAAAGGGAGAATCACCTCTTTAGACTGCCTGGCTATGCTACGTTTAATGCACCTCAAAATACAGTTTGCCCTCTGGGCTGCCAGTGCACACAGCTAACTCATGCAGAGCCTACTGTTGACCAGCACCCCCACATCCCTTTGCGTTCTCTAGCCTAGTTTGTAAAAGAAGAACCTAAGGACAAATGCACTGACAAAGAGGGAGTGAGGATGGACAAGACTGATGAGGTAGCAAAGAAAGATTATTTTTAATGCTGGAGAATGTTGAAGACAGATTTTAGATTTAAAAAAGGAAAAAAAAAAAAAAAAAAAAGAGAATTTAGTGAAAGATGTACATTGGCATGATTAGGGCCTCAAAATGAACCTGGATTTTGAACAATTACACTGACAATTGCATAAATCTACCAGTACCATTGTTGAATACAATTATATTTTAATTGTATGTTTGCCTATTTGCAGGAACTATTATTTTTGATCCTGCATCATTTCAGCCATGAATCTCAGCTTTGCAGAAAGAACTTTACATTCTCAAATACAGTTCCACCACCTAATCATCAGGGATCGGGTTCTGGCAGAGGAATTTACTCTGCTGGGACAGTTCCTATTCATTGAATTGGCAAGAATCAGAACAGCTGGTATGAAAGGAAATTGAGTAACAAAGTGAAAGCTTTCACAGGTAGGGCAATCAGGGAGGGCGTTGAAGGTAGGACAACTCGTCCCAGGAGCAATGGTGACCAGCTGGCAGAAGGCCATAGCCTCTCAGAGCTTGGCACCTACCACAGCCAACGCAGCCCCCCACACAGAGCTCAGGAGGGAATATGCTGCTACCCAGGTGTCAGGCTGCCGGGTGTCCCCTACTCTTATACCAGTACAGGACATCAGTAGAGAGCACAGCTGTGGGAGGTGTGCTCAGGTTCAAGAACTGATTCGCATGGTAGCTGAGCTTGGGAGGAAGTGGGAAGGCTGAGGAGCATCAGGGAATCAGAGAATGAGATTGACTAGTGGGGTAAAGCTCTGCCATCCCTGAGGAAGGCTCCTCAGCCAGCCATAGCCATTGTGCAAGAAACAAAGATTCCCCTATCCTCTTGTAGCCAGGCAGAGGAAAGGGATCTAAGAGACCTAAGAGATCTAAGAGAGGGAGTGGAAGCAGGTTCCTCTTTGAGGCAGCAGGTGAACCCCCCTGCTGCATACCTCACTTTCCTAGGTGCCCCTATGTAACAGGTATGAGGCTATGAAACTTGATGGGAAAACAAATAATGATGTGGATAAAGGTCCATCCACACTGGGGGAGTTGCACAGGGCAAGTCAGCCTACTTCCTGCATCACAACAACCCTCACCAAGAAAAAAAAGAAGGGTTATAGTCATAGGGGACTCCCTTCAGAAGGGAACAGAGGGCCTGATTTGTCGTCCAAACACGACCCATAAGGAAGTCGGCTGTCTCCCTGGGGCACAGATAAGAAACGTCGCACGGAGAGTCACTTGCCTGATATGTCCCTCTGATTATTATCCTTTATTGGTTTTTGAAGTTGGCAGTGATGAAGTGGCAAAGAGAAGCCCAAGAGCAATCAAAAGGGACTTTAGGATTTTGGGGCAATTGGTTGACATATCAGGTGCAGAGGTAGTGTTTTCCTCCATTCTTCCAGTAGCGGGGATCAATATTGAAAGGAACAGGTGAACCCAGCTGATAAATATGTGGCTCCGAGGCTGATGCCACCAACACAGTTTCAGGTTTGTTGATCATAGGAAGATCTACATGATACTGGGCCTACTGACTCCTGATGGGGAGCACCTTTCTAGGAGGGGAAAAAGGGTTTTTGCCCAGGGGTTAGCAGTGCTGATTGATAGGTCTTTAGATTTGAAGGGGGAAAGGGATGAAACCAGGCCCACCAGTGATAAACTCTGGGACTGCATGCCAATATTTGAGGAACTGCATGTTAGTGAGGCCCTTCAGTCTGCCCCACAAGGGGCTGAGCTGAATGAAAGACATCTGAAGTGTTCCTTCACATACACATGTGGCATGAGAAATAAGCATTTCAACTCCTTGAAATGCTTGTATACTAATACACAAACACACAGGAGTTGGAAGCCGCAGTGCAATTAGAAAACTATGATCTAATTGCTATCATGGAAATGTGGTGGGACAAATCACACAGCTGGAACAGAGGGCTACAAGCTCTACAGGAGAGACAGGAAGGAAAAGAAGGGTGGGTGTGTTGCCCTCTATGATAAGAACTGGATAGATTGTGAAGAGTTCCCTCTAAGAAACAGCCAAGAGCAGGTTGAGAGCCTGTGCGCAAAAATTAAGGACTGGGCCACCAGAGGACATCTTGTGGTTGGGGTCTACTGCAGGCTGCCCGATCAAGAGGAGTCTGTTAATAAGACATTCTTACTCCATCTACAGGAAGCATCATGCTCACAGGCTTTCATACTCCTGGAGAATTTCAACCACGCAGATGTTTGCTGGAAAAGCCACGTGGCAGGAAGCAGTCCAGGAGACTCCTGGAGTGCACTGAACACAACTTCCTCGTCCAAGTATTAGACAAACCAACCCGAGGAGAAGCGTTACTGGACCTAGTGCTCACCAATACAGAAAAGCTCATTAAATAATTTAAGATTGGAGGAAGCCTAGGTTGCAGTGACCACCCTCCCAGCTGAATTTATGATCTTGAGGGTTATGGGTCTTTGCCTAAGAGCAAAATCAGGACCCTGCACTTCAGAAGAGCCAACTTCCAGCTGTTCAAAGAATTAGTGAATGAGATTCCATGGGACACTATCCTTACGGACACAGGATCTGATCAGAGTTGGCAATTGTTTAAGGATATTTTTCTTGGAGCACAAAAGCTCTCTATTCCCCTATTCAGTAAATCAAACAGGGAAGGTAGGAAACCAGCATGGTTGATAAGGATCTGCTGGTCAAACTTAGGCAAAAGAAGGAAATGCACAGACAGTGGAAGCAGGGCTGTGTGCCCTGGGAAGAGTACTGAAATGCTGTCCAGATGTGCAGGAATGGAATCAGGAAAGCAAAGGCACTGGCAGAACTACACTTGGCAAGAGATGCCAAGAATAACAAGAAGGGGTTCTATAGGTACATTGTCCACAAAAGAAAGACTACGGATAGTGTAGCACCTCCAACAGATGAAGACAGAGAACTGGTAATGATGGATGAGGAGAAGGCAGAGGAACTCACCAACTTGTTTTCCTTGGTCTGCACTGGTGGTCAGGCTTCGCACATCTCTCATGTCACCAAACTTCTAGGCGTAAGCTGGGGGAGCAGAGTCCCTCCCACTGTAAGTAAAAAGCAACTTCAGGACCTCCTGATGCAACTTAACAACTACAAGTCTTTGGAGCCTGACGACATGGTGACTGGAAAAAAAGGAATCATCGCTCCCAGTTTCAAAAAGGGTAGAAAGGAAGACCCAGGGAACTACAGACCGGAGAGCCTCACCTCTGTGCCTGGGAAGATCATGCGATGAATCCTCCTGGAGTCCATATTAAGGCACATGGAGCATGGCTTCACAAAGAGTAAATAGTGCCTGACCAATCTGGTGGCCTTCTATGATGGAGTAACTGTATCAGATGACTAAGGAAGACCAATCAATGTCACCAAACTGGACTTCTGTAAGGCCTTTGACACAGTCCCACATGACATACTTATCTCTATATTTGAAAATATTTATTTGAAGGGTGGACAATCCAGTGGATAAGGAATTGGTTTGATGGCTGCACCCAAAGAGTAATGGTCAATGGTTCTATGCCCAGGTGGAGACCAATGACAAGTGGTGTCCCCCAGGGGTCTGTCTTGGGACCAGTGCTTTTCAATATCTTCATCAATGCTGGCTATCAGGGGAGGTCCCTGTCGACTGGCAGCTAGAAAATGTGACGCCCATCTACAAGAAGGGCTGGAAGGTTGCCCCAGGAAACTATAGGCCTGTTAGTTTGACCTCAGTGCCAGGGAAGCTCATGGAGCAGATTATCTTGAGTGTCATCATGCGGCACTTGAAGGGCAACCAGGCGATCAGGCCCAGTCAGCATGGGTTTATGAAAGGCAGGTCCTGCTTGACAAACCTGATCTCCTTCTATGACAAAGTGACACACTTGGTGGATGAGGGAAAGGCTGTGGATGTGGTGTACCTTGATTTCAGTAAGGCTTTTGGCACCGTTTCCCACAGAGGGAGGTTGGACTGGGTGATCTTGGAGGTCTCTTCCAACCTAGACAATTCTGTGATTCTGTAAAGCTTTCTCATATTTAATTGGTAAATAGTTCCTAACAATAGCATTTTCATATCCCCTCAAATATATTTTGTCATACCACTAATGGCATACCTTCACCAAATCAAGAATGTGCAAGAAGGTAGTGATGCTAGAAATTTTCCAATATTTTCCTATCAAAATACATATTGCAATTTAAATAATAATTTTGGGTGAAGAATAGAATCAAATATATAGCTCATCAGAGAGAAAGACACTTCACCCATAATACAATGGAGTACTGTTAATGGGAGCAAAATAGAAAAGAAAATGACTGAGTGGCTCTATCACCATATATTCTGATGTCTAAATGACAGTCTCTGAGAGCCTTGTCTGTAGACTTTTTAGGAGTGAATTTTGTTCAGTTTATGGTTTCCAAAAGAGAAGATGAAGACTGCTGTTTTGACAGGATTTTGTGAATCCTTAACAACAGCTGTCCATATAATGCTCAGACACTGCTAAGTTCCTTAATTAAAAACAAAAACAAACAAACAAACAAAAAACACAAAACAACAACAACAAAACATGTCCTGAGACAACTTTGTAAGAGCTGAGCTCATTAGGTTACAAGAAAATGAGTGAGTATCACATTTCTGAAAGCATTTAATCTTAATCCATTTACGACTGAAGGTAAAGTCTCCCTACCACTGGTTGGAAACTATAGAAATAAGTATTGTTTGTTAAACCTCAGTCTAGTGCAAACCCCTTGACTTTAGTAGGATCCAGTTAAAATCATGGAAGTGTCACAATGCTTTTCTACACTTTGAGTAACTTGAACATCATCAAGAGAATGATAACTTTAAATCCATTACTAGGAGATATTCATTCTCTTAGTGCAAAGGAAAATGGTTTCACGGCCAGTGAGAAAACAAGCAAGAAAAATCCTGAACTTCTTATCTGAGGGGGCTGAGCACTGAGATAGACAATAGTAATCCGACTCAGTGTTTCATTGCATAATGTAAAATGCATGTCAACTAATTATTCTCCAGCCTAGTGATTAAGGAATTATCTAAAGCTGCTGTAGATGTGAGTTTGAATCTCCTCAGGTTCAAGAGAAAACTGAAAATGGGCCTTCCACTTTTTTGGTAATTACCATGTATTATAAGAGTACACTTCCCAAACCACGTCCCTCCTTCACAATTTTCTCAGTTCCTCATTGGGTGTCTAGCTTTACCGAGGTTCTCAAGCTTAAGAACCTGACCTGGTGCTTAAACATCTTCAAACCTTTTGAGAAAGGAGGCTTTAGGATAATCTTGTTATTAGGATTTTCTAAATGTCCCTCCCTCAGTGCTACATTCCTTGAAAAATTCTTTGCCATCACCTCCTTCTCAAAATGCAATGTGTTTCTGGATGGAGTCAATCTAGCTAGCTCTGAATCTCACTTTGAGAGGTGTGCCTGCTTGCACCCATGAGGTGGGTTCTTTTGCAAAGAATCATAGAATGGCTTGGATTTGAAAGGACCTTAAAGATCATCTAACATCAACCCGCCTGCTGTAGGCAGGGATGCCACCCACCAGATCAGGTTGGCCAAGGCCACATCCAGCCTGGCCTTGAACACCTCCAGGGATGGAGCATCCACAACTGTTCTTGGCAACCTCTTCCTGTCCCTCACTACTCTTACAGTGAAATATTTCCTCCTAATGTCTAGTCTAAATCTATCCTCTTTTAGTTTAAGACCATTCCCCTTGCCTTATCATTATCTGCTTGAGGAAAGAGTCCCCTCCATCTTTTATAAGACCCCTTCATATACTGAAAGGCCGCAATGAGGTCTTCCTGGAGCCTTCTCTTCTCCAGGCTGAACATGCCCAGCTCTCCCAGCCTTTCATCACAGCAGAAGTGCTCCAGCCCTCTGATCATCTTTGTAGCCCTTTGTCGCCCAGATCAACATCCTTCTTGTGCTGGGGGCCTCAAACTTGGATGTAGCACTCTGGGTGGGACCTCATGAGGGCAGAGTAGAGGAGGACAATCACCTCCCTCGCCCTGCTGGTCACTCCTCTTTTGATGCAGCCCAGGACGCAGTTGACCTTCTGGGCTGCACGCGCAAACTGCTGGCTCATGTCAAGCCTTTTGTCCACCATAATGCTCAAGTCCTTCTCTGCAGGGCTGCTCTCAATGAATTCTTCTCCCAGTCTGTACTCATCTGGCATTGAGCTGGCCCAGGTGCAGCACCTTGTACTGGGACTTGTTGAACCTCATGCAGTTCCCATGGGCCCACTTCTCCAGCCTGTCCAGGTCCCTTTGAACAGCATCTCTTCCTTCTTTGGTATCAACCGCACCACTCAGTTTGGTTTCATCAACAAGTTTGCTGAGGGTGCACTCAATCCCATTGTCTTTGTCACTGATCACAGAATCACACAGAATCGTCTAGGTTGGAAGAGACCTCCAAGATCACCCAGTCCAACCTATGACGTAGCACTAACAAGTCCTCCACTAAACCATATCACTAAGCTCTAAATCCAAATGTCTTTTAAAGACCTCCAGGGATGGTGACTCAACCACTTCCCTGGGTAGCCCATTCCAATGCCTAACAACCCTTTCGGTAAAGAAGTTCTTCCTAATATCCAACCTAAACCTCCCCTGGCGCAACTTTAGCCCATTCCCCCTTGTCCTGTCACCAGGCACATGGGAGAATAGACCAACCCCTACCTCACTACAGCCTCCTTTAAGGTACCTATAGAGAGCAATAAGGTTGCCCCTGAGCCTCCTCTTCTCCAAACTGAACAATCCCAGTTCCCTCAGCTGCTCCTTGTAAGACTTGTTCTCCAGACCCCTCACCAGCTTTGTTGACCTTCTCTGGACTTGCTCAAGCACCTCCATGTCCTTCTTGTAGCGAGGGGCCCAAAACTGAACACAATAGTCGAGGTGCGGCCTCACCAGAGCCGAGTACAGGGGGACATTCACTTCCCTAGACCTGCTGGCCACATTGCTTCTTATACAAGCCAGGATGCTGTTGGCCTTCTTGGCCACCTGAGCACACTGCTGGCTCATATTCAGCCGACTATCAACCAGTACTCCCAGGTCCTTCTCTGCCAGGCAGCTTTCCAACCACTCATCTGCCAGCCTGTAGCGCTGCTTGGGGTTGTTGTGCCCCAGGTGCAGGACCCGGCACTTGGCCTTGTTGAACTTCACACAGTTGGCCTCAGCCCATCGGTCCAGCCTATCCAGATCCTCCTGCAGAGCCTTCCTACCCTCGAGCAGACGGACACACGCACCTAACTTGGTGTCATCTGCAAACTTACTGAGGGTGCACTCGATCCCCTCATCCAGATCATCGATAAAGATATTGAAGAGGACTGGCCCCAGTACTGAGCCCTGGGGGACTCCACTAGTGACCGGCCTCCGACTGGATTTGACTCCATTCACCACAACTCTTTGGGCCCGGCTGTCCAGCCAGTTTTTAACCCAACGAAGCGTACGCCAGTCCAAGCCACGAGCAGCCAGATTCTTGAGGAGAATGTTGTGGGAAGCGGTGTCAAAATTTAGTTATTCTAAAACATGAATGAAAGAGCAAGGAGATGATTTTCAAAAATTAATAACAAGATCTAAGCAGACAACCTGGATTTAATTCCCATATGACTTTTTTGAATATTCATTTATTCTCTTCTAGTATTCCAGGTCTTTTATCATTTTTCTGTTTCTCTCTTGTTGCATTCCACTTAGTCTCATAGTATTCCTCTTTCCAACTTCTCCCTTTAAGAGTTTCCTTTTAATTCCCCAATTCTCACTTCATTTTCACCATCTTCTTACTGTGTGATTTTCCATTCATATGGTATATGTAGCCTTTTGCTTTTTGAAGATTTGTGCCTGGATCTTACGTTATCCTTTCCAAGAAGGTTTTTTCTTCCTTTTATATCTTTTCTGTTCCCTTTGCTGCCTCACCCCTACAATCAACTTTTCATTTCTTACACTTCTCTCTTTTTCAAGACTCCTGCTGTATGTTTTATTTGACTAGCTTCAAACTAGTGGGTCTAAAACCTCCCAGGAAACCAACCAAAAGACCATTTAGATATCTAAGTATATGAGTATATATCTGAAATATCATCTAATTTGAAGTAGACTGGAATCAAACTGATGGTTATAGTATGGCAAGAACAAAATATACTGAAATACTATGTAAAATGTAGCTCTTCCTGTGAGATTTTTATATGCAGTTTCTACCTTTTGGAGCTGCAAAATTAACCTGCACCACAGCTTGAATTCCAAAATACTGTGAAAGGGCTACCGATCTTTTTAATGAACCTCTCAGAAGATTCCACTGTTATACTCTATTTGTTTTTAAGTATATGCAAAAAGATTTCTGAGATTAAATTTCTTAGTGTGCCATCATATAGATGTGTACATTATATCAAGTCCCTGAGCTGCCTAAGAATGTGCACAGTGCAGGACTAGGCTGGATACAAGAAAGCAATATAGTGTGTTAGAAAAAGCTTTCTCACAGTAGTCCAGAATAGCTCAGAGACATGGAGGGAATTAAAGTAGCAACTTCTCAGAAGATGATTTCCTCACCATCTGCAAAACTTTATCCGAAATTTCTTATACCTTTCCAATTGCATAATAGAATAAATAACTTCAAAATATTTTTTTTCAGACTAACAGAACATGATATTTTAAGGAGACTCATAGTTTTAAATGTGATACTATACAAGTGCTCCCCTCATATATGCTCACTGCACAACTTCTAAGAATCAAGTTCTTTCAGATTGTCTCAAGTTTACGTATAAAACTGCTGATAGCTTCAAAAATATTTGCATTTTAGGACAGAAGAATTCTGTAATCATGACATTTGTCACATGTACTCACAGCTCTTACACACCAAATTATCTACATGCTCCATTTGACATGTATCCAGGACACATTAAGTACTCCAAAGAAGTACTCCAGTGACAGAGCATGAAAAGTGCAAGACCAAACAAATAACGCAATTCTCTGAAATAAGTCTTGTTCTTGTAAAAATAAAATCATTAAAAATTAAACAAATAGGCATTAAATTTCTCAAGAAAGTGCCTGCAGTATGTCAGCTGAGGTGAAAATTGCCATGATCTTACAATGCCCACCAATAAAAAAATAAAAATAAAAAAAAAATCTAATATATCTTATAAATCATATAAGATTATATGATTGAGTATATAATCTCTTATAAATCATTTTCTTAATCACTGAAAGGCTGTGAGCAGGTCTGGATGCATGAAGTTGTGGACTTAAGAGTACATTTTGTGTTGGGAAGTTAAAAAAACTGTCACAATACTAGAAGCAGGAACGCATTTTGTTGAATAATTCACTTACTGTGTTACTGCAGGTTTTCACAGATGACATTTATACACCGTTTCGATTTAGCAGAAATTTAAGATTTATCAATGCCTTTATGGTAAATCACAAATTAGATTGTCCGATTTTTTCTTTATCAGTTCTTAATCATCAGTTAATCATTAACCTATTTAACACAGTAATTCTATAGTGTTTTCTGCAATCAAAACATTGATTTAGTTAAAGATTTGTAAATGGCAAGGTTCACAGAAGACTTATTTGTATTTGTGACCAAAATTGCTTTAAGGATTATATTTCCACCAAATTTATTTCAAGTTTTCATTGGAATGTAATAGAGCCCATTTATGCCTGCAAACAAGAAACAGCATCAGATTTTTCCAAACTAGGAAAGGGTTTGGACTGTGCAGCTGCATGTACATTAGAATTTTTCTTCATCGCTTGCAAAAAACGTCCTCTCCTACTTGTTCTATCATTTAGAAGCAGCCTCTAAATTGTGGTCAATGGTTCTATGTCTGGGTGGAGGCCGGTCACAAGTGGTGTCCCTCAGGGGTCGGTCTTGGGACCGGTGCTCTTCAACATCTTTATCAATGACATAGACAATGGAATCAAGTGCACCCTCGGCAAGTTTGCAGATGACACCAAGCTGTGCGGTGCAGTCGATACAATAGATGGAAGGGATGCCATCCAGAGGGACCTGAACAGGCTGGAGAATTGGACCTATGAGAACCTAATGAGGTTCAACAAGGCCAAGTGCAAGGTGTTGCACTTGGGCTGGGGCAATCTCAGGTATTTATATAGACTGAGAGAAGAAGAACTTGAGAGCAGCCCTGCGGAGAAGGACTTGATGGTCCTGATGGACAAGAAGCTGGACATGAGCCAGCAGTGTGTGCTTGCAGCCCGGAAGGCCAACTATATCCTGGACTGCATTAAAAAAGGGGTGGCCAACAGGGATAGGGAGGTGATTTTCTCCCTCTACTCTGCTCTTGTGAGATCCCACCTGGAATACTGCATGCAGGCCTGAGGCCCCCAGCACAAGAAGGATGTGGAGCTCTTGGGATGGGTCCAGAAGAGGGCCATTAAGATGATCAGAGGGCTGGAGCACCTCTCCTCTGAAGAAAGGTTGAGGGAACAGGGTTTGTTTAGCTTGGAGAAGAGAAGGCTCTGGGGAGACCTCATTGCAGCCTCCCAATACTTGAAAGGAGAGTATAAACAGGAGGGGGACTGCCTGTTTACATGTGATGATAGTGATAGAAGGGGGAATGGTTTTAAACTAAGACGGGAGATTTAGGTTAGATATTAGGAGAAAGTTTTTCACTCGGAGGGTGGTGAGGCACTGGAACGGGTGGCCCAGAGAGGTTGTGGATGCTCCATCCCTGGAGGCATTCAAGGCCAGGCTGGATGTGGCTCTGAGCAGCCTGCTCAGAGGGCTCTGGGCCCACTGCCAGAGCAGTGCGGTTGAAACTATACCATTCTGTGATTCTATGATTGATTCTAAATATTTTTCTTTTCCCAGTTACTGGACCTCTGTATGCCAGTAGGTAAATGTGAATCTGTGGCCAAAAGATAATTACAGTTAAGATCCATCTTTCTGTTTATCATCCTAATTTCCTTGCAGAACTGCATTTGTAAAGTTTGTTGGTTGTTTTCTAAATGTATTTTATGGAAATACTTGAGAACTCATTCAGTCAATGTGGATTTTCTCTCCTGTGTAAACAACCTTAAACGAAAGGTCACCAAAATAAACCAAAAAGTACGGGGAATTGTAAATTTCCTGCGGCAGAAGACTGTTCCTGGACACAGGAAGCAAAATTGAAACTGAGCTATCACAAAATACAGTTGCTGTTATTAAGACAAATGCTAAAACCATTGGAAGTTGCATTGGAAGCTGAAAAATGATAGATGGAGTTCTAGGCATTATCTTCATGTAAGGCAGATTTGGCAGGCAGTCTATGTTTACTTGAAGTGTGATATATAATTTAATTGTGGTGGTGTTTCTTACTAAGAATAAAAATAAAGAACAATCAGAATAATTGCCTGTTAATTGAGCTGTCATATATCTAACGGAAGACATTCGTTTGCTTAGTTTTAAGTGCAAGCATCTCTGCAAGCACAATTTTGGGCATATGTCTGCTGTGGAATACTGTGGAATACGTGGAAAAATATGACAATGCTAGGAATAAAAATACAGTTTATCATCCATGAAATCTGAAGTACAGGGAGAAAAAACATAAAAGAAGATTGATCTTACCAAAACAAACAAACAAACAAAAAATATTAATGAATATTAATTCATTAAAAATATTAATGAATATTAATTCAAATATTCAAAATAAATTCAATAATTCAAAAATTCAAAAAAATATTAATGAATATTAATTCAAATAATCTCTGAATATTATTTATTTATTTATTTATTTATTTACACACCATTGTCATTTAAATGATTATATGTCTTGCATCAAACATTTTGTGTAAAGGTTGCTGTTTACCTATTCATTCTCTACTGAAGGTATATGCCATCTTCACAATATGGATGTCATTAAAGGTAGAGAATATTCACAAATTATAATTTATCTTGATATTGTTTAAATGTTCACCATCTGTTGCTGCAGGTAATACATATTTTCCTGTTTTGTAAGGTATCTTCCAAGATTAGTGACATGCATGTTTTCAGGAACAAGATCAAACAATGTGTGGTTTATGTGGAAAGCAGTGTCTCTCAGTGAGGAATAGTAATAATACAGCCTTGTATGAATGTAATGAAATTCTACATCAAAGTCTTTTGAAAGTTTGACTTTGCATTGTAATTAGAAAAAAATACAAAATTGTTTTTAATTGTATGGCAAAGAATAGAATGCCAAACATATGCACATTTTTGATTTTAAAGTAGAGTATTTTAAATTTCTTTAGGTAATTCCACCTCTAAATAGAAGAAATTCACAATCAGTCCCTAAGTTTCAATAGGAGGTGACACAGCAAAGTAAACTTAAAACACAAATTAATATTATAAATTACAAGGCACAAAATAGAAGTAAACTTAAAACACAAATTAATATTATAAATTACAAGGCACAAAATAGACAGCTCTGTCTTTTTTTTTTTCTTTTTTTTTTTTCCCTCCCTTTACTTGCATTTCCATCATGTCTTGATGAAGGCCCTTATGACTTCGGCTTCACTAAGTTTCATTTGAAAACAATATAAGAAGCTGAAAAAAAAATCTCTCTCTCTCTCTCTATATATATATTTATTTATTTATTATTTTTTTTAGGAGGTTTGCTTGCATTTCTTCCCAGGAAGAGACACTTCTAGATTATGAAATACTTCTCCAGGTAACTAGGAACTAAATATTCTTAATCTATGACAACATTTACTAACCAATTCTCCAAGGAGCTGTCTTGTTTTCATTATCATATAATTCATTATATTCCTTTCTTTCTTTTTCTCTTTCTTTCTTTCTTTCTTTCTTTCTTTCTCTTTCTTTCTTTCTTTCTTTCTTTCTTTCTTTCTTTCTTTCTTTTCTTCTTTCTTTCTCTTTCTTTCTTTCTCTCTTTCTTTCTCTCTCTCTCTTTCTCTCTCTCTCTCTCTCTCTCTTTCTCTTTCTCTTTCTCTTTCTCTTTCTTTCTCTTTCTCTTTCTCTCTCCCTTTCTCCCTTTCTCCCTTTCTTTCTCTCTTTCTTTCTTTCTTTCTCTCTTTCCCTCTCTCTTTCTCTCTTTCTTTTTCTTTATTGTGCGAAAATATTTGATTTGTGTATGTGCCTCTAAAGAATGAGGCAAAGACGATGTAAGTTTAAAGCCTGTCCCAGTAGGAGTTTAAGCTAAATGTGTGGTTCATGTAGATAAATAGTTCCCTTTCAGGTTATTCATTCACATTGCTAAATTTATTCTCTTTGGACTGTTGTGTTAATGGTAGCTTCAGAATTAAGACACAAATAAACTAATTTAATTTTTCATTATAATTATTAATTACTATGCAGTTAATTTATTGACAGTTAATTCAGTTAATTTGAGTTAAGAGAAAAAATTCTTAAAATAAAGCTGCAAAGATTGGCAATCCTTATTTTTAAATATTTTTTTATAAATTATTGTTTAATACGTCATTTAAAGGAAACTATATAAAAATAAATTGCATTCTTTTTCATTTTAATTGCTTTGAATTGATTTGATCTAGCATCCTCACATTATTTTAAGAATGTGGTATTTTTGGTAGAAGTCTGTCACTGAAAACCCATGGATATATTTTTTTTTTTTCTAAATTACTTTCATGTTGGTAAGAGCAGATGACAAATTCAATTATACCTGAGGTACAAGATGTAAGACTGAATTTCTCTGTAACGTACCCTTGCAAAGGAGTAAGAAGAATTTATCTTTTATACAACCTAGTAATTTAGTCCCCCAAATTTGACAATACAATACCAGAACATTCTTAGCTCACACTGAAATCAATAGACACAGAAGATTGGTATCATTTAGTCCTATTTAACATCCATCATCCCATATGTCATTGGTTCTGATTCCAAATCAGGTCATGAAGAAGTTCATGTGAGTAATGGAAGTTTTATTTTCCAATTCTTATTTACTACTAAGTTTCTGTATTTTAGTCCGTGGTAGTTCAACACAGACTTTAGGGGTCTGGGAGTCCATGCCACTAAGTTATGGAACCACATATACGACTGCTCCCTCTCCTTCTTGATCCATGAATCATATTTCTACCTCCACACTTGTAAAACTGGTACTACCTTCTACATAATTGCAGTTTTTCTTAATTAATTGCACTCTGATATCTATGTGACAATGTCAGTTTGAACCCACTCAACCTGAAGTGGTATTTTGTTAAAAATACCTGGGAACACTCATTTTGTAAGGCAAAAACAAGTTAAATTTCTATGCCCAGAGTGATTATTTTTTTTATGGCTGTGATCCTAGTCTCGCAGGGCCATCACACTCAAGATAGCAATCTTCATTTGATCATAGGAAAAAGCAGGGATTTCAAACACGCCTTTGCATTTTGTGCTTTTGTTAAGCTTATGCATCCCTCATGCATATTGGACTTGCTCTTCTGAATGACACCTGTATTTCAGAACTTTGACTTCCAAGTTAAGCAGAAAGTCATCCATCTTGTGCTGGACTAAATGAATTAAACAAGTGATCAAAAGATGGCTTTGGCAGGATAGAAGTAATGTAGTTTAAGGTCTAAACAGTTGTGTTATCCCTTCTCTAGATATTTGTGGAATAAAATGGAATAAATATGGAATAAATGGAATGTTATATTCCATGGAATAAATATGAACGTTATATATATCCAATTTAATGTATTAATAATTTATATTATTTTTTAATTAATAATTTATATTATGCAAAAAATATTGTGTATTAGTGGACAAATCAAAGGACATAGTGGACAAAATCAAGGACTATTTTTACTCCATTAACTGAATATCAATCTTTACTTAAAAAAAAAATAAAAGCAATACCACATTAAAAGTAACAAAAACAAAAATAAAAGAAACCTAAACAGACTTTCATTAAAGATCTGAACATGAAATGTTGTTTATTTTGTATATCTATAAGTTACATGAGTAAGGAACAGACCAGAATTAAATGTCTATTCTTTACTTTTTGTAATACATTTTTAGTAAAATGTTGAAAATACCATACTACGTACTTCACATTGTCAAGAAAATCATGACATTTTATTGACTACAATAGGTCAAAGGTCAAGGCCAGAGCCATGATCAAGTTACTACAGTTGAACAGCTGCATATTAGCTGAGATTCAATGATGTTGTGTGTGCTGGTATCAGCATTTTAATTTAAATTAATTAAGCTTTATTTTTGTCTGGGTAATGTTGAATCCTTTTACATTTGCTGCACTTTTTGATTCTACGTAGATATGTTTATTATGTCTGTTAAACTATAGTAACTTGATTGTCTGATGACATGCTATAACATAAGGCGGAAGCTATATAATACTTTTAAAATGTTGTGAAAAAATATAAAATAATAACCTTAAAAATCAGATTGACTTGACTGACAGGGTTCATTGTACTCTGGATTCACAAGACTTACCCCTTACATTTGTACTTTCTACTTTCTAATCACTTCTGAATTTGTCTCCCACCCTGTTCATCCCAGCCCCTCTAACTATTATTCATTCTTTGTTTGTTAATCTGTTCTCTTAAATATAGTTGAATATATTCTACCCCTTCAGCCTCATTGGATCTTCTCTCCACCTAGCTTGGCTGCGCTAATAAATTTTGTTGCATAAAAAGGAAGGATTCAATAATGTAAAAGCATAAAGTAGAACTAGCAGAAAGAGAAGTAGGGTTGTGTGAACTTTTATAACTCTACAGTTTACTTCACTGAATGATTTTATGTCCCTGATTGTTTCAAATGAAACAGCTGCTGTTAGTTGAATTGCACTTGTAGAAACTAAGCATAGCTTTTCACGGAGACATGAGAGAGGAATTCCAGGAGATAAGGAAGTAGAGAATGCCTGAGAAATGCTTTGATTTGCTTTAAAGATATCAAGTGCACAGAATGCAATCTGGTGAGGTTTAAATATTTCTTATAAATTTTTATCTAATTTTCAACACATATCAGTTAACAGTTAATGGAATTTTTCTCTTAGGACACCCATCCCTTTGAGGCCAGGTCTTCTGGAAAGGAAGTCAGGTCAAACATACACAACAGTAAAGGAAAATATGACAGCAGGAGAGACTAGTTTCTAATGGGGGGCACTTAATTGAGAGAAAAATAAAATACTGCTGAACAACTTACTATATGAGAATCCTAATGTATAAACAAACCTAACAGACTCACATTTCACCCCAAAAGAAATCCCATTAAAGTTCTGGTTAAAGTTCTGGTTAAAGATCATTAACTTCATAATACGTAAGTCATTAAGTGACTGACATTTAACATCAGCAGTATTTAAGTGCATAATGATTGACACCATTATAGAAGGCAGAGGAAGAAAGAGTTATATTAATGCATGAATGGACATTTGGGTTGTCCAATGGGATGTTCTTGGCAGAACTGTCTGTACCAAAATTCATACATGAAAGACACCAAATCTGAGAAACAAATTGAAGGCACTAATGCAAAACTGCATACTTCTTCTTCATATTTATTACTGCTGAACTTTCTATTTCATTACCATTACTGAAAACAAGTCATTAATCTATTTAGTAGTGAGACACCAGACTGTCAGTCTGCGTTCAGTCTAAAGAAATCTGCAGCTTCATCAAAACTCTTTAAAGTATGTGTATAGATATCTGTAAAATAGAATAGTTTAAATAAGATACTTATGCCTTAATTCTCAATTAATAAAGTATTCCCTGCTTCCTTAAGAAATTTTAATTTTAGCAAATTATTTTAAATTTTGCCTGTTGTCATTCCATTTTCCAATCTTTATTGGTTCAAAGACATGAAGGTAATAAGTATGTTACATTCTTCAGAATGTTTCCTCTGAAGTAAAGCAAACCAGCAAACAAACATAGCCCCCTTCTACCTCCCTGTGCCTGCCCTCCCCTCCCCCCACCCCAAAAAATGAAAAAAAAAATAATAAAAAAAAGAGAGGGAGAAGCCCTGCAACATAGATATTTCATTGCCACAGAAAAAAAAAAAAAATGTTTTTAAGATCCTTTTGTACATAGAACATGGATTAAGGATGTTGACATGGTAACTCCAAGATATATTTACTTTTCTTAAAGGACATAATAGAAAAAATATACTGTGACTGTCTTTAAAGTCAAGTGAATGGATAGCTCACCACTGCTTTTGCTTACTGTTTTAAGAAGAAGCACACAACCTTCAGCACGCTCTACTAAGAGATTGATAGCAGTTCATATGAATGTCAGTTAAGATGAATACAAGTTCTGACTGTGAATTCCAAAAATAAGAAATAAAGTCAAATTATTGCGTGATAACCTGCAAGATGTCTCATTCATACCATGAGTTGTTTTGTTTTGTTTTGTTTTTAATATCTTATTTAAAACAAAATAAACACAAAAACAAGTGGTATAAAACATGAAATTATTTTCATTAAATAAACATCAGTGAAACTACCTTAATGAAGATTTTTTCTTGGATGAGATAATTCTGTAAGGCACCTTGTGATCAGGACAAGCATGTAAGAGACTTTATCAGCTAATATTGAAGCTTTCTGGAAATTACAAGTAATTCAAATATTAAGAAAATACAAATATATAGTTAAAGCTTTCATATTAACGCTAATATCTCTGATCATAATATAAAGTGAAAAGTGCTATTGCAGGTAGCAAAATAAAATTTTATAACATATGCAATTTTTCCTTAATTGTTCTTGTTTGTTTATATGTCTTATAAAAATTTTAAAGCAAAATAGCTTATTTCAGTAGGAATACAAATTCTTGTTAGATCAAATGGAAACATAAACAGCATTATCTAAAGAAAGCATCACCAGGTTTCCTATTTTTCATCTTTTTTTCTTAGCTTGAAGCTGTAAGAATTCCTACAGCTGTTGTAAAAACTGAGACAACAAAACAATAATAAAATACAAATTTTATTCTCCCAACTTTTCAGTTATTTACTTATCGACTATTATAAAAATAATAATAAGAAAAAGTAGTGTCTACTTTGTCAATTTTTTGTATTGATCCAGCTTTTGTAAAAGAGGAAGTTCATTCAGCAAACCAAAACTTTCCACATAAGCTTGCTTCTTCTTACAAACTGTGAAAGAAATAGCCACTTTTAAAGAGTGGTTTACTTCAGGTTTTGGACCTCTACTTTAGCATTAAATGAAGTGTGCCTTGGAAATGTTCATTTCTTTCAGCTTTTTGGAAAGAGAACCTAAGATGGTCTGTTGTCAAAAATGAGGTAAAATGAATCCCACCCAGACTTTTTATTATTTGAAAGGGTTCTATCAGCTGGTGAAAAATATCAAACTGTGTGATGCTAGAATATTTTTGTAGCATTTGGAAAGAATTTTTAACACTCAAAACAGTTCCATCTTCTCTGCTTTTACTATCACTACTGCATGTATTATTTCATAACAGCTACTCCTTAATTTTATTCCCCTTGTTACTGATATTTGACAGATGACTTTTAGTCAACCCAAGGGAAAAGGGGAAAGAGTTGATCAAGAAATCAGTTCTTATTTGCATGGTGATCTTGACCTAGTCTGAAAATATAATTCTAAACATGATATTATCAGAGTATCCAGAGTTTATGCCAAGATTTAATGTCCATACTGATTATTTAGCTATTAGTTGCTATTAGTGCACTTGATCACAGTGTGAAGTAGTATCTGGGAACAGATGGAGTTACTGTTTTATGTATCCAGATGTCTGTGGAGAACCTGGACAAATGTTATTAGCTAGTTGTTTATCCTACTAGCATCTTCTTTTTTTGAATGACATATGATTTGGCCTAGGAATACTCAACCAAACAAGTAGCTCATATTTCCAGGCCCTGGGGATAGAATAGCTAATGATGATAAGATAGCAGTTTATGTGACCCTGGAAAGTAGACCACCACGGATGAGTAGATACTCATCAGGCTCCTACTGCTAATATGTCAACATAGCTGACCACTACAAATTTTCTGATGGATTCGTTTGCTGCTCTGAAAAAATCTTTTGACATCCTGCATAGTAGAGACAGTACTACACAACATATTTCTGTAATACAGGAAAGAATTTTAAGCTAATGTATATTATTACAGCTGCTCTGAAAAGTTTCTGCCTAGAAACTTTTTGGAGTGGAGGAGTAGGGTAAAGGCAGAGTATGGAAGGGGTTAGGAATATGCACCACTAAACGACAATAATGGGTGTTTTAGAGCTCTGTACCTTTAATTATAATAACTTACATTTCTCTCAATTCCTTTTTCCTTTATCAGTTTCCTATCATCCACTATTGAAGCAGATGAATATTTAATTATAAACCTATGTACTCAGGAGAAGTATAGATAAAGATAGAAACCTTTCAATTAGTCATTCACTGTTTCCTTGACACTGAAATATTGTTTCCTGCAGTGTCTTTGTCCAGACAAATTTTAAGTGCCCTACATGCTTTGGCCTCCATACTTTTCTTAGCAGGCATTTTGACAACATAATCACACCTCAATGTCAGAAAGTTTATACAGACATTCAAATGAACTATCCCTCCTTAGCTTTAATTCCTACCATCTTATACCCTGATACCACCATAAGTAATTCCTGCTCTGTTGGTGTATGTACCCTCCAAAGGCTTTAGATGACAATATCTCCTCTTTTAGCTGAAAATCTAATTATGTGTGTAATGCTCAAGCAAATGAATTGCTGCTTAATCCCTGAACTTAATTTTTCTTGGAACTCAGTATTTCTGCAGCCATGTCTGCATTAGCTGTTGGAATGACACCATAGGAATTAACATGTACAACAAAACAATATAGATATTCACAATATATTTGTCGTCAAGCAACACTTCAGAATGACTCTGGTCATGCAGACTTGAAACCCATGAGTTTAAATCCATCTTCCTGTCCAGAATTTGGTAAAAGTAACCAGCACAGTTGTGTGTTCTAATGTCTGCTATACAAACCAAAGAGCATTAAGCGAGGATGACTGAGATATCCTTTTCAAAGTACACTCCTATCTAATCTAAGACAGCGATGTAGATACAGCCCATTCCAAAGCACCTAAATTTGAATTCAAATCATGACTGAAACAGAAATACATGTCACAAATTAGATGGCACATCTACTTTATGACTTATTATCTCTGCAGCTCAAAGTGCCCTTGTCACAATTCAGTATGGCCACTGGAAAGGCCAAATTCCAATTGAAATTGCTATTCCCTATCCCATGGGCTTTTTCATTTCACTGTTTTGCAAGATTTCATTTTTATTTAGTACCCTTGCTATAGGTTACATATTCTCAAATGTATTAAGTTACATCTTCTTTGATCTGAATCTTATATAAATGCTAGTTTTCTAGTAATGGTAAGGATAATTAGCCACTGAAACAATATACCTAGGGTTGTGATAAATTCTCTAAAATGTGAAGTTTTTAAATTGAGATTTGATTTATATTTCAAATAGAGGTCCTTGCACATCCTGAAGTTATGGGTTTGATGCAGAAATCACTTAAAATTCTATGGCTTGTACTGTGCAGGAGGTCAGACTACATGATTATTATAGTTCCAGCTGGTCTTAAAACTTATGGAACTGTGAAACATTTTGGTATTTTATGTGTATATTACTAATTCTCTATCTCTTTCTGTATTATTTCTCTTTCCTTGGAGGTTTCCATAACACCTCCCAAATGAATTTAGAATTATCTTGAAATTTCATTTATATGCTGTAAATTCAGCTGAATACATTGTCATTTGTCAGTGTACTGTTTGTGGTCCTTCAGCAAGTTTTCATTTTCTGTGACAGTGTTCATATCCATGCCAATTTGAATTAATTTTGTGAGTAGAATTTCATTTGACACTATATCAAATGTTTTAATAAAAACTGGATATATTACATCTACTTCATTCTCCTCGTCAACTGGTTTTGTCACTTTATCAAAACAAAGTATTCATGTTTGTCTAGAATGATTTGTTCTTTGTAAAGTTGCTTCTAATACTGATTGTGCTAAAGGGAGTTATACATGTTTCTTTACAAAGTGAAGCCTCTAAAAATATAAAATAAGATGAACCTCACCCTAATTTGTAAATTTGCAATATATTCATACTTTTTTCCTACTCACCTCCCACAGCTGACACATGCAATATTTCTCTGAGTTCCTAAAATATTCAGTAATGGTCACTGTCCATAAAAATTGTCAGAGGTTTACCTTGATTCAGTTTGTGTAAAAAGGTAGTGTGAGTAGCACATACATTGTAACAAGGTAGTAGTGTATTACATACATTTTCTTTCAGATTGTGGCACAACAGAATCATGGAACTAATGCTGAATATAGCTGCCTTATGAGAATATTTTCAGACACAAACTCCACCTCTCATACCCCTGAATTCACAATAAACCAGAGGTCTGGACTTTCCCAGGTTGTCTGACTATCCCTGAATCTCCGCAACTGACTGTATGAAAGATCATTCTCATCTCTCTCTGCCTTGTTTGCTTAGTTCCCTCAGTTGCTTCTGTGAGATTTGTTGGTAATGTATCTAACCTCCTTCAGGGACTGTCCCTTCAACAGTCTGTGCAGCATCATACATAAAAAATACCCAAGTAAACTAGTGAACTGAGCTTTCATTTTCTATTTTTATTTATAGAAGAGCATTCAAAATAAGAATCTGCCATGTGCTGAGTTTTTAAGCCTTTAATAGTCTGGACAGAATATGGGAAATCATCTTTCTTAAATATATTTTTTTTCTCAGTTTGTACCTATTTCAGTAAATCTATGACCATACATAGGCACCATTCCAGATAAAGGATAAGGTGCTATTTTGTACATCACAAGAGCTTACCAGGTTCAGATCTGTAAATATCCAGGTGAATATTCACTTTGGCTGGATTTTGTTCTTGTTAATAGCAGTAGGAATATTCTATTGATTTAAAGGATTGCTCTGGTTTTGGCTGAGATATGATTAATTTTCTTCATAGTAGTAGCTGCTATGGTGCTGTGTTTTGGATTTAAGATGAGAATAATGCTGATAACAGATTGATGTTTCAGTTGTTGCAGAGCAGATCTGGAAGCTGGGAGGGAACAGAACCAGGACAGTTGACCTAAACTGGCCAAAGGGATATTCCATACCATATGACATCACGCTGAACAATAAATTGGGGTGAATTGGCTGGGAGGGCTGAAGTTGCTCAGGTATGGGATGGGCATCTGTGGTGGTTTGACCTCGCTAGGCAGCTGAACTCCACCACAACCGCCCTCTCACTCCCCCTCCTCCTCAGAGGAGGGGAAGAAGTAAAGGAAAGAACAACTCACAGGTTGAGATAAGGATAATTTAATTAAAAGGAAAAATAATTATTAAGGAAAGATTAATATTAATTAAAAAAAATTAACTAAAGGGAAAAAAGGGAAAGGGGAAAAGGGAGAGGAAAAGGGGAAAGAAAAAAAAAAAATGAAGGCTGCGTGGAAGTGCAGAGGAAAGAAATTACTCTCTACTTCCCACAAATGAGCAATGCTTGACCATGTCCTTGAAGCAGGGCCTTGACACGCACAGGAGGACAGACATTTTCACAACTAGAGCCCACCCCTCCCCTCTTTGTACTTTTTCCACCTTTTATTGCTGAGTGTGACATCATATGGTATGGAATATCCCTTTGGTTGTTTTAGGTCAGCTGCCCTGGTGATGTTCCTTTCTCACTTTTTGCCTACCCCCAGCCTGCTGACTCTGGGAGGGTTAGAGAGAGTCCTGAACTGGCTGAACCAGAGAACCAACCCATTCTGGTATCAGTCACCCCTATACACAATAAAACACAGTGGAAGCAAAAGTCAGCTCACTTAGTAAGGGAAGAAACTTCTACTAAGAAGAGGAAAGAAGAAGACGTGAACAAGGAACCATCATGAGATCAGGAGGAGGAATAGGCAGATCTCATAAGTGTGGCAGTAACTACTCAATCCCTATCCCTGAGTGAGAGACAAAGGGAAGGGAAGGGAAGGGAAGGGAAGGGAAGGGAAGGGAAGGGAAGGGAAGGGAAGGGAAGGGAAGGGAAGGGAAGGGAAGGGAAGGGAAGGGAAGGGAAGGGAAGGGAAGGGAAGGGAAGGGAAGGGAAGGGAAGGGAAGGGAAGGGAAGGGAAGGGAAGGGAAGGGAAGGGAAGGGAAGGGAAGGGAAGGGAAGGGAAGGGAAGGGAAGGGAAGGGAAGGGAAGGGAAGGGAAAGGAAGGGATCCATCCTTTTTTTAAGACTCCTTTAAGTACTGAAAGGCTGTAATGAGTTATCCCCAGAGCTTTCTCTTCTCTGGGCTCAACATGCCCAGGTCTCTCAACTTTTTTTTTTTTTTTTCATAGGAGAGGTGCTCCAACTTTCTTATCATCTTTGTGGACCTCCTCTAGACTTGCTCTAACAGGTCCACATCTTTCTTGATGGAATCATAGAATCCACTTGTATGGACCAGTATCTCATCTATAAGTAAGAGTATATTCTCTCAAGAGAGAGGATACAGTGGGTATGCACCATGTGCCACCCTGTGTTTTTACCTGTGTAACCATTGAGAGGATATGAGGAAGTGGGATGGAAAATCTACCTCAAATATGGACATATGGAGAAACAATCACAAAAGGGCATTCTTCCAGGAAAATTGATGCTCCAGTTTCCAGTGGACAGTTCTCCAGACAGAGCAGAAGGACGGATCTTACTTCTGAACTTAACAAAGGGACTTCTGATTTGCATTTACAAGAAATGAGTAACAAATGCTATAACCAAGACTAGAGGGATCCTGCCTCCAGCCAGGAAGAAGTGAGGGACAACCAAGTTTATTGGACTGTGGGGAGTAGATGGCCTGGCACATCAGACCCACAGAAGAGGTCTAGTGGACACTGGTGCACAGTGTACCCTAATGTCATCAAGCTATAAAGGGGCACACCCCATTTGTATTTCTGGAGTGACAAGGGGATCTCAACAGTTAAATCTATTAGAGGCCAAAGAAAGCCTAGCTGTGAATGAGCAGCAAAAGCACCCCATTGTAACTGGCCCAGAGGCCCTGTGCATCCTTGGCATAGACTACATCAGGAGAAGATATTTCAAGGACCCAAAAGAATACTGATGGGCTTTTGGTATACCTGCCTTGGAAACAGAGGAAAATCAAGAGCTGTCTACCTTCTCTGGTCTCTCAAATGACCCTTCTGTTGTGGGGTTGCTGAGGGTCAAAGAACAGCACATGCTAATTGCTACCACAACAGTGCACCAGCTGCAGTATTACAACAGCCAAGACTCCCTGACTGCCACCCAAAAGCTGTTTCATTGACTGGAGAGCCATGGAGTTATCAGCAAGATTCACTCACCCATACAGCCAGTATGAAAGTCAGATGGAGTGTGGAAGCTAACAATGAATTATTGTGGCCACAAGTTTTACCTTTTCTTCTGATTCTCTTCCTCATCCCACTGTGAGCAAATAGCTGTGTGGTGCTTAGCTGCCTGCCAGGCTAAACTACAACAGGTTTGCAAGAACAGACCTCATTTTAATATAATTTAATGTTAAAGGAAAATGTTTTCTTACTTAGAGACTTTAGAGAGGTTCAGTGAGATAAGTGAGTTTCACTAGGATAATGAAGGCAATTAGCTATAATTTAACTATGAGATGTTGGTTCCCAACACTGTAGGCATCTGTAGCGTATGAGAATGGCCACCTGCACCCTACACTGTAGCCCTAAAATTGAGGGTCAGTGTGTGCATGTGGAAGGACTATTCCCAGTGTGCATAGTGAGTTTCGTGAGAGGATGTGAGCACTTCTAAACTGGTGAAACTTCAAGGGAAAAATATAAAAATAAAAAGGATGCCATTTGTACCCATGAGTAAGCATGCAGGCTAAAGTTTATGAGAAAGAACATAGCTTGCAGCTTCCTTGATTTCATTTGATGTTGGGATCTGCTTTTTCAGTTCTTTTTTTAAAGTAGTGTGGGTTTCAGTTTGATATGAAGACTGAGCAGAGAGAAACTGCTATTTTTTTTTTTACTATCTTATAAATTCTTTTACTGAATTAGGTAAATAACCCTATCTTACTGTTTTATTTTTATGACTCTTACTTTCAGAACAGGATTTGATTTTATATAGAAACTATGTTTGTCATCTAGTTCTTCAGGGTCTTTTCTAATTAATTCCTTAAATAAGTCCTCCATCCTTCCAGAATCTATTTTTCAGAAAGCTTTCTCAGCAGAATTTTCCTTGGGGTGCAGTTTGATGACTTCCATATTAGATTTTTTTTCTGCAAAATCTTTCTTAGTAGAAGAATAGAGTCAGAAAGAGTCTGAAAGTTGCTATATTGTCAGAGTGCAAGCTCTTCTTCTAGGTCTACACTATGGAGTTACCTAAGAGATGACCAGCTAAAATGACCAAAGACTTAGAACTGTTTAATCCTCCTTTGGTACTGGAGTGCACAGCTGTATTGAGATGACCTAGTTATAGCATGCACTTTTGCCATTCCAGTTAAAATTTCATTCATAGGACTACTACAAGAATCCCAGATTAGATAAAATAGTTAGCTGAGAATGGCTGGAATCCTCTGTGCTCAAGTTAAATTATGTGTGACAAACTACATTTGTACTAAAATTTATGTGAATGAAAGGATAAGCTATAACATAGTCTGGAAAGGTATCTCATGGAGTGGAGTGTGTCCAAAGAAGGGCAATGAAGCTGATGGAGCTTCATTGCAAATGCAAATATAAATGCAAACATTATGAGGAATGGTTGAGGTAAATGGGGTTATTTAGCCTAAAGAGAAGGAGGCTCAGGGGACACCTTATTGCTCTCTACAACTACCTCAAAGGAGGTTGTAGCAGGGTTGGGGGTCGGTCTCTTCTCCCAAGCAATAAGCAATAGAAGACAAGAGGAAATGGCTTCAGGTTGCATCAGGGGAGGTTTAAGTTGAATATTAGGAAAAAAAGGTTTTTTTCTCTGAAAGGGTTGTGAAGCATTGGAACAAGATGCTCAGGGAAGCAATTGAGTCACCGTCCCTGAAGGTATTCAAAAGACATGTAGATGTAGTGCTTAACATTTGGACTTGATGATCTTAGAGGTCTTTTCCAAACTAAATGAGTCTACGATTTCATGATTCTATGACTTGAGCTGAAATGTTTCTTCATTGTGCAGATTTTTTTTTTTTTTCAGCAATAAGGTAGTATGAATAGAGTGGAGCATACAAGGATCCTGAGGTACTGTAGTATTGGCTAGACACCTAAATTTTGTTTCAAAGTGTTTTCTTCTGAGCTGTTTCAGATGCACAGCAATCAGTCCTCCAAAGAGATGTTTTTCTTTAAACCTCTGGGATTTCCGTACTTGTGTTGTGACTGCAGTCATGATTCAGAACTCTACTAGTCCTCTAGTGCAGAAGCCAGATCAAGTCAAGGTCACCAATATATTAGCTGGAGGAGCAAGGCAAAGAGCACAGTGAAGAGAGTAAGGAGGAGTAAAATAATTCACTTCCCTCTGCTCCCTCTACAATGCCAGTAGAAAAGGGCAAAAGAGAAGCTGTGAAAGAGTGACCACCTTCTTTAGTCAGCTCCCGGGGCAGAGTTGCCACGTACTGCCTATTTTCCCCATTCTCAATCCCTTGGTTTTGGCTAGCTGCAGGATTAGGAGCAAGACCCTTGAAACCAGAGCTTCTATTGGAAACAGAAGTTCCATGTGCTGGGGGTTTGTAGGACGGGACCTGTAATTTGCTCAATTATTAGCATAAAGAAAACCAAAGGGGACCTGAATAACAGCAATTCTTAACCAAGCACATTTGCACTTCATGTGAAACCCTGTATGATTTATTAGGATCACACCCCCTCCTTCTCCGGGATCTAAACCAATTTGTGTAGCTTAAATCAAGTATTAAATGTATAACTAGGAGATAAAATCACAAACCCAGATCTAATTGGTATAACTTAAATTAAGTTTTACATTTATTGCTTGGAGATAAAATTTGGATAGAATAACTATTACAACAGAATTAAGGAAAAGAAAATAGATATAGTGGGGTACCTAAATTAACTTTTATTTAAAACACATGTCTGATAGAGGCAGGAGTCTGCAGAAAACATCTGATACTAGTGCACTGTAATCCCCATTTACCAGAGCAACACCATTCTGGGTTGTGGGGAGAAAATATTAAATCTTAAATATGATACTGATTTGGGAAAAATATATAAAGACATAGGAAGTTCATTTGACAATGCATGCAGTTTATATGTACAGAACACTACAAGAATTAGACTCCCAAGATTTTTTTAACAGAAATTTTAATAAAGGTTTAAAAGATGCAGTCTAATAGAAGCAAAACAGCAGGGAGAGATAAGCTGATAAACAAAAATGCTTCGAAGAATATGAATATTTGAGGAGACAAAGAACAAAGAAAGTAAAACTAGAAATTCCAACTTGAAACACTGTAGCTTGTTTTCACTTCCAGTATAATAGACATGGTGTTGCATTTTTCATGTTCTCATTCTCAATACATCCCTTCTACCTCCTTATACAACTTTATAGTAGGAAATATTAGGAATATTGTTTTTCTACCACATATTCTTGCTGAAGAATTCAACAATTTTAATCAATAGAGATGATTTGTTATTTTGTGATTTAGGGAATAATTTAGGTTGGTAGGGACTTCTGGACACCAAATGGTGTAATGGTGACTGAAAGCAAGACTTTGGAGTTAAATGATGTTCCTTAGAGCCTTGTGCAGTCAAGTTTTTAATCTGTTAAAAGAGGCAACCTCTCTAAGCAAGTGTTTTGCAAGTTCTTCTACTGTCGGATCATATGGATTTTTTTTTTCCTTAATATTTAAAACAAATTTCCTTTTCTGCAACTTGTGTTCATTGTCCTTTCATTGTGCACTTCTGAGAAGAATCTGGCATTGACTTCTCTCTAAACACTGATTAGGTAGTAGATCTACATTGAATACCTCCCCTTAGTCTTTTCTTTCAAATGTTAACACAAGCCCTATTACTTCTTAAAAGTAAAACTGTTTTGGCCACTCAGAATTTACAGAAAGCTTAAAGTAGAACAGAACTGTAAAAAACAAGGAGAAAATAAAAGGCAAATGGATATTTTTCCCCAAGTTTTCTGGCTTTGATTTGTAAAAATAAAAATGTTCCTGTTTTGACAAACATTTGTGTGCAAAGCTGCCAGAAATCCCTTTCTCAGCTCTCCAAAACAAGGTGAAATATCAGCGTGAGCTGCAGAAGTCTGAGGAGAAAGGCATAGGAGACAGGCTCAGGCACAAATATAAGTGTCCAAAATTACCCAGCTCTTCATGTGAATGAGAAAAGTTCTTAAATGAGCATTTTAATTTCTGGAAAACTGCAATCTTGGATAGCAGTTTTTGCTCAGATGATCACATAGTGATTGCTGCCTGAAAATTTCCATCCTGAGTTGTTCTGTTTAACATACATCATGCCTGTTCAGTGACCTCTGTCACTGTGTATGTCTTATTCCCATACTGCTCAACATAGGTGTTAATGATTCTATAATTTTAAGTATTTTCACTTGTGCAAATACTCTCTGATTCCTGCTAGATCCCACTAAAGGTATTAGGTATTCTGTGTTCTGCCATTTCTAACACCGTTTAGGTCTGGAACTTGCAGGAATTTCCATAAAACAACATTAGCAATACCTTTCTCTCATTATACTAACAGAGGTTTAGATAACCAAAATATCCTCCGTATTGAAGGGAGATTACCCACATGTGAGTAAAGTCAGATGAGACTAGTCCTAGCTTTAAGATTAGCCTTTGCCATCCTTATTTTCAGAATTCCAAAAGAGAATTGTATTAGTAAAAGATGTTAATCTCCTGAATTAAGGCAGTCAACTCCAGCAATTTTAATGGATGACAGTCACCACCAGACATTTGTTGCACAGCCTATGAAGCAAGTTATCACTGGTGACAGAAAAAAAAATAAAAAAAAATACATGGGTGTTTTGTATTGTGCTCTGAATTTCTGAACCAGATTCTGCTTTTTTCCAGTGGGTGTACATTTAGCATCACTGCTGTACATTTGCTCTTGCACCTAACATCCTTAACTTGCAATTAATTTGCTGTGCAAAATGAAATGCCATTGCTGCTGCTTCTTTTCCTAATGCTGAAATTCTATCCTTCAAAAACTGTCTATAAAGTCATAGTTCTAGGGGAAACACAAATCTTTAATGCCTTTTTGGTATCCCTTTAATGCCTCTGTTTGTCTGACAAAACTTCACCCCTCCCTAGTACATATTTCACGGCCATACTGCCCTTATTCCTCCTCAGCCCCCATGATGCAGGTATGTTAAAACCAGTCAGCCCATTTGGTTTAACCTCTACACCTTTTTCTCAAAAGGGTTGCACCAAAAATCTACATAAAAAAAATATATATATATTTATTTACTGAAGAGTACATCCTGCAAAAGAGAGGATTAAAAAGAAGCTTACAGCCACATACACAGTGGCCATCCATTCCATGGATCTGAGATTGGTTTCTGTAAGGACTGGAAAGAGCGGGTACACTTAATAAAATAAAATAAATAAAATAAAATTAATATAAAATAAAATAAAATATAATATAAAATAAAATAAATAATCCATCTCTCTGCCATTCTTTCTTTGAGGACCTTTGCTGACCACTCAGTTCTTTCTAGGTTTACAGTCTTCACCTGCCTGATGGCAAGTGGATGAGCTGAAAACAAGTAATACGGCTGGTCACTATGTACAAATTCTATTTCAAAGCTAAGTATTTTAGCTGTAGAGCAAGACATTCACAGATCAAACAGTCTACTCTAAAGTGTATAAAGAGTGGGAAAAAATATTATATATATATATATATATATATATACACTGAATACCTGGTTTAATTAGTACAGTTCTGTTGAATTCAGCAGAGATATAAGTATTCGGTAATATTGCTAAAATTAATCTTTATCCCTTTGTTAGCAACAAAAGTAAAATATTTGCTATATGATTTAGGGTTATTTATATGCTCCCTTTTAATTTGTTCCATTTCTCTAACCCTTATTGGATTGTAAAGCCTTTGACTCAGTCTCTGCAACTCTCCTAAGGCACTGCAATAAGTTGGGAGATCACAAAATACAGAAATTAGTATTCTGACTTTCAACTCATTTGAGCAATGAATACTTCGAACTGAGATTAAATAAATACTAAGAAATAATAAATCACGTTTATGTTCATAAATATCATAAAATAAATTAAACTAATTCTTCCCAGAGATATATCTGAGCAGTTATATTGCTTATAGGAATTAACACTGACATATGTAGCCTAGTACCGTTTTACTTCCTTTGTCTTCAATATGATCTGTCCATTGGGTTAACAGTTAGTTGCATATATCCATTACACTGAATACTGTGTTGTTTTATTTTTTTCAATTTTTTATAACAGTTATCAGTTACTTGCATCTGATAAGCTCGCCTTTTCACAGCTGAAAGACATATAAACAAGATACAACTGTAAAATTTTACTGAGCAACTACCTTTACTATTTTTACATTGTTCGAATCATTATTAAGCATGAACCATTTTTTTTTATTTTTTGCTTTCACTTTAATATTATATTCAATTAATATTCAATATTAATTAGGAAAAAATATAACAAATTGATCAATTATCTTTCTTGGCTGTAAACCCAAACAAATAACAAGAACTCTGTATAATATCATATCTGATTTTCCAGATTAATAAAAACATTTATCTTAAAGTCTGATTTCATTTAAAACCACAGTGTGAAGTGACTGTGCAGTAGGCTATTTAAGAAAACCCTGACAGTATAGCAAACTAAGGTAAATAATTGGTATAGATTTTAGAAGTCTATGGAAAAGGACAGAAAAGAAGAAAAGCTAACAAAAATATTTGTAATAGTGGCAAATTATCATAAAAATCATATGATATTAGAAATTCTGTGGATCAGACTTTAATGATTAGGTGCAATGACACCATCAATATTTCTTCACTGTGTCCTTTCCCTCCTCAGACTGTTCACAGCCACCTGTCATCAGCTGTACATACAATGAAAACCTCCTTTGATAGTGGTCATCTAGTCGTACTATGCTTGTCATGTTTAGAATAGAGGTTTCCCAAACTAAAGTAAAACCTGAAAGAGCAAAGAATAGAAGAGAACATCCAAAAAAAAGAAAACGTTCTGTTAAATTAGAGCAATTCAGAATTATTGAACAAATCCCTATTATCCAAGTGACGGTCTACGTAGAGGCCTTAATAGATATTTTCTTTACTATGTACACAAATTTGTGGGTGTTTTGTTTTTCTTTGTTTTGTTGTTTTGGGATTTGTTTGTTTTTATTTTGTTTGTTTGTTTTTAATTAGACATAAAAATTGATTGTCCTCCCACCCAAAAAAAAAAAAAAGCATGCAAAAGTGTATATAAAATTGTATATGTAAACACACATAAAGTTACGTAACCTATTTTATATATTATGTATATAGTTACTATATGTTTCACTTATCCAAGTACATGAAGAACTGTGATCACAATAAATTGTAGGTAAACAATCTTCAGCTTTTGTAAGTCAGGATATGAAGGAATAGCTTCAAGAACTACTGTAGAAGGCTATATTTCATGACAGCAATTTCAGTGGAATTAAAAAATGTAATGAGTTAAAGTGGAATGGGAAAAAAAGTTGAGTATGAGATTTTTCAGTTATTTCTTTTCATGGTAACAGTAAGATAACTTTTCAGGATACAATTTCTCTAGTGGGTTAAAAAGCAAACAAAAAGAAATAAATGCTAGGAATATGACATGAAGAAAAATTACAAAAGGACAGAAAATTAGAAAAATCACAGCCTCTGTGTTCCTCTTACCAGACCCCCAGTTCAAAAACCTCTGATAGAACAGAAAATGACATAAAAATAATAAAAATAAATAAAATAAAATAAAAATAAAAGCCTTCTAAATAGAAAACTGTTGTTATATCTAAAGAACTTTAGAAAATTTCAGAATTCAGCTGCATCCCCATCTCTGGTTACTAATATTTTTAGCACCTATCCCTCTTCTAAATGTCTATCAAATTTTATTTCTTATTGAGAACTATAATATTTGCTTACCAGAAAACAAGTCTTTGTGTATATTATTAATTATGAGAGGCAAAAACATTTTCTCTATTAATGATCTTTTTAAACAGCCACCAAAACATTGTGAGTACTTCTAAAGAGCACTTCCTTTTTTGTTTGTTTGTTTATTTTTTAAGAACAAGAAAGGAAGATAGGAAGAAGGTACTTATTATAATAAAATAATGGAATTAATATTAAGAGGAAGACTCAATTATAGTGGAAAAAACAATAAATTTATATGAAATAAACAATGAAGTGTTTTGCAGAACTAATGGAAATTGTTTGACATTGATAGAAGATGAAGCAGATGAGCTGCACAGAAAATGAAATGTATTTGGATTCTATTGTGGAATTAGTTCATTTTATAATAGCATATTTACAAAAAGTATTTTGGTCAAATATTCACTAAATTTTTTCTCAATCCTGGCTTTCAAATGAATTCAATTAATTTTATTCTGTCCACATTGTTCACAGAATATGGAAACAATTTGTCCATTTAGAATTATTCACTGATATGAATCAAGTATTCTTAATTTATCTTTCATAATTTAGCCAAGAGTAATTCAAACATGTTTGGAACATAAACTAATTGAAAGATTATAAACAGGAGCAGAATATACTGCAAACCATAAGCTTGACAGAAAGTCTTCAAGAATATATTGATAAGATTTGTCTATCCATCTGATTACAGCACCATTCCAGTGAGCAACAAACTTTCTACTGAGACCCTCTGAAAGGGGGTCAAGGCTCATCTGGAGTCTTAATTCCCCTTTACCACCACTGGTGTAACACCTGCAGTGTGTTGAGTGAACATAGTTACTGTCACAGCTTTTAACCACAACAAGTTAATATAACAAACATTTATTTTACTGAACAGAACCAACATGACTTGAAAATCTGAATGCAAGGTCAGCTCTTAAGCTGTTGTAAACCCATTGTTCCTTCTGATTATGGATCAGCTATTCCAATTTATACTTGCAGTCTGTCCCTATCAGGCACAAAGTAGAAATCAAAATATCCACCCCATATATGGGAATCTTCTCTCATGTTTTTTTGTATGTATCAGTGTATACATGTATGCACACACATTTGCGTACATATGTTTATGTAAAATTGGAGATGCAAATAAACATGGATAAACAGGCACATATATGTACTTCTGAAAGCATCATTCAAAGCATGTGGAACATTTAAAAATATATTTGGTAATCCTAATGAGTACTAGAAAGAAAAAGAAGCTCTAAAAGACTTTACTGTTTTTGCATTATAGGTTATGCTTAAACTGCAGTGCACATAAAGCTGTGGAAACCTCTGCATGGTACGTACAGTTGACAGTTTATTAGTTAGATATTTATGATGCTCTGACTACAGAGTGAGTGCAGTACCAGAAAACCCTGATTAGCAGGTGGCTCAGAAGGACAATGTGGAGAACCTATGAACTGAATATGCTGATAAGAAGTACCTGATAAGAAATTAAGCTGGTAAGTATAGTAGTACGTTAAAATCCCATCCTCATGGTGAGGTTTTACATGAGAACTAAATTACTGACCAGAGCAGAGCCATTCTTCTGCTAGCAATACAGAGGGAATGGCTAAATTTAGGGCAAGTAGGTTTAGAGGTAGTCTGCAGGTTGTATAACAGCTGTTGGGAGAACTGCAGCCCAAATCCAAGCTTGTAGACAAATATATCTGGCCATAGAATCATAGAATATCCCGAGCTGGAAGAGACCCATAAGGATCATCGAGTCCAAATCCTGGCACCGCACAGGTCTACCCAACATTTTAGACCATATGACTAAGTGCACAGTCCAAATGCTTCTTAAATTCAGACAGGCTTGGTGCAGTGACTACTTCACTGGGGAGCCCGTTCCAGTGTGCGACCACCCTCTCAGTGAAGAACCTCTTTCTGATGTCTAGCCTAAACCTCCCCTGCCTCAGCTTGACACCATTGCTGCGGGTCCTGTCACTGGTGATTAAGGAGAATAGGTCAGCACCTGCCCCTCCACTCCCCGTCACGAGGAAGTTGTAGACTGTGATGAGGTCTCCCCTCAGCCTCCTCTTCCCCAGGCTGAACAGGCCAAGTGACCTCAGCTGCTCCTCATATGTCTTCCCCTCTAGGCCCTTCACCATCTTCGTCACCCTCCTCTGGACACTCTCCAACAGTTTTACATCCTTTTTGTACTGTGGTGCCCAGAACTGCACACAGTACTTGAGGTGAGGCTGCACCAGCACAGAGTAGAGCGGGACAATCACTTCCCTCGACCGATTAGCAATGCCGTGCTTGATGCACCCCAGGATACAGTTGGCCCTCCTGGCTGCCAGGGCACCCTGCTGGCTCAGATTCAACTTGCTGTCAACCACAACCCCCAGATCCCTCTCTGCAGGGCTGCTCTCCAGTGTCTCGTTGCCCAGTCTGTACGTATAGCCAGGGTTGTCCCATCCCAGGTGCAGGACTGGGCACTTGCTCTTATTAAACTTCATGCGGTTGGTGATTACCCAGCTCTCCAATCTGTCCAGATCTCTCTGCAAGGCCTTTCCACCCTCAGACATGATCTAGTAGCTGGAATTTTCTGTGAAGCATTGGTACCTTCAGCTGTTACAGCAAGAGCTGAAGAGAGTTTGCTGTTTACTTTGATGTTATTGTGTTGCTGAAACAGGAGATGGTGAGCTCATTGCACAAATTCTATACCACCCGGAAAGCAAAGATTTCTGTCTTCGATGTTTCCTTATAGTGAAAGTCTTCAGGTCTTCATAATCTGTCAAGTATCCCTATGGACACTCTGAAGTCTTCTGTTTCTCTGCTGTCTTCAGCTTAGGAGGTACATTTACTTTGAAGTTTTATTTTGAAGTTACACATGAAATTATCCATTAAATGTCATTTTTTTCCCCAATGGATTTTATTTTTTCTCCCTTAAAATGCATTTTTCTGCATGCATATGTGTGCTATGCCTTTAATCCTATGTCCAGGATTATTTTTATTTCATATTTTAATGTTAATTGGTCTGCAATTATGTTTTTGAAGAATGAACTCTATTCCCAATCTTGATATAAAAAAGTACAGCTACTTTGTGGAAGAAAATTACTCACAAACTTTCAACACTAGCATAAATGCCAGTGGGCTGGGATTTATGCTATGACAAAAACTTATGACTAGCTGACACTAGTAGACTCAAGTTTCTTTTTGAAAGCCTGGCATTCTGACTTTTCATACATCCTGAATAGGAAGCTATACTTCTGGACTCCTCTGTAAGTATACAAAAGTTAGATGCTACAGTGTATAATTTTTAGTTGTCTTTGCCTTTTATGTTGTCTAGCATTTACAGTCCTCCTCTGCTTCTCCCTGTTGTGCCTTTGAACTAATTTCTAATTTGACAATGAAACATTCTGGCTTGTGAGAGTTTTTTTGGCAAGTGTTCATTGTTTTAGCATCACAGATCTCAAGGTTGCTGTGTACATAGGGGGAAAATTCATTCCTTTATCCTACTGCCTGCTTTATACCGTTAATTTTGGTAGCTTTCATTACTTTAATCTTGCCATTTTAGGATTTTCCTGTATAAGGTATTGCCTACTACCAGCTCAGCTGACATTGTCGATATGCTAAAGCCCAGTAGATAATTTTCAGGTATTTCTGCCGAATTTCTGCATATGTATTCAGGTTAGTAGGAGCAAGCTTCTGAATGTCCAAATATCCTAGACTAATAGTTACTGTAAAAGCACATACCAACTACAAAATATGCAGAGCAGCTAGTCTGGTCTGTCCTGGCACTGAATTTGCTGTGCTCACATTACATGGAAACACAGTTTTGCTCAGAAAATATTGTCAATAAATCTGGAACAACTATCTTAATTTCAAATGCTGGAAAGTATTTCTTAGACTGCATTTCCTTCCTTCTGTATGCTGAACTCCCATTCTGGATTAAGTACTGTAGCCTAAAAGCAATGACCAAAGGCCAAAAGACACAGTACAGTGAATTGCAGAGATAACCTCCTTCACAATGAAGTACATCACATCCATCCTAAATTTTATATACTACTTCCAATATCTAAACTAATTAGGCCAGTTCTGTGCTAACCTCTACAGTGTCACAAAGATGTGGTGAGCTGCAGAAACACAATTTAAGTTCAAAGACTTCTGTAACATTATGAATCCACTGAGACATAGAAAATACAGAATTGGATTACTGTTCTTATATTCTCTTCAGGACATATATAAGTATACATATTGCAAGATTTAGAATTACATAGGAAAGTATTTAAGAATATAAGTCCAAAGTTAATCTCAGAATTATTAGAAATAGAAGTAGGTGCCTTAAGATTTCTTATTTCAAAATCAGCTTTTGATTTAATTCCCTACCATTCTGTCCCTTCCTCCAAACTTCTCCCAGAACAAACTACAAATTTATTAAATATTTTTATCATGATTTCAACATACTGTCCAACAACCTTTCCAATTATGTCATGTCTGATGAAATTCACTGAGAAATAGGAAATAAAAAAAAATAAAATAAAATAAATTGCAGTTTCAGAAAAAAAAAAAAAAAGAAAAAAATATATTCTCAGACATGGATTTTGATAACAAGATTTCTAACTTGAGACCAAAACATCTATGTACACTAAGTATTTCAGACAGTGTTTATGGAATTTAATTTCCCATTTAGAAAAGAAGTTCAGCTGCTGTGATCTCTATTAATTTCATATAGAACAAGCTGATTTCAGACTACTGTATTATAACGTTTCTTAATTTTTTGTATTATTTCATACTGTGTTTTTAATGGGTTTTCTGAGCATTCCCTTTTCTTTCCCTGATAAGTAGAATTTGTATTTACTGAAAGGTTTGCTTATGGGTTTTTTCTTTAGTGTTTCCAGCTGTGACATAGTTTAGTGAATTATACAAAAGGTCATTATTTTTTGCTATTGTTGTTTGTTTGTTATCTGCTGTAAATCTACAGGCATTTCGTTTTAATATTTGGTTTTGAGTGTCTGTTTTCTTTTCTTTATTTCCTGCTGTGTATGTGAGCAACTCAATAATATTTCAAATGGAACATCTGAGTTAATGGTGGGGGTTTCTTCTAAGCTGTCAGTTTAAAAGTATAGTTTGTAACTGACAGTGTTCTATGAACTTGAATATTCCCTAGTAAATAGTAGAAAAATCTTCCTCTGTCAGTAGCACTTCTTTACCTTTCAGTGCAATACTTTCACTGAAATTATTAAATATTCATCCTCATTGTCTACAAAATAAACTTACGCCATGTGTCTGGGGCATGTAACCCATGTCTCAGGACATGTAACACATGTCCAGAAAATTTGATGCCAATCGTTTTGCTACCAGCTTTCACGAATACAGCCCATGTCACTAAGGAGAAGAGAGGAGAGAGGAGTGGAGAGGAGAGGAGAGGAGAGGAGAGGAGAGGAGAGGAGAGGAGAGGAGAGGAGAGGAGAGGAGAGGAGAGGAGAGGAGAGGAGAGGAGAGGAGGGGAGGGGGAGGGGAGGGGAGGGGAGGGGAGGGGAGGGGAGGGGAGAGGAAGCTCTTATATGTTAAAAATGTCTGTTTCCTAGTGACCTAGACATATTTAGACTGATAACCTTAATGATGAGAGGCTTTGTATTCCACTGTTATTATTCTGAAGCATTCAAAAAAATTTTGGAGTGCTTCTCATATTATATTTATGAAACTTTCCTATATAAAGTTATCAGTATTTTTGACGCCTGTAACAAGAAGTCCTTTCGATTAATCACCTGGCAGTAATGTTTTTATATATTTTGCAATAATGGTTAATTTTATTTTTAAGTAAGCCCTTAGTAACTCAGTCTATGATCAACACAAAATCAGAGATAACCCAGAATGAAAATAATTAACATCTGCAAATACATTGAGGAAATATTTATAAGAAGAATTAGAAATTAAGGACATCATTAGAAGGGGAAGGAGAGGGGGAAAGAAACTCTGTTTTTTGTTTTCTTTCTTTTCTCTTTTTTCTTTTTTTTTTCCCCAAAAAAGTGTTTTTTTGTTGTTGCTGTTGTTGTTTTTGTTTTGTTTTGCTTTGCTTTGTTTTTATTTTACATTCTTTTACACTAACATGAAAAAGAATTTTTAACGGAAAACTAATGTAAGAAAAGAGAGAAAAGATGTTCTCTTTCCACTTCATTTGCAGGCTGTATCTCCAAAACAAGGATTAATCCTAAGTGTGTTTTACACAGGCCACCTGTAGGTAAGCAGAAGATCTAGATATAAGTATGTAAGCCGCAAAAGGCTCTTTTGTCAACTTGCAGCCTAAAAAAAAAAGCAAGCCATTCTTTAAAGGAAACCAGAATACATGATCAAATTGCCCCTTGACTTGTCAATACCCTCACATATAAGTGGGGTACTACATCCTCACACTGATGTGAGTTAAAAGAAACTAGCTTCATATGCCTTCTGTGGAGACTTCAGCCTTTTAGATGTTCTCTCAGAATAGTCACTGAGTTGGACTACTTTTAGCAGATTATTAATTTTTTAGACCTCTGAGAGAGAAGGTATTAACCATTAAAGAACTCAACGATTTTAACACTGTTAATGCTCTGATTTCTTACAGAGCTACTTGGGCAGCTATGGAAAAGGATATAAAACATCAGTAATGTCAGAATTTTCAGCACTTTCAGTTTTATTTTTGGTGCTGGAAAAAAGTTTCCATGGTGGGTTATTAAAATAAACGTTTCAATGTCCTACAGTAAGATAGTGATCCAAAAACTTAGTGCTCTGCTAAATCTGTTCTTTATTAATACCTACAGGTACATGTGTAGAAGTCATACCTAAATTTGATTCAGATTTTATCTTTGTGGAGTCAATTAAGACTGTTAAATTACAAAATTTCTGTCTTAAACCAAGCCTGAATTCTAACATTTTTGCTTTAAAAAGATGTTCTGTTAATACAAACTCATACAATATGCCAACCCAATCTCATTTCATCTAACTGCAACAAGGAATGTATTTCTTCAATCACCTAAACTATTATTTGCTTTCTTTAAGCACAAAAGACAAATGAGAGGATTCTAACTACTATTAAACTAAATCAAGTCAGTCTAGAGGGAACTAACATTTAGACAAACAGCTAAGTTACCGTTTGAGCAAAGGAAAGGCATTTGAAATACTACAGAGAAAAATATATATATATTTCAGAGTTTATTCATGATACAGTAGGTGGGTTGGCAACTACCTGCTGTCTAAGACTTATCAAGACTTACCAAAATAAATACAATATTTTGGGGTTTGAAATCAGATTGTCTTTATGTATTTCTCAATTCCACTTCTATTGTAGTAAATCTAAAGTAAAATCAATACAACAACACAAAAGGAAAAATATAGCCAGTATTTTGTCACACTGAAGCCACACGCCACAATCCAAACGTCATGTACAAATATAATATGCATATAAGTACAGTACAGGAAAAATTTTATCTGAAGATTCAAGCTGGCTTTATTGTTATTTAAAAAAAAAGAAAAAAAAAAGAAAAAAAAAAAAAGGCTTAAGCTGAGCTAATGCATAGATTTTCATTACAAATAAATATTCTGGATTTTTTTACATTAAATCCAAATAATTTAAAAATAATGCACAATATAGTTATGCCAGTAAACTCATACATAGTGCAAAAGGTATTTTACTCTTGTCATTTTTGATTACTCTTGCAAATGTACCTTTTATTTATACATTAATATATTGCTGCAGACAGATAACTAGAAACATGAGTTCAATCCTATTGAACGGAAGTCAAGCTTATTTATTATACAACACATTTCCTTAAAAAAATACAAAATTTAAAAAAGAAAAAAGTTTATATTAATGGATCAGTTATATGTAGTAGTGTACACCTTAAATAAAGTTTATCTTTTTTCTTAGGCCTAGGAATGCCATATTCAAATGAAGTGAGTGAAAAATAAGAGTACAAATAGTTTGGCCACCAGATTCTGGAGAAAAACGCAATATCATTTCTGTCTACGGAAACCAGTAATGGATGTGCTTTCCAGTGGTATGACCATGTTACCCATGTTACATGCAAGTATATTGATTTCTAGAAAGTTAAATAAGGAAAGTAAAGTTTTTCTGAGGGCAAACATGAAGTTGAGTCTGAGTGTTAATAAGAGACAATGAGAAATTATTGAAATTATGATATTTATGTCTTTCATTAATATGAAGATGAGCATCAAAGAGAGAAGAAAAAAATGCTCATTTCAAATGAGAAAAATTACTAGATATTTATGTAGTTCCCATGACTGCTAGGAACCAATTTGGCTGAGTTCTGTTTA
This sequence comes from Cygnus atratus, assembly GCF_013377495.2. Lineage (NCBI taxonomy): Eukaryota > Metazoa > Chordata > Aves > Anseriformes > Anatidae > Cygnus > Cygnus atratus. The sequence goes on along the minus strand of NC_066362.1, from coordinate 149,174,872 downwards.
CTTGGACTTACTTGTAGACACTGAAGTAGAAAGCTCTGATCCAGAGGTCTTTCCTGTTTAAAAACATATTTGGTTTTATACAGATTTAATGACATTTCACTACTGGTGAAGCAGTCAAAGCATACAGTTTAACACAGCCTTGTTAAGTCATATCAAACTATGTCTTATATATATATTAAAAAAAAAAAAAAGAGGAAAAACAAGATCAATGAAAATCAACCTATGAAAATATTTGCTTGATGAGTAAATGTCATACCCATACAATAAAGCCAAAATAGATTTCTAATAAATAAAGTAATTATGTTATAAGTCTTTAACATCCATTTAAAACCTCACACTTTAGTATTGAGCTCGTCTCCCTGTTTAAAAACAAAATGTATTGCACATTGGTGAATTATGCAAAAAAAATTCTCATAACTTTCTTAGCAACATCGTTCTGAAATTCATCTAATTTACTGTGCAAATATATCATACAAATGCTTATTACACTCCTGTTTTTATACTTTCATTATTATTGTGATAATTTTTGTGCATCATAATATAATTGTGCTCTTGTTTAGTTGCAAGTTTTAAATCTATAGTTGTTGCAAAGGTTTAAATTTTTGCCTTAATTTGCATTGAATAGTCTCCAGTTCATTTATGTTTTTGAAATAATTTATAGTCTATAGTAAGCTAATATGATATGCATGGAAAATGAATTTTTTCATTCAAGTAGAATTTTCTGCTGAGTTGAGCCCTTTATTCACTCAGTTAACCTTCCATTAAAATAAAACACCTGAAAACCAGACAGCAATTTTGTAAAACCAACATTAAAAATATTTAGAGAGCTGAATGCCAGAAAAAAAAAAAAAAAAAAAAAAACAATAAAAAATAAAATTAAAACCCACAGTTCTGTATTATTTCTTGTTACACATCTAGCGTTTAAGCATTGCACGTGATAATGAATCTACATTAGGACAAGTCTGAACATTTATCACTTCATTTAAGTATGAACATTTATCACATCATTTAAAGATGACTGATATACAATATTAAGTACCACTTGAAATAAACATATACAATAGAAATATAAACTTTTCTTTTTAGTGATTTAGTAAATTTAGCTGTTCCATTTCCTTATTAAGGTTATTAATTAAGAATGGTAAATTGCAAATCAGTAACCCAACAGTAGAAATGTCAGACTTTTATTTATTTATTTATTTAACAGGGAGCTTTCAGAGGTTCAGATTCCTCTTGACTGATTTAGGTACTTAACCTTAACTTTTTACTTTTCAGTCTAGTCACCCTAGGTATTTATATTGTCAATGGTGAAAAATAAGCTTATTAACAAACTGGAGGTGTCTGACACCCTCTATTCATCCTATCTATCTATCTATCTACCTACCTATCTATCTATTTATCTATCTATCTATTTTAAATGAAAGGAGACTGAAATATTTAGGAACACTGCATAACTGCATAAGATTAGGAGAATAATGCATGTTTAGTAAAATTTCTGGAATAATCATTACCTGCTTGCCAGCATACATTAATTGTAAAAGTTTTGTGCAAAGGAGCAATTACTTTCCAATTCCAGATTATTGCTCATAATATACATAACCTTGTAAGAACTGTAATGAGAATACAGTAACCAATGATATAGTTTTTCAGGAAATTGTCTTCTTTTCTTTCTCCTCCTCATGAATACTGAAGAAAAAAATCTTGTCACAGCAATAAGTGCCTAGGCCAACAAATAAATTTTCAGAGTTCTTAACAAATTTATCTCTTCAGTGACTATAGGTAAGGAAGAAGGATTATGTGAGGCACCCTGAGCCACTCTTACAAAGTGAATCCCAGCCTATCTTGGCATGTGTGCAAGCATAAATTTACATATAATGAGAACATTATGACCAAAGAAAACCTAAGCATTATAACTAGAAATATGTAAGCTTTCAGCAACTCCAGCCCCACTTGTACAGTAGCTGGAAGGCAATTTCAGAACAACACTTAGCAGCTGAGGACATTAATTCTATGGGAAATCATATTCTAGACACATGTACACATTTTCTAGACCTAGTTCCAAGTATTGCAGCTTCTTATATAGTATTTTTTGTTTGTTTGGTTGGTTGGTTGTTTTTTAATATCCAAAAATACTCAAGGAACTGAAAGAAACTGTTGCTGTTGTTGTTTTGTGTATCTATATATATATGTGTTTCTTGTTCTGCAAGGATCTGAAATGGCTTGAACAAGCCTCTGAATACTTCTAATCAACTGTCTTGGTTCTGCAGTTTGATCCTTGCCAAAGCATGGCCTACTCTTCTCTAGAGTGGCACTGTGTTAATGGAAACTCCAAAAAAGCACTATAAGCAAAGTTTGCTTGTGAGGATACAATTTCAGAATCCTAGATTAAATCTGCATTCGCTAAAAGGTTCAAAAAGATTATATAGAAATCTGTATTGCTAATGCATTTCTTAATGACACCATTTCTATGTCTCATCCATCATTTTTGTTTTCAAAATACATTAAGTTCTCTTTTTCTCTTCCTAACTTAGTTGTGGCCTGTAGGATGAGTTAAGACCTGAGCTATAAAATCTTCCACCTGTCATAACCTGTTCACAGATACTTTATCAATACAAAAACAAACAACAAACAAAAACCAGCAATATTTAGTTTGACTGAAAAATGAATTCATTTTGAAATGAATCTGTCTATCTTTATAAAATTGTGAAGATAGAAGGGTTTACGTTATTGATCAATGGAAAACAGTTCAGTACTCTAGGGTCTCTTAAAGCAAAATAGAAGTATGAAGTATGAAATGGTTTAGGGTCAGTTAGAAATTAAAATAATAAAAAAAAATCAACAATTTGTTCATTAATATGGTACATTTACATTGCAGAATAATGTCACAATAGTATGAAATTACAATAACAAAATTAAATATCCTTTATTGATTTCAAACTAAATTATCATCACAGTTAATTCAATTAGTAACTCTATACCTTGTCAGAGGAGGGAGCTCATCTTCCAGTTGGTTCTGAGATATAGTGCTAGAGCAAAACGAATACCTTGCATGATTATCTCCAGAAACATCTGGCTGGACCAGATAATCTCCAGAGGTGCATTCCAACCTCAACTGATTCTGTACACTGAATGCAACTTTTATCTAGGTTTAGTCTACTGAAAATCTTAGTTACCATCCAGAATCTTAAGCAAGGGAAACAGTTCTACTGCACAGATAGAAACATAGAATATCTTGGGTTAGAAGGGACCTTAAAGATCATGTAGTTCCACCCTGCCTGCCATGGGCAGGGATACCATCCACTAGATCAGGTTGCCCAGGGTACCATCCAGCCAGGCCTAGAACACCTCCTAGAACACCAGCTTCTCTGGGCAACATGCTCCAGTGCCTCACCACCCCCTGAGTGAAGAATTTTCTCCTAACATCTAATATAAATTTCCTCTCTTCTACTTTAAAACTGTTTTCCCTTGTCCTATATCTATCTGCCTGTGTAAAAAGTTGCTCCCATCCTTTTCTTCATAAGCCTCCTTTAAGTACTGAAAAGGCTTCTATGAGGTCTCCCCAGAGCTTCCTCTTACGCATGCTGAACATCCCCATCTCTCTCATACTTTTTTTTTCTTCCCCCCCCCCCCCCCCCCCCCCCCCCAGAGAGGTGACTGATCATCTTGCGGCCCTCCTCTGGACCCTCTCTAACAGGTCCACATTCATCTTGTGCTGACAGCCCCAGACCTGGACTCCAAGTGGGGCCTCACAAGGGCAGAGCAGAAGGGGACAATCACCTTCCTTGACCTGCTGGTCACTCCTCTGTTGATGCAGCCCCGGATGCAGTTGGCCTTCTGGACTGCAAAATAACAATGCCACCTCATGTTGAGCTTTTCATCCAGCAGAGCACCTGAGTTCCTCTCTGCAGGGCTGCTCTCAATGTGTGCTTATCCCAGTTTGTACTCATGTCTGGGAGTGCCTCGGTCCAGGTGCAGCACCTTACACTTGGACTTGTTGAACCTCATGAGGTTCACGTGGGCCCACTTCTCAAGTTTGTCCAAGTACCTTTAGATGGCATCCCTTACTTCTGTTGTATTGACTATACCACTCAGCTTGGTGTCATCTGCTAACTTGCTGAGGGTGAACTCATTCCCATTGCCTATGTCACTGGTAAAGATATTAAACAGCACCCATCCCAAGATGGACCCTTGAGAGACATCACTTCTCATCACCACCTGGACATAGAGCCATTGATCACAACCCTCTGGCTGTTGCCATTCAACCAGTTCCTTATCCACTGAGTAGTCTACCCTTTAAATCCACTTCTCTCCAATTCAGACATAAGGATGTCACATAGGATCATGTAAAAGGCCTTACAGAAATCATAGAATCAGAGAATCATTAGGGTTGGAAAAGACCTCCAAGATCATCTGGTCCAACCATCCACCTATCACCACTATCACCCACTAAACCATGGCCCTAAGCACCAGGTCCAGCCTTTCCTTGAACACCCCCAGGGATGGTGACTCCACCACCTCCCCGTTCCAATACCTGACTGCTTTTTCTGAGAAGAAATGTCTCCTCATTTCCAACCTGAACTTCCCCTGGCACAAATTGAGGCCATTCCCTCTAGTCCCACCACTGGTTACCTTCAAGAAGAGGCTGACCCCCCACCCCAGCTCCCCACACCTTCCTTTCAGGTAGTTGTAGAGAGCAAGAAGGTCTCCCCTGAGCCTCCTCTTCTCCAGACTAAACAACCCCAGTTCCCTCAGCCGCTCCTCATAAGAGGAGCTTTCAAAGCTGTTCTTTCAAAGGATCATTGTTGACTTTTATAGTTTTGAATAGATTGGGATATTAGCACCTAGATTAATGTGGGGTTTGTGCAGGGAACATGTCAGTCCTTGACCAAGGCAACAGCTCATGTACACCACCAATGAGCATTTCTTAGGGCTAAGTACAGTACTATCAGTATGATTAAGGAAGAGAATTGGACATTGCCTTCCATACCACCAACAGGTGATCTCACAGATGACTAAATTTGAACAATAGTTGTTGGGTTTTTTTGAAGCTTTCCCTGCAAAAATGCCAGTGCAGTCCAGGTAGATGACATTGCTGGGCCTTCATAAATCAGTTCCCTCAGGACTCTCAGTACATATCACTGTACATATCATTAACATAAACCTGTTTAGTTGAAACAACAGAGTACCTCCTCAGGCACAGAATATTAAAGTCTTAACTGAAAGCATGTGCCTATAGCTTATCTTTTGTGTAATTGAATAGGGATCACATAATATTTTAAACAGTTAGTGGCAGAAAATAACATTGCAGTAAACCTATTTATATTTATTTGTAGACGTATGTTATAGGGGACCTTGTTGTGCAGGGACCTTGAGTTACCTCAAGTTATGAAAATTTCGATAAACACTCCCCATTTTAAACAGAAAATTCATAGCCTAATCAGGAAGGAAGGAAGGGAGAGAGAGAAAGAGAGAAAGAAAGAGAGAAAGAGAGAAAGAGAGAGAGAAAGAAAGAGAAAAAGAGAGAGAAAAGAGAGAGAGAAAGAGAGAGAGAGAAAGAAAGAGAGAAAGAGAGAGAGAGAGAGAAAGAGAGAGAGAAAGAAAGAGAAAAAGAGAGAGAAAGAGAGAGAAAGAAAGAGAAAGAGAGAGAGAGAGAGAGAAAGAGAGAGAGAGAAAGAGAGAAAGAGAGAAAGAGAAAGAAAGAAAGAAAGAAAGAAAGAAAGGAAGAAAGAAAGAAAGGAAGAAAGAAAGAAAGAAAGAAAGAAAGAAAGAAAGAAAGAAAGAAAGAAAGAAAAAGAAAGAAGAAGGAAAGAAAGAAAAAAGAAAGAAAGAGAAAGACAGCATATCAGGAATTTATGATTGATATATTTAATCAGGAACAATGGAATGTTCATTTTTAGAATGGCTCCCTTTTTGCAAGAGGTCACGTGGAAAAGACAAGGAAAGACAAGGGGCAATGGGTACAATGTCTAATTGCACATGAGAGGCTTTTTTTTTTTTAACTGTGACAACATTGAATCATTGGAATAACTTCTCTAAGGATGTGGTGGATTCTCCAACACTTGAGACTTTTAAGGTTCAGCTAGACAAGGTCTTACACAATCTTGTGTAGGCTCTGCTTTTATAATGATAGATTGGACTAGATGATCTCTGAAGTCCCTTCTAACCTGGGTTCTACTATGATTTCTATAATTTTAATGAATATTTATTTATTTTTCCTTTCCTATTGCTATAAGTGCTCCATATTTTTTTATTATACTATGAGTGTCTAAAATACTTAAGTAGCCATTGGAATAAGGAAAAAAACTTCAGTTAGGAAATGTCTTATGTGTACATCTCAACCTCTCTATTCTTCCTCTATGACAGAATAATTTTTGCACAGTTATGTAACTTCAACAGGAGTCAGAGAGACTGTCCCTTGAAATTTCTAGTATTTTTTTGTGGCTGGTGAGATTTGGCTCCTGAAAGAGAGAGTTAAAACTCCTGTTGACTATGTAGAAACACTCCATGTACGATAAATCTATGTATAAAATTTTATATACATAATACTTAGAAAATATAAATGGCAATTACATCTACATTTTGTAAGGAATTTAATTTTGCAAATTTATGATAACTATGTTATGTGTGCTATACCTACAGAATAACTTTTTCAAGAATTGCAGATAAGTGTGACTAATTACAGGGTTTGATTAAATTGAGCTGCTTTCCTTATTATGACTGAAATACTTCTATGCACTAGCAGAATGAATCTTTTCAGGCATTTAGGAAAATTTAAGTGTCTCCAGTTGAAGAATCTACAAGAATTTGAGCAATTTTAGAGAGCTTTATGAATTTAGGCATAGTCTGTGATACTAAACACTTTGTCCTAAATTCTAGTTTAGACTCTTCAGTTCTCTTTTATATCTTTTTTCTCTTTTTAGTGAAACCTTCTCAGAGAGAGACCAAGACAGAGAGACAGACTGTCAATGCCAAATTATTTATTTATTTATTTAATTTTCTGACAGAAGTTACATAACATACAAACACTTCTAGTAATATCCATAAAGCTTCTGTTCCTAACCTAAGCTTCTCTTTAGGATCATATATTTTCAAATATGCACATTCAAACATCTCTCCTGACTGCTTTCAGTATAAGATAATCGTTCCTTCTCAGCAATTAGCAATAAAAAATAATAATAATAATAATTTCCATATTAACACTCTAACTTACCTTGTTGCGGAAATGAGAATGCAAGCCATCCACTATCTGCAGATTCTGCAGCCCTGAAACCAGAAAGGGTGCTCTTAACACAATGAAAATGATTTTTAAAACATTCCTAGATGAGACAAAGGAAACATTCATTGACATTCAGCTATATCAATATATATAATGATATTTAAATAAATATACATATCAAAAAGGGCTTTTAAAAGAACACTGATATTGCCAAAAAAACTACTTACAAGAATGAGGGAAGAATGGCCAACCTGGAAACAGTTGGATTGTCTCTGAACTACAGCTGGCAAATGGAAAAAAAAAAAAAGTAAATAAAGACAAAATATGAAAATAGGTTTATCTAGAAAAAAAAAAAAAAAAAAAGAGACACAGGTGAATCTGGACATAGAACACTTCTGGACCATATGCTTTTTTGAAAAAATAAGGGAAAAAACATGCTATATCAACAGAATATACTGCAACTGACTACGGATCTGTAGGGGGAACAAAAAAAAATGATTGCAGAACAGCATAAAACAAAAATCTTTTCCAACCTGTCTGTGGTGAATCCACAGCTGAAATACTTAGCAGTTAAAGATTAAATTATGTATATTCTCCAAACAGTATTTAAAGTCATTTTAACTAGTCTGTGTACTATTACTTTTGTCTTTTGACAACTAGATGATTTAGAACTCCAATATAGACAAAATGAACTCTTATAAATTATATCCCAGGTCTATCCGTTATAAGTGGCAAATCTTTCACCATATAAGACAGATCTTTGATTTTTATAAAACAAATTATCTTTTAAACCTCATTTCTTGAGGTCTCAATTTTAAAACATGGTAGTGCTGAGCATATATTGAATCAGGTAACATCTATTTCATTATCTATTTCTGTCTTGTAAGTATGGAACAATGGTGAAATGTTAGAATCTACGCAAACTACAACTGATTCAGGGTTGGGTTTCTTTGTACTAACTACAGTAACTCAGATATGAATTCTGAAATCCCCTCTCTTTTAACTACCTGAGTTTATACTAATGGTGTGAAACCTCAGTTCCCCTGGCAAAACTCCTATTAAGATCAGTAGGGCCATCACATAAACCATTAGGGTTTTTGCTGTTGTTTTTTAATTTTGTTTCTTTTACTTTCACAGTTTAATTCCAAACTTCATGTTTTTAACTGTAGGCATTACCTCTGAAATCAGGCATTTACTGTTAATATCTTCAAAACTAAGAATCCTCAATTGGAGGTCACTTTCTGTAAACTGGACTATAAACACTCTCTGCTTCAGTTTATCTACATATATATAATGATTTTCCATTCAATTTTGGAAGAGTTGCTATATGAAAGAAAACTTGTTTTGATGACTTATTATTGCACTTGGATTTTGCACAAAGGATTTTTTGCATAGTCCTCTTGGTTAATGTCATGAAATGTGATTCATCTGAACTTTGCTTTTTCTTCCCCTTTAAAACTAACTTCCGGGCTTTCACATTCTTCTAAAATTTTATCATGACAAGTGAAAGAAATCAGTGGAATATTGTAGTGCAAATTTCTCTATGAGAAATAAGATAAACAA